>NC_069683.1:1920637-2236033 GCF_023699985.2 Odocoileus virginianus
GACTGGAAAATTCCATGGACAGAGGGGCCTGGCAGGCTACAATCTGTAGGGTTGCAAAAAATCAGACATGAGTGAAGCAACTTAGCATGCATGCAACAATGAGGAGCTGATGAAAATGGAATACAACTTAAAAAATTCCACTGATAGTCAAGTTAACAACATTGATGGATATTAATTGCATATAGTGAGTGAAAGAAACAAGACTCAAAGACCAAATATGCTAGAATTCTAGTTAAGGATATTCTTGCAAAGGCAAAGTTTGTACACAAGGCATTTGTGTACCCTCTAGGGACCGAGGGTAGAAGGAGTGGATCAGAAAGAGCTACAGGTTTTGTTTACATGATAGAAGAGTTTTATATCTTGATTGCAGTAACACATAACCATATACATTAGGCCAAATTTTAAAAACTATATACAAAAAGTGCAGATTTTAATATTTGTGAATTATATATTTAGAAAAACTCAAGAGGAAAGAACAAGTAACACCAAAATATGCACGCGTACTCATGTGCAATAAGGTCCCTACGGGGTGTTCAGTTACTTCCTCCCTGGGAAGGTGGGCTGAGGAGCTGTAGATGGTCCCATGGGGGCATCCCCAGAGAGAACCATGTCTCTGTAACTCATTCCTGGTTCCCTGCACCAGCCTCTGAAATACCAACAACACTCCACGCAGCATCATTTTAGAGGGGCCTGACTGCATGCCAAGCTCCTCGGTCATCATACACTCACCCGAAAGTTAATCACTGTCATTGCAGCCAGGTCTCCCTCCTCCCTGAGGAATTGCTACGAGCCTACAACCATGGCCAAGGAAATCACCTCTATGTAAAAATTATGTCGCCCTTCCCTTATTTGCTACTTATAGAGACTAGATCTATAAATTATGTGAGAGAAATTATTTATTGCATTTTTCTTACAAATAAGAAGAGGTTAAGTGACTCCTTCCAAGGCACAAGAATTGATAATGGGTTTGAAATTTGAACCCAGGCTCCTCTGTCTTTGTTAGTTTTTTCCTCCATATTTCTCTGCTTTAGAGAATTTGAAACCTTTTGACCACTACCTAAAACATAGACCCTCTTTCATTATTGATGAACTATTTTATGGCTGAATTTCTCACTTCACCCTCACTATTCAAAATCGATTGTCCCGTCTCGTCAAGGATCAAGGTAAGCCATTATATTCCATGTGTATCAATGTGTGTGTGCGCTCAGTCTCTCCATCATGTTTGACTCTTTGCAACCCCATGGACTATAACCTGCCAGGTTCCTCTGTCCAAGGAATTTTTCAAGTGAGAATACTGAAGTAGCTGCCATTTCCCTTTCCAGGGGATCTTCCTAACCCAGGGACTTTTAGTAAAAAGTGCACTCCATGTAAAAGGTGTGGGGAAACTATACACACTGTGAATTATTAGAGCACAGAAACAGATGTTTTGAATATTTTTATAATATAAGTAAAACCTGGAGCATAAATGTCAAAACTTTGGTTAGTAAGGGATTTGTTGATAATTACGAATCTTGCTGCTTCCTGAATAAGTGAAAGTGAAAGTCATTCAGTCGTGTCTGACTTTTTGTGACCCCATGTACTATACGGTCCATGGAATTCTCTAGGCCAGAATACTGGAATGGGGAGCCGTTCCCTTCTCCAGAGGATTTTCCCAACCTAGGAATTGAACAGGGGTCTCCTGCATTGCAGGTGGATTCTTTACCAGCTGAGCTATCGGGGAACACCTGAATAAAGAGAAGTTTAAAAAATAAGATACATGATACTGTGATTGTGTAAGTAGTAATTTCATCTTGTACACCATCAGCCGGTCTCCCATTGGAGGTTTAAAACAAAGCATATGTGTGAAGTGATCATTTTAAAACTGCACAGAGAACCAAATGACCCATAGCAAGATCAAACTGCAATGTAACCTTTTCCCCATAACCTCATCCTTGTTATTACAGGCACCTTTAAATATGTTGACAATAGGGTTGATAAACACACACATATTTTTTATTATATTGAAACAGGATTTAAATCTTGAATTCTGAAATTTCTTCATTCAGTGAAATTGTAGAATAACACATAACTTCTCAAATCTTTAATTCTTGTAGTGGCAAAATAAACACAATAACACTACCCACTGTACACACATAGGTACATACACACACATACATATACACATATGCACACTTGTGTGCATGCTAAATTGGTTCATTGTGTCCGATTCTCTGTAACCCTCCAGACTGTAGCCTGCCAGGCTTCTCCGTCCATGGGATTCTCCAGGCAAGAATACTGGAATGGGCTGCCATTTCCTACTCCAGGGCATTTTACCGACCTAGGGATCAAACCCATGTCTCTTATGTCTCCTGCATGGGTTCAGTTCAGCTCAGTCGCTCAGTCATGTCTGACTCTTTGCGACCCCATGAACCATAGCACACCAGGCCTCCCTGTCCATCACCAACTCCCAGAGTTTACCCAAACGCATGTCTGTAGAGTCCGTGCTGCCATCCAGACATCTCATCCTCTGGCGTCCCCTTCTCCTCCTGCCCTCAACCTTTCCCAGCATCAGGGTTTTTTCAGATGAGTCAGCTCTTCGCATCAGGTGCCCAGAGTATTGGAGTTTCAGCTTCAGCATCAGTCCTTCCAATGAACACCCAGGACTGATCTCCTTTAGGATGGACTGTTTGGATCTCCTTGCAGTCCAAGGGACTCTCAGGAGTCTTCTCCAACACTACAGTTCAAATTTCTTTGGCATTCAGCTTTATTTACAGTCCAACTCTCATATCCAAACATGACCACTAGAAAAACCATAGCCTTGACTAGAAAGACCATTGTTGACAAAGTAATGTCTCTGCTTTTTAATGTGCTGTCTAGGTTGGTCATAACTTTCCTTCCAAGGAGTACGCATCTTTTAATTCCAAGGGTAGGTGGGTTCTTTACCACTAGTGGCCACATGCACAAATTTAAATGAAAAGCTCTTATCTTTAAATCAAGATACTTTTGAAGTACAAATTATTCATGACATATTACACAAGGTAATTAGGCACTTCCACTTCAGTACAGTTTATTATTTTGGGGGTCACTTTTCCCTTCATTTCTCATTGCTACAGGACATCTCATGATTCCCGAATAGCTCGAATGGAGAACAGAACAGAAGTGACTGGGTTCATCCTCCTCGGGCTGTCCAGCGCCCCCGAACTGCAGAGCCTCCTGTGTATCATGTTCGCTGGCATTTACCTCGTCACTGTGGTCGGAAACCTGGGAATGATGACACTGATTCTCCTGGACTCCTGTCTGCACACTCCCATGTACTTTTTCCTCAGTAACCTGTCTCTGGTGGACTTTGGCTACTCCTCGGCAGTCACTCCGAAAGCCATGGCTGGGTTACTTACAGGAGACAAGTTCATCTCCTACAATGCATGTGCCGCTCAGATGTTCTTCTTCGTCGCCTTTGCCACTGTGGAAAATTATCTTTTGGCCTCAATGGCCTATGATCGCTATGCAGCCGCGTGCAGACCTCTGCATTATACCACAACTATGACGACAAGTGTGTGTGCACATCTGGCCGTAGGGTCCTACATCCGCGGGTTCCTAAATGCCTGCTTCCATGTTGGAGACATATTCAGTCTTACTTTCTGTAAGTCCAACACAGTCCATCATTTCTTCTGTGATGTTCCAGCTGTCCTGGCTCTCTCTCGCTCTGAAAAACACATTAGCGAGGTGGTTCTGGTTTTTCTGTCGAGCTTTAATGTCTCTTTTGCTCTTCTGGTTATACTGATTTCCTACCTGTTCACATTTGTGAACCTCTTGAAGATGCACTCAGCTCAGGGTCACCAAAAGGCTTTGTCCACCTGCGCTTCCCACCTCACTGCTGTCTCCATCTTCTATGGGACAGTCACCTTCATGTACGTACAGCCCAGCTCCAGCCATTCCATGGACACAGACAAAGGGGCCTCTGTGTTCTATGCTGTGGTCATCCCCATGCTGAGCCCCGTGGTCTACAGCCTGCGGAACAAGGAGGTCAAGAGTGCATTCAAGAAGGCAGTTGAGAAGACAGATGTTTCTACAGGGCTGGGATTTTCACACTGTAGTGTGGACAGTACCTTATTTCACTCCTCTCAGGCCTTCCCCGTGTAGCTTGTTGCGCTCCAAGTGCACACCACAGTTACGTGTTTGAGGGGGCGTCTTTATCTCTTTAAAAATCTGTCATCCCGTAAAAAATATAACATGTTAAAAAATCTAAAACCTGAATGAGAATGACTAATGGGAAGCTTTAGAAATGTTAGGACCTGCTTGTCAAAACTTACTGATGCTATTTGATTTATTTACCTGTTCCACTTACATTTGGTTGACTACCTGTCAATGCAAACATACATGCTAATTCAGGAGTACAGTCAAGCCCATAAACAAAGGCGCAGGTGTGTGTCTCATGTGGGCACGCACACGCTGGAAAGGGAAATTTGTCAAAGGTAACTGAAATGTGGCTGGCATAAGAAAGAACATAATAATGCCATCTGCAGCAACACGGACAGACCTGGAGATGGTCACACTGAGTGAAGTCAGTCAGAGAAAGACAGACATTTGATATCACTTCTATCTGGAATCAAAAAAAACAGTAAAACAGATTTACTTACAAAAAGAAACAGGTTCACAGACTTTAAAAGCAAACTTATGGTTACTAGGAGGGAAGGGGGAGGGGAGGGATAAACTGGTCAATTGGAACTGACATATACACACTACTACATGTAAAATAGACAGCTTATAAGAACCTACTGTATAGCACAAGGAACTCTACTTAATATTCTGTAATGACCTATATGGGAAAGAATCTACAAATAGTGGACATGTGTATATGCATAACTGATTCACTTTTCTGTATAACAGAAACTAACAAAATATTGTAAATCAACCATACTCCAGTAAAACTTCTTTTAAATGAAAAAATGGACTGTGGCTAGTTTTTAATAAAAATAATTTTAGCAGTTATTTGACATTAAACATAAAATTATGTCTATGTGTGGTTATTTCTTTTGTTGAATAACTGTTCTGTGATTCTGAATAGGTGGTAAATCATTATTTTAAATGAAATTATGTGTTCTTTTGGCACATTTTATTAAGAGATACATAAATATCTTGAATTAATATTTATTCTTGACTAAATCACAACACATTCACACTACAATTTTCAATAAGATAAAATAATCAACTCAAATCCATAGCTTACCTAATGGTATTCTACATGCTACTGGTTTGGACAAATGTATAATGAGCTGAATGCATCATTATAATACCATACAGAGTATTTTCATTTTCTTAAATCTCCTCTTTTTAAATTTAAATTTTATATTGGAATATGAAGCCAGTGATAAAGAATCTGCCTGCCAATGCAGGAGGTTCAGTGGACATGGGTTCAGTCCAGGGAAGATCACCTGGAGGAGGAAATGACAACCCACTCCACTATTCTTGCCTGGAAAATTTCATGGACGGAGAAGGCCTGGCAGGCTACAGTCCATGGATGTGCAAAGAGTTGAAAATGACTGAGCTACTGGACACACACATAGTTGATTTACAATATTGTGTTAGGTTTTGGTGTTCAGAAAAAAAGATTCAGTATATACACGTTCTTTCTCAGATTGTTTTCCTACATAATTTATCACAGAATATTGAGTAGAATTGCAGGGCTATACAGTAGGTCCTTGTTGATTATCTGCTTCACATATATTAGTGCCTTCATACTAAGTTGTTTCAGTCATGTCTGATTCTTTGTGACCCCATGGACTGTAGCCCACCAGGTTCCCCTGTCCATGTGATTTTCCAGGCAAGAATACTGGAGTGGGTTGCTATGACCTCCTCAAGGGGATCCTCCCCACCCAGGGATTGAACCTTCGTCTCTTACGTCTCCTGCATTGGCAGGCAGGTTCCTTGCTTCTAGCATCACCTGGGAAGCCCCATAGTAGTGTGTGTATGTTAATCCCAAACTCCTAATTTATTCCCCCACTCCACTTTTACATTTTGATAACTGTAGTTTGTTTTCAAAGTTTGTAAGTCGGTTTTGTGTTGGGAGCCACCGGGACGTGCCCAGGCCGTGACAAGGTCACAGGATGAGGAAGGAGCCTGCAAGGCAGCTCTTCTCCTCGAGGGTGTCCCAGGGGCCCGATATGTCCCTTTCCTCTTTGTGTCTTACTGTTTTCGGGCTTTCTATTAATTTTTGGAAATGTAACATACAGTGATCAGGCTTCCCTGGAAAAGTCCAAGCCTATTTAGAAATGCTCATGATTGCTCTGGCTCAGGACACAACCATAAACATCAGGTCAAAAAGGAAAAGGCCACAGGCATAGTTTGGCTGCTTGCTTAAAGATTATAATGTTCTAGAATAGAAAAGGGTAGAGGCATTTAGATTTAGAAGTAGATATTCTGCTTCAGTTTACTTGCTCCTTGGTTGAGAGGGTTTTCATTATTGCTATTTCCTTGCTGCTATTTGTCCATTGTTTCCCTTCCTTTAAGCAACATGAAGATTATGGGCATTTTTGTAGAGTTAGGAAATGGGGTACACAGGATTTCAATAGAAGATTTATATTAACCAGCTTCACTGCCATCACCTCACTATTAATAGAAGTGTTTTGCTGCTTCATAGTTAATCACTGTAGACTTTGTAATTTTAGGTAAAGAAAAATATCAGGGTTTTTCACATGGTACTATTCTCAGAAATGTCAAACATGTTTGCATAGCTCTTCCCATGTATTGTTTTATTGTCTAAAGAATTCATACTATACCTGAAATTTGTAGAACATTGTTTTTGTTAGAGTGAAAATGTTAGGCCATTGAGGCAAGAAGACTATGTACGGGACATTTAAGAAAAAACCCTGTAATCAGAAATGTTCCAGATGAATGCATAGGGGAAAAACATGGGGAAGAAAAATATTGACAGAAGCACAAACCAATATCCGATGCAATATGTGGTGACATAAGGGGGAGATAACATTCATTCTATAAAAACTGAGCTGTCCTAAAAATAAAAGAAGCTTTTTCTCCCACGCAGCCTTCTGTGTGTGTCTGTCTCCTTTGCTGACGCCACTCATCCTTGGGTGCTCCTGGACCCGCTGGGACTGGACTGCAGCAGTTTTGTAAATAAGTTCATTACTATAATCATTTTTTAAGATTCCACATGTGAGTGGAATATATATCTTTCTCTGTTTGACTTACTTCACTTAGTATGACAATCTCTAGGTCCAGCCATGTTACTGCAGATGAGATTACTTCATTCTTTTATTAATGATTGAGAAATAGTCTATTGTATATACATACCATATCTTCTTTATCCATTCATCTGTCAATGGATATTTAGATCGTCACCATGTCCTGGCTCCAGAAAAACATCTATTTCTGCTTTATTGACTATGCCAAAGCCTTTGACTGTGTGCATCACAATAAACTGTGGAAAATTCTGAAAGAGATGGTAATACCAGACCACCTGACCTGCCTCTTGAGAAACCTGTATGCAGATCAGAAAGCAACAGTTAGAACTGGACATGGAACAACAGACTGGTTCCAAATAGGAAAAGGAGTACGTCAAGGCTGTAGATTGTCACCCTGCTTATTAACTTATATGCAGAGTACATCATGGGAAGCATTGGGTTGGAGGAAGCACAAGCTGGAATCAAGATTGCCGGGAGAAATATCAATAACCTCAGATATGCAGATGATACCACCCTTATGGCAGAAAGTGAAGAGGAACTAAAGAGCCTCTTGATGAAAGTGAAAGAGGAGAGTGAAAAAGTTGGCTTAAAGCTCAGCATTCAGAAAACTAAGATCATGGCAACTGGTCCCATCACTTCATGGCAAATAGATGGGGAAACAATGGAAACAGTGAGAGACTTTATTTTTCTGGGCTCCCAAATCACTGCAAATGGTGATTGCAGCCATGAAATTAAAAGACCCTTACTCCTTGGAAGGAAAGTTATGACCAACCTAGATAGCATATTAAAAAGCAGAGACATTACTTTGCCAACAAAGGTCCTTCTGGTCAAGGCTATGGTTTTTCCAGTGGTCATGTATGGATATGAGAGTTGGACTGTGAAGAAAGCTGAGCACCGAAAAATTGATGTTTTTGAACTGTGGTATTGGAGAAGAGTCTTGAGAGTCCCTTGGACTGCAAGGAGATCCAACCAGTCCATCCTAAAGGAGATCAGTCTGGAGTGTTCATTGGAAGGACTGAGGCTGAAGCTGAAATGCCAATATTTTGGCCACCTGATGCGAAGAGCTGTCTCATTGGAAAAGACCCTGATGCTGGGAAAGATTGGGGGTAGGAGGAGAAGGGGATGCCAGAAGATGAGATGGTTGGATGGCATCACTGACTCAGTGGACATGAATTTGAGTAGACTCCGGGAGTTGGTGATGGACAGGGAGGCCTGGCATGCTGTGTTTCATGGGATCACAAAGATTCGGACATGACTGAGTGACTGAACTGAAATGAACTGAACTGAACATGTCCTGGCTACTGTAAATAGTATCACAATGAACACTGGAGTGCATGTATCTTTTTGAACTATTGTTTTCTCTGAAATATGCCCAGGAGTGGGATTGCTGGATCATGTGTGAGTTCTATTTTTAGCTTTTTGAGGAACCTCCATACTGCTCTCTGTAGTTGTATGAAGTTACATTCCCAATGACGGTGTAGGAGGATCCCCTTTTCTCCACAACTTCTCCGGACTTTTTGATGATGGTCATTCTGACCAGTATGAGAATCTAAACAACAAACAGCATAAAATGAAAACAAGTTCATAGAGAAATAATTGCTGGCTGCCAGTAGGGTGAGCGTGAGGCTGCAAAAGAGGTGAAGGGAATGAGAGGTACAAACCTCCAGTGATAAAACACAGGAGCCATTAGAACGCAATGTGCAGCATAACGAATATGGTAAATGATATTATAATAACTTTGAAAAATGACACAGGAAATCTAAATTTAAAAACTTAAATACCAAATGATGGTAAAAATGTGAAATAATTTTAATGCATTGCTGGTAAGAAATTGAAATAGTAGAACACTTCAGAAAATATCTTGGCAATTTTTCATTTAAATAAACACATACTCACCCTATAATTAAGCAACCCATCTCCTAGATATTTATCCAAATGATGTGAATGCTTGTGTTCAAATATCTTAGGCAACTGTTTATATCAGTTTTATTTGTAATCACCAGACCCTTGAACCAACACAAACGTTCCTCAGCTATGAAGTAGGATAAACAACCTGTAATGTTCGTTGTGTAGAATCTGATTCTGCAATAAAGATTCCATTATGACACAAGTAATAACATGAGTGAATCTCAAATGCTAAGAGAAAGATTACCAACTCAGAGTACGTGTTCCAGGATAACAGTTAAGGACATTCTTGCAAAGGCAAAATTCTCTGATTGTCAGGGGCAGTGGATAGCAAAATGTGTTTATCCAAAGAAGTTTATAGGAATTTATTCAGGTGATAGTGGCTCTTTGACAGTAAATTTGACAAAAGTCTTAGAACTGTACATTAAAATTTTGGATATTACTGTATGTAAATTATATGTTCATAATAAATTGACCAAAATAACAAGGAAAAAAGAAGCAGCAAAAAACGATGTATGTATAATGGAAATAATCAGCATGGTCCCCACAGACAGTTTAATTGCACCTTTCCTGGGAAAGTGGGATGAGAAACTGTAGATGTGCCCATAAGGGAAATTCCTGGAGAGCTCTGCGTCTGTATAACACCCCCAGCATTAGCCTTTGAAATCCCAGTATCAGTGTGACCTCATTTTAGAGGGATGGCTCTGCATACTGAACCCATTCAGCCATCATTCATTCATCTGACTATTTATACTTGTCAGTACACAGAAGCTTTATCCCAGAATTTGATATGTACCTGTACCCATAGTCAGGGAAACACTCCAAGATAAAAATGAAAGTGACTGGCTCTTAAAAGATACTCTCTTTTGGAATTTGTTATTTACAGGAACAATTCTGTGAATTACATGACAGGTAATCTTACGATGTTTATTGTTCAAAGGAGGAGGAGATAAGGAGACAGAAAGAATGCACAGTAGGTTCAGGAATTAAGTCACGTTAATATTCTTTCTTCCATTTTCCTGCCTTGGAGACTTTGGAATCATAAGAACATTATTGGAAGGAGAGTTCCTCTGACAGTATTTCTGCATCATTCTACAGCTGATAATCTGATTTCCAACACATTATGCAGAACTGACTTTCCTTCTCTCCCAGCACACAGGTAAGAATGTATACTACATAAACATTTTGAGTTAGAATTGTGATTCATGCCAGAGGAATGGGGAAACTATTCTCACTTTAAGTTATTAGGGAACAAAAGTAAATATTTCCAAGGTTTTCCTAAAATATTGAGGTGAGACTGGGATACAAACATCAAACTTACATCAGTAGAGTTTACTGATACTGAGGAAACCCCATCCTACTTTCTGAAAGATATGAACAGAAAAATAACCTAGATAGATTCTCTGATTGATTAAATGGTAATTTCACCTTGTTCATCAAATATTGGCTTCTCAATGGAGAGAGGAAACAAATCAATACTAACAAATGAACAAAAACAAAGCCAAAGTGAAGTCGCTCAGTCGTGTCCAACTCTTTGCAGCCCCATGGACTATAGCCTACCAGGCTCCTTCATCCATGGAATTTTCCAGGCAAGAGTACTGGAGTGGGTTGCCATTTCCTTCTCCAGGAGATCTTCCTGACCCAGGGATTGAACCCCGGTCTCCCACATTGCAGGCAGATGCTTTACCATCTGAGCCAGCAGGGAAGTCAAAAGCAGAGGTTAAAAAAATCCACGTGTTAGTGAGCCCAAGCTTGCTTGGCTTGCCACAAGAAAAGTCAGTGAATCTGAGATGAGGAGTTGGGACTAGGAAGGGACTTTATTTGGAAGCTGGCTGATGGAGAAGACAGCAAGCTAGTGTCTCAAAATAATCATCTTGTCGGGGGCCTGGTGGCCAGGTTCTTTTATGGATCAGAGATTGGGGAGGTGAGGAAAGAAAGTAAAAAGACCAGTTAATTCCTGCAAGTATCTCCTAGACTGGCAAGCCTCAGGTAGAAGGACGTGTTCACTTCACTTCCTTAAGTCATCTCATGGCTGGTGTGAAATGGAATATCTCCTGTCATATCAGCTAACAAGGATGCACATCTACCTGTGATTCTGGCTTGGGGCCAAGACAGTTAGCAGCGTGTGAGGGGCCCTGGCTCTGCACCTGGGGACAGAAAGGACTCAAGACTGTGGCATCTTTCACGGGTGGTCAGGGTCAGGTTATCTCTCTGAGGCAGGCCACTGTGCGTGTCTATAATAACAAAAGCAGCAAAATCCGGGTTACAGTCACACAAGCAGATCCAGTGTAAATTCAGAATTAACCCTTCCTGGTTACACTTAAACTGTGACAGTGTCTGGGCTTCCCTGGCGGCTCATAAAAAGAAGCTGCCTGCCAAGTGAATTCTTCAGTGCCATTTCTCTAGATTCCGTATATATGTGTTAGAATACGTTATTTATCTTTCTCTTTCTGACTCAATTCACTCTGTATAAGAGGTTCTAAGCTCATCCGCCTCATTAGAACTGACTCAAATGTGTTCCTCTTTATGGGTGAGTAATATTCCATTGTGTATCTATCCACACTTCTTTATCCATTCATCTGTTGATGGACATCGAGGTTGCTTCCCAGTTCTAGCTATTGTTAACAGTGCTGCAATGAACAAAGGGAGAAACAGACATAGAGAACAGACTTATGGACGAGGGCAGAGGGGAGCAGAGAGTGAGATGTATGGATAGAGTAACGTGCAAACCTACATTACCATGTGTAAAATAGACAGCCAAGGGGAATTTGCTGTGTGGCTCAGAAAACTCAAACAGGGGCTCTGTATCACCCTAGAAGGGTGGGGTGGGGAGGGAGATGGGAGGGAGGTTCAAAAGGGAGGGGATAGATGTATACCTATGGCTGATTCATGTTGAGGTTTGACAGAAAACAGCAAAATTCTGTAAAGCAATTATCCTTCGATAAAAAATAAATTAAAAAAAAAAGCTGCCTGCCAATGCAGGAGATGTGGGTTCCGTCTCTGGGTCAGGAAGATCCCTGGAGAAGGAAATGGCAGCCCACGTCAGTGTTCTTGCCTGAGAAATTCCGTGGACAGAGGAGCCTGGAGAGCACCAAGTGTTGAACACATCTTAGCGACTGAACAACAGCAGCGACATCAAAGTGTCTAAAAGGAAGTAACAAAACCCAAACTGCATTTTGACCTTTCCTTCATAATCTCACGCTTATTATTACTAGAATATGCACACATGTTAGCAGTGAATGGCTAAAAGCATAGATTTTTTATTTGACCCAAAGTGGATTTAACTATTGAATCTTGACTCTCATACTAGCTGTGTAATTTTAGAGCAACACATAACTTTTTAAGTCTTTAATTTCCTAATGGTAAAGCAGAAATCATAATGCTACTTACCTTACACACACACACACACACACACACACACACACACACAACACTCACTTATCTATAAAGAACTTGTTGGTAATAGAACATAGTATATGCTAAAAGTGGTCATGGGTGTTTGGGTTGGTAAACATAATATCTTCAAGGTACAGGCTTGTGAAATGAAGTTGCAAAAGTTTTAGAAGGAAAATGTTCAGTTGTTCAGCTCAGTTCAGTTGTTCAGTCCTGTCTGACTCTTTGTGACCCCATGGACTGCAGCACGCCAGTCCTCCCTGTCCATCATAAATTCCCAGAGCTTACTTAAACTTATGTCCATCACATCAGTGATGCCATCCAACCATCTCATCCTCTGTCACCCCCTTCTCCTCCTGCCTTCAATCTTTCCCAGCATCAGGGTCTTTTCATATGAGTCAGCTCTTCCCATCATGTGGCCAAAGGACTGGAGTTTCAGCTTCAGCATCAGTCCTTCCAATGAATATTCAGGACTCATTTCCTTTAGGATGGACTGGTTGGATTTCCTTGCAGTCCAAGGGACTCTCAAGAGAACCAACACCACAGTCCAAAAGCATCAATTCTTCGGCGCTCAGCTTTCTTTAGAGTCCAACTCTCACATCAAATTCTTGCATGACTACTGGAAAACTCATAGCTTTGACTAGACGGACCTTTGCTGGCAAAGTAATATCTCTGCTTTTTACTGTGCTGTCTAGTATGGCCATAGCTTTACTTCCAAGAAGTAAGCATCTTCAATTTCATGGCTACAGTCACCATCTGCAGTGATGTTGGAGCCCCCAGAAATAAAGTATCTCACTGTTTCCATTGTTTTCCCATCTATCTGCTATGAAGTGATGGGACCGGATGCCATGATCTTAGTTTTCTGAATGTTGAGCATTAAGCCAACTTTTTCACTCTCCTCTTTCACTTTCATCAAGAGGCTCTTTAGTTCCTCTTCACTTTCTGCCATAAGGGTGGTGTTGTCTGCCTACCTGAGGCTATTGATATTTCTCCTGGCAATCTTGATTACAGCTCGTGCTTCATCCAGGCTGGCATTTCACATGATGTATTCTGCATATAAGTTAAATAAGCAGGGTGACAATATACAGCCTTGCCTTTCCCGATTTGGAACCAGTCTGCTGCTCCATGTCCAGTTCTAACTGTTGCTTCTTGACCTGCATACAGATTTCTCAGGAGGCAGGTCAGGTGGTCTGGTATTTCCATCTCTTTAAGAATTTTCCACACAGTCAAAGGCTTTGGTGTAGTCAAAAAAGCAGAAGTAGATGTTTTTCTGGAACTCTCTTGCTTTTTCCATGATCCAACAAATGTTGGCAATTTGATGTCTAGTTCCTCTGCCTTTTCTAAATCCATCTTGAACATCTGGAAATTCATAGTTCAAGTACTGTTGAAGCCTGACTTGGAGAATTTTGAGCATTACTCAGCTAGTGTGTGAGATGAGTGCAATTGTCCGGTAGTTTCAGCATTCTTTGCCATTGCCTTTCTTTGGGATTGGAAAGAAAACTAACCTTTTTCTGTCCTGTAGTCACTGCTGAGTTTTCCAGATTTGCTGGCATATTGAGTGCAGCACTTTCACAGCCTCATCTTTTAGGATTTAAAATAGTTTAGCCGAAATTCCATCACCTCCACTAGCTTTGTTCATAGTGATGCTTCCTAAAACCCATTTGACATCACATTCTAGGATGTCTGGCTCTGGTGAGTGATCACACCATCATGGTTATCTGGGTCATGAAGGTCTTTTTTGTACAGTTCTTCTGTGTATTCTTGCCACCTCTTCTTAATATCTTCTGATTCTGTTAGGTCCATACTGTTTCTGTCCTTTATTGAGCCCATCTTTGCATGAAATGGTCCCTTGGTATCTCTAATTTTCTTGAAGAGATCTCTAGTCTTTCCCATTCTATTGTTTTCCTCTATTTCTTTGCATTGATCACTGAGGAAGGCTTTCTTATCTCTCCTTCCTTTTCTTTGGAATTCTGCATTCAAATGGGCATATCTTTCCTTTTCTCTTCTGCCTTTCTCCTTCTTTTCTTAGTTATTGGTAAGGCTTCCTCAGACAACCATTTTACCTTTATGCATTTCTTTTTCTTGGGTCTTGATCTCTGCCTCCTGTACAATGTCATGAACCTCCATCCATAGTTCTTCAGGTACACTGTCAGATCTAATCCCTTGAATCTATTTGTCACTTCCACGTATGATCATAAGGGATTTGATTTAGGTCATACCTCGGTTAGTAGTTCGCAGAAGACAGATGCCCTTCCAAAGGCTTCCAACAGAAGAAAAATATTTAAAATGTTGTTCCTACACCAGAAGAGATTCTAGTAAAATACTTTACAGCATGGTGCTCTTCACCAAAATAGTGTTGGGGCGAAGAACCAATTCTGACTCCCTGCTCAAACTGTTTCTTTGACTTGTTTTCATTGGTTTTGTTACTACAATCACACATAAAGTCCTGCCTCGGAGAACCCTGCCCCTCTGACTGACTCAAACTGAAGTGCCTTTGTTCAGGACCCTGTCTATCTGTGAATGGCAAGAAGGAAGCCTGCTTGAGGCTTGCCATTCTTAGAGATGGTTATAAGATTAACGGCCTTCTTATTTTGCTTCCTCACCTCTCCCCTACCTCCGATCTATAAAGGAACTTGGCATTCAAACCCCAGTAAGATGATTCTTTCGAGACATTTGTTTGCATCCTCTCAGTCAGCTGGCTTTCCAAATAAAGTCATATTCCTTGCCTCAGCCTCATGGCTCAGATTCATTGGCCTATGGTGTGGTGAGCAGAGGAAGCTTGGAGTCAGTAACAGCAGCTCTAGAGAATGAAGACAGCCCACAAACAAGGGACTTTTCCATCCTTGATGTCTGTGGTTCTGCTTTGAGACGACAGTAATAAGAGAAAGAACGAGTTTTTAAAAAGGGCCTGTTTCAAGTAAGGTATGTATTTTGAGGAAGAAATTAAACAAAAGAATGGGTCACATGCAATTGCTGAAGCAGTCCATCATACAGGCAAAGCAAGGATAGCCAGAGAAACACTGAGAGAACAGAACAGCCTCAGTGGCCCTCGTGTGTGAAAAAAGGCAGACTGAAGGGGAAGACTGTACGGCTAAAACTTGTGCATTCCTGAAGCCCTCCAGGTCACCACCCAATTTTCACAAACCAACACATCGATAAACATCCCATCCTCATAGCAGTGTGATAACTATTACTCTTAGACTGTGCCAACCATCCAGAATTTTATTTTTTAATGTATTACTTTATTTAATTTTCACAACAATACTGTAAAGTAGGGTCATAATGGCCCTAATTCTGCAGATGGAAATACGAGCTTCAGGTGAGTTAGGTTAGTTACCCCCAGGTAGTGAAAGGTAGGGCTCGTATCTACCTCTTCTCTGACCATAGTGCTGCATGCATAGTGCCGTCTTCCTCTCAGAACTGCCTGCTGGCGGTACAGCCCCTGCCGCTCCAGTTATCGCATCACATACACTCTGCCCGTACTTTCAGTTACTTCTCTGAAACATCCAACACTGAGTTCAGACCGATGAAGGCAAAGAGTAACTAGGAACGGAGTTAAACTCAATTTGACTTAAGCACAATAAAGGCCATTATTTCGGGAGCCACTCCGTGTGGGTTCAGAGATTGCCTTGGGTCCAAAGCATACCTTGTTAATTAACACTGATTTTAAAATAAACAAGATTACTCAACCTCTTATGCATTATAATTTAAATGAGGGCAGTATCATATCAACATATGACATCCTTGAAAGGATATAATCAATGTATATTTAGAGTCAGACACGACTTGGTGACTGAACAACAAAAAAGGTGTCTAGAGAAGTTCCCTAACAGAGGAGCAAGGCTTTAACTAGGCTTGGGAAAGAGTGAGTTGGCAGATGCATTTATTCTGGGCTAGTTATTTATCAAGTTAACCTTCTTTTTTAAAGGTTTTGTTTTGCATGTGTACTTTTGGCTGTGCTGGGTCTTCACTGCTGCAGGGCTTTGCTCTGCTTGTGGGGAGCAGGGCTTACCCTCTAGCTGGGGTGCGCGAGCTGTGATGGCAGGCCTTGTGAGCACAGGCCACAGGGTGTGCAGGCTGCCTCGCGGCCGCCACGGGCCCCGTAGTGAGGTCCCGGGCCGCAGGGCGCAGGCTCAGCACCTTGTGGTGCGTGGCCTTAGCTGCCTGCCTCGTGTGGGATCCGCCTGCATCAGGCATAGAACCTGCATCTCCTGCACTGGCAGGTGGACTGTTTAACACTGAGCCGCCAGGGAAGCCCCTCTCAAGTTACTTTTCTGTATCTCAGCTTACAAACTCATACACTTTAAAAATTGAAGAGATTATCTGCGAAGACCCTTCAGATTCAACAGCATGTAAATCTCTATGTAATGAATGGACTGAGTCTTGTTGACAAGTGCATCTTTATCTGGAGTACACTGAAATACAAGCTATCACTGTAATAAAGTAATACTGTAGTGGAATATTGTATGTACAGTTTTCAAGTTAAGTTTCTCTGTCTATCACTGATTCTGTTTTCTCATTGCCACAGAGCGCTTTGTAGTTCCCTTCATGATGAAGAACACGACAGGAGTGGCGCAGTTCTTTCTCCTAGGACTAACCAGTGACCCAGAACTACAAGTTCCCCTCTTTGTAATGTTCACCCTCGTCTACCTCGGCACTCTGATTGGGAACTTGGGGATCATTACGTTGATTCTGCTGGACTCGCATCTCCACACGCCCATGTACTTTTTCCTCAGTAACCTGTCTCTGGTGGATCTTTGTTATTCTTCGGCTGTCACCCCCACAGTCCTGGCTGGATTCACTCCAGGAGACAAGGTCATCTCCTACGATGCGTGTGCGGCTCAGATGTTCTTTTTTGTAGCCTTTGCCACTGTGGAAAATTACCTGTTGGCCTCGATGGCTTATGACCGCTACGCAGCTGTGTGCAAACCCCTGCATTACACCACCACCATGACCACAAGTGTGTGCACTGGTCTGGCGACAGGCTCCTATGTCTGTGGATTCCTGAATGCCTCCATCCACACTGGAGACACATTCAGTCTCTCTTTCTGTATGTTCAATGTGGTCCATCACTTTTTCTGTGATATTCCAGCAGTCATGATTCTCTCTTGTTCTGACAGACATGTTAGTGAACTGGTTCTAGTTTATGTAGTGAGCTTCAATGTCTTTTTTGCTCTCCTGGTTATCTTGATATCCTATATATTCATATTTATCACCATCCTAAAGATGCCCTCATCCGCAGGGTACCAGAAGGCTTTGTCCACCTGTGCCTCCCACTTCACTGCCGTATCCATCTTCTATGGAACGATTATCTTCATGTACTTACAGCCCAGCTCCAGTCATTCCATGGACGTGGACAAAACGGCCTCTGTGTTCTACGCTGTGATCATTCCATTGCTGAACCCTCTGGTCTACAGCCTGAGGAACAAGGAGGTAAAGAGTGCATTTATGAAGGTGTTTGTAGAGGCAAAATTGTCTCTAGGATTCTGATTTCAACACTGTAAAATGATATCCTGACCAATAAAACTCTCTTGTCCTGAAAAAAAAAAAAGAAGAAGAAATACTATGTCCAGAAATATAATACCTGAACAAGAATGACTAAGATGTCTTGTGGCTGGCTGGCTAGTTTAAAACCTTATTAAGGACATTGGTTTATTCGTTTATCCTGCATGCTTTTTTAACTAAAATATTTACTTCATGTATTAGAATATACATATGTGTGTAATAGATTTCTATTTCTTTGGTTAAATGCTAAATTGTTAATTTAGCATTTAATTTAAATGTTAACTTTGAAAATAAAATGTTTTACTATTGAATACAAGTATATGATTTGGGGGATCACAAGAGATATCAAGAGATTTATCAAGAGATAAATAAAGCATTTTAAATACATTAATATTTCTATCTTGACTGAGACATTTGATAGAACCAACATGCTCATTTTTATGATTTTCAAAGGATAATGTAGCCAGAGTGTAAGAAAAGTGGGGAAAATGAAAAGTATTTAAAACCCAAGAGTTTTTTTAAATGTTTATTTATTTATTTGACTTAGTTGTGGGTCTTAGTTGCAGCAGACTGGATCTTTGGTTGTGGTGCATGGGATCGATAGTTGTGGCATGTGGGTTTAATTGTCCTGTGGCATTTGGGATTTAGTTCCCTGACCATGGAATAAACCCACGCCCCCTGCATTTTGAGGCAGATTCTTAACCACTGGACCACCAGAGAAGCCCCTTAAACACAAGATTTTGATGCTGAATATGCTTGCTTATATTAGAGTTTCACTTCTAGATCCTCTTTCTACAGAGGTAGGAAGTATACATATACAAGGTTTGTATGTATTCATCAGTTCAGTTCAGTCACTCAGTTGTGTCTGATTCCTTGTGACCCCATAGACTGCAGCATGCCACGATTCCCTGTTCATCACCAACTCCTGGGGCTTGCTCAAACTCATGTCCATTGAGTTGGTGATGTCATTCAACTATTTCATCCTCTGTCATCCCCTTCTCCTCCCTTCAATTTTTCCCAGCATCAGGGTCTTTTTCAATGAGTCAGTTCTTTGCATCAGGAGGCCAAAGTATGTATTCATAATTACACTTATTTCTCTACCTATCCATCATACCCATATCAATTAAACATGAGTACTTACTAATATCTCTGACTCTATTTCATCCCCTTTCTTATCTGTAACTTCCATCTCTGACAGTGAGAAATTTGACTCCCAACAATTTCCATTCATTAATTTATTCTTGTGACTCCAGTTTTTAAAAAAAGCAGTTCATGTTGGTGGGAATGCAAACTAGTACAGCCACTATGGAGAATAGTGTGGAGATTCCTTAACTGGAAATAGAACTGCCATATGACCCAGCAATCCCACTCCTGGGCATACACACCAAGGACACCAGATCTGAAAGAGACATGTGCACCCCAATGTTCATCACAGCACTGTTTATAATAGCCAGGACATGGAAGCAACCTAGATGCCCATCAGCAGATGAATGGATAAGAAAGCTGTGGTACATATACACAATGGACTATTACTCAGCCATTAAAAAGAATACATTTGAATCAGTTCTAATGAGATGGATGAAACTGGAGCCCATTATACAGAGTGAAGTAAGCCAGAAAGAAAAACACCAATATAGTATACTAACGCATATATATGGAATTTAGAAAGATGGTAACAATAACCCTATATGCAAGACAGAAAAAGAGACACAGAGGTATAGAACAGACTTTTGGACTCTATGGGAGAAGGCAAGGGTGGGATGATCTGAGAGAATAGCACTGAAACATGTATATTATCAATCATGAAACAGATTGCCAGCCCAGGTTGGATGCATGAGACTAGTGCTCGGGGCTGGTGCACTGGGATGACCCAGAGGGATGGGGTGGGGACGGAGGTGAGAGGGGGATCGGGATGGGGAACACATGTAAATCCATGGCTGATTCATGTTAATGTATGGCAGAAACCACTATAATACTGTGAAGTAACTAGCCTCCAACTAATAAAAATAAATGAAATAAAAAGAAAAGAAAAGCAATTCAAAAATTGCTGGTCTATACTCTCTTGAGGAACAACTTGAGTAATTAAAGAACAGTATTTTATAGTATTTTATAGTATTTTATATTTTATAGTATTTTATTTTTTTATTTTTTTTTCATTTTTTTCCCTTGCAATTCCCTATGAGCACACTGTTTTCCAACGTTAGCTTATTTTTCCCCTTCTCTTCAAAGAGGCTAAGTCATTTGTAGTACAATTAATTTTTTTAACAATCTGTGTTCACTTCTGTGATTCTCCTGTGCTCCTGGCCGATTCTTTTAAATTCGTATATATTAAATTTCACTCTATGCTAAGTATAGCTCTATGGGTTTTAACAAACGTAGAGCTGTGTGTTTACCAGCCCAGTACCATGGCGCATACTTGCCCACGTGCATGAAGTCACTTCAGTCGTGTCTGACTGCTTGCAACCCTATGGACCACAGCCCGCCAGGCTCCTCTGTCCATGGGATTCTCCAGGCAAGAATACTGGAGTGAGTTGCCATGACTTTCTCCAGTGGATCTTCCCGGCCCAGGGATCGAATCCGCATCCCTCACGTCTCCTGCACTGGCAGGCAGGTTGTTTGCCACTAGTGCCCCCTGGGAAACACGAAGAATACTAACATTATCTTGAAACTTCCCTTTCATCTCTTCACAGACAACCACCCCCTATGCCCCAGCCCGTGGAATTCATTAAGCTTTTTCCATACCTATGTTATATGGTTGGAATAACACAATATAGAGCCTTTAGGCCTCACTTTTTGAAAAATTCATTTTAGATTCGTCCATATTGTTGCATGAATCACTAATACTCCATTATATCACTTAATAATCTCTCAATATAATATGGTATGACAGTTTGTTTAATCATTCACTTCTGGAAGCGCATCTGGTTGCTTTCAGTTTGGCAGTTTTTAATAAAACTTTTAAAACATTTAAAAAACAAAAAACAAAAATAAAATCTATACACCTATTTTTTCCAGAAAAAAATAAATAAATAAATAAAACATTTGCATAAAGAGAAATGAAGAACATTGCAAAAAATGTGATTTCAGTTTACATTTAAGTTCTAGTTTGTATTTTTTTTGGGGGGGGGGCTGTGTTTTATATGAACTGATGACCATTGAAGCAAAATTTGTCGATAAAATATATTTTCTCCATTCACTTTCCTTTGCATCTTCCACAAAAATCAGTTGATCACATAGCTGTGGGTCATTTTTGGATATTATAGTCCATTCCATTGATTCATAGGTCCCTCTTTCCCCTAATACCACACTGCTTTACACACTATAGGTTGGGGCTTCCCTGCTAGTTCAGTGGTTAATACTTTGCCTTCCAATGCAAGTGATGCAGGTTTGATCCCTGATCGGTCATCTAAGATCCCACATACCTTGCAGACAAAAGTAAAAATAAATAAATACTACATATTATAGTAAGTCAAAAAGAGGATGATTTTCATGCTTCTCCTTTATCTTTTTCATAATTATTTTGTCTGCAAGTTTTACAATTCCATATAAATTTGTACTATCATGTCGAAATTTACCCTAGAAAGTTTTCTTTGGGTTTCACTGCTGATTGCATGAGGTCCGTAATGCAATCAACTCTAATGCCTCTAATGGCCAAACTCGGGGACTCAGTGAGGCAGAGGCAAGCCTGCAGTGCTAAAGTCCATGCGGTCGCAAGGAGCAGGGCGTGACGTGGGGACTGAACAGCGGCACGAACATGAACACCATTACACTCATTTTCTAAAATTTCATTTCTCAGTATTCTATATTTTTAGCACTTTTAAGACAAATATCTTAAATATACTCAAAGAACTAACTAAAATCTTAGACAATGAACTAGAGGAAATCAAAAGAATAAAGTCTGGATAAATAGAGACAGAAATTATAAAAATTAACCAGATAGAAAATCTGTAGCAATAACCAAGAATAAATGAGGCAGACAGCAGAAAGTAATGGCTCAGATTGCTTGACCTTAAAATCTTAGTATATTTTGTGAGTTTCAAAGAACTTTCATATTCACTCTCACATGAGAGCAGGATAAAAACCTATGAGGTAGGTGGAGAAGGTTTTTTATCTCGTGAATTAAGAAAATCACATCATGGCAGGTCTGTAACCATCACACACAGCTGATTATCAATAGAACTAGGACTGGAATTGGTCAAGTGTTTTGTAGTACAATATTAAACATATCCTTATATATCTAAATTTATTGATCAAAAAGACATTTGTTTCCCTTTATACGTTGGAGTACAAATAAGAGATTTTGGATAACACATTTGCCACTCTTTCTGTATCAAAGGAATACAGAAATTAACTGCTTTCAAAAGTAAGTGTAACCAGATGCACATGTGTTTGAGCCCAATATGGTAACTCACAGAAAGAACTTCATGGTCACCAGAATGTTCTGACGTATTCTGAAAACTTTCAAGGTGATTTAATAACATGTCACTGATATTTGATTATAGCACTTACCACTATTTGAATGTGGATTTGCAGTTTTTGCTGTCTCTACCCACAAAATAAGGAAAGACTCGTGTCATTTACTTTGTAATAATAGTAACAAGCATATCACTTGGTACACAACTGGGATTCAATATGCTTTACTTATATGAATGAATTAAATCAAAGTGATTCAGAGTATGCCCTAAGAGTTAGAGGTAGACAAACACTATTAAATTGTGGGCATGTATAAATTTTTCAGTTCAGTTCAGTTCAGTCGCTCAGTGGTATCCGACTCTTTGCGACCCCATGGACTGCAGCATGCCAGGCATCCCTGTCCTTCACCAACTCTGGAGTTTACTCAAACTCATGTCCATCATGATGGTGATGCCATCCAACCATCTCATCCTCTGTCATCCCCTTCTCCTCCCACTTTCAATCTTTCCCAGCATCAGGATCTTTTCAGATGAGTCAGTTTTTCACATCAGATGGCCAGAGTATTGGAATTTCAGCTTTAGCCCAGTCTTTTGAATGAATATTCAGGACTCATTTCCTTTAAGATGGACTGGTTGGATCTCCTTACTGTCCAAGGGACTCTCAAGAGTCTGCTCCAACAGCACAGTTCAAAAACATCAATTCTTTGGTACTCAGCTTTCTTTACAGTCCAACTTTCACATTGAATACAGGACTGCTGGAAAAATCATAGCTTTGACTAGATGGACCTTTGTTGGCAAGGTAATGTCTCTGCTTTTTAATATGCTGTCTAGGTTGATCATAGCTTTTCTTCCAAATAGCAAGTGTCTTTTAATTTCATGGCTGCAGTCACCATCTGCAGTGATTTTGGAGCCCCCCAAAATAAAATCTCTCACTATTTCCACTGTTTCCCCATCTATTTGCCGTGAAGTGATGGGACCAGATGCCATGATCTTAGTTTTCTGAATATTGAGTTTTAAGCCAACCTTTTTACTCTCCCCTTTCACTTTCATCAAGAGGCTCTTTAGTTCTTCTTCTCTTTCTGCCTTAAGGGTGGTGTCATAAAATCTCTCACTATTTCCACTGTTTCCCCATCTATTTGCCGTGAAGTGATGGGACCAGATGCCATGATCTTAGTTTTCTGAATATTGAGTTTTAAGCCAACCTTTTTACTCTCCCCTTTCACTTTCATCAAGAGGCTCTTTAGTTCTTCTTCTCTTTCTGCCTTAAGGGTGGTGTCATCTGCGTACCTGAGGTTATTGATATTTTGCCCAGGAATCTTAATTTCAGCTTGTGTTTCATCCAGCCCAGAATTTCTCATGGTGTACTCTGCATATGTTAAATAAGTAAGATAACAATATACAGCCTTGACATACTCCTTTTCCTATTTGGAACCAGTCTGTTTTTCCTTGTTTGGTTCTAACTGTTGCTTCTTGACCTGCATACAGATTTCTCAGGAGGCAGATCAGGTGGTCTGGTATTCCCATCTCTTTAAGAATTTTCCACAGTTTGTTGTGATCCACACAGTCAAAAGCTTTGGTATAGTCAATAAAGCAGAAGTAGATGTTTTTCTGGAACTCTTTCACTTTTTCAGTGATACAGCAGATTTTGGCAGTTTGACCTCTGATTCCTCTGCTTTTTCTAAATCTAGTTTGGACATCTGGAAGTTCACAGTTCACATACTATTGAAGCCTGGCTTGGAGAATTTTGAGCATTACTTTGCTAGCATGTGAGATAAGTGCAATTGTGCAGTAGTTTGAGCATTCTTTGGCATTGCTCTTTTTGGGGATTGGAATGAAAACTGACCTTTCTCAGTCCTGTGGCCACTGCTGAGTTTTCCAAATTTGATGGCATATTGAGTGAAGCACTTTCACAGCATCATCTTTTAGAATTTGAAATAGACCCTGGAATGCAAAAGTGTTCCTACTTTTGCCTGAAGTAACAAGCAAATTTGGCCTTGGAGTACAGAATGATGCATGGCAAAGGCTAATAGAGTTTTGCCAAGAGAATGTACTGGCCACAGCAAACACCCTCTTCCAACAACATAAGAGGAGACTCTACACATGGGCATCATTAGATCAACAATACCAAAATCAGATTGGTTCTATTCTGTGCAGCCAAAGATGTAGAAGCTTTATACATACACAATTTTACTATAAGGCAAACACTTGTTCTAAATTTTGACCTACGTGCAGAGATAGCTGGAGGAGAATGAGAGGAATAGGAAGGGAACTAATGATGACAATTTTTCTTCTTCTCAGTCTTTGTGTTAGATGGTTTCTATGTAAGCTTAAATTTAATATTTCTAGCTTTGTGAAATAAGTATGCTGGATATTACATGGACAGGACTTTTAACAGGAATGAAAGCAGGACTCAAGGACTGGCAAACAACATTCCCAAAACCAACTGCATCTAAGTTGCTAATTGTCACGCTTATACGTACAGTCCAGGGAAATTACTAAAGTCCGTGCAGTGCCCTTGGGTAAGTGGTCTCTGGGCATTTTCTCCTAAATGGTTATACTACACTCAGAATTGGACAGACTGTTCCTTCTGAATCTTCTCTTAAATTTCCATATTTTCTCACTTATCTTTCTCTTGTCTCTCTCCCTCTTCTCTCTCTCATCCCCTCATTCAATCTTTAAATGAGTTTTTGATTGTGACATGCTTTGTTAGTGCTATAATACGATCATATTTTATATTTATAGCATTTTTGTTACTTTATATTTTTATCAATGCAATCCATTGTCTGCTATGTTAGTTCTAAGAGCATTAATAGTACCAATAATAACAGCAGTACTATGAGGAAGAGTAGATTTCTATACTACTATGGCGTAATTAACTCCACTCATCTAATTTAAATGGGGAAAATGTTATTATTCTGATTGGATGAGGAAAGTGACTCTCAGAAAAGTTATTTAATTTGAACAGCACACTTAAAAGGACAATTAAGATGATGGATTTTAGACAATTTGGACAGTTCTGCATGGATTCTCACCTCATTTGAGAGCTGGAAATAAACGAAAGAAAAATAAGTGGTTTTCATTCAGCAACACACAACATGAAAAGGAAACTGAGAAATCCTGGAGATAAAATACAGATTAATAAAGTGTGCAGAGATTGAAGAACATGCTTTTAAAAACTGGATCAAAGAATAAATCTCAAGAGAAATTTTAAGACATTTTGGGCTAACTGAAAATGATAACACAACTTATCAGAATTTGTGGGATACAGAGGAAGTAGTATTTAGAGAGAAATTTACAGCATTGAGTGTGTATGTACTGGGGAATAAAACAAAGATTTAAAATGCGTAATATAAGCTTCCACATTAGGAAACAAGAACAAATTAAATCCAAAGTAATAAGACAAAAATAGATAATAAGAGCAGAAATCTGGTGGCTTATATGGTAAAGAATCTGCCTGCAATGCAAGAGACCCAGCTTCAATCCCTGGGTCAGGAGGATCCCCTGGAGAAGGAAATGGCAACACACTCCAGTATTCTTGCCTGGAGAATCCCATGGACAGAGGAGCCTGGTGGGCTACAGTCTGTGGGGCCACGAAGAGTCAGACATGACCGAGTGACTAACACTTTCAGAGCAGAAATCAATGAAAGTGAAAACAGGAAATCAGTAAGAGAAAAATCAATGAAACTAAAAGCTATTTCTTAGAAAAGGTTGATAAAATCAATAAGCATCAAACCAGACTTACTAAAACACAAAGAAAGAAGACAAATTATTCATGTCAGAAATGAAAGCTGAGATATCATTTCAGATTCTGTAGGCATTAGAATGATAATAAAAGAATAGTAGGAAGAACTCTGTGCATACAGATTTAGTTACCTAGATGAAACTGATTAATTCCTTGAAAGCCACAGTTTGTCAAAATCACACAAGAAGACACAGACAATCTCAATAGGCCTATATCTATTAAAGAAGTTGAACTAGCAATTAACAATTTTCCAGAACAGAAATTTTCAAGTCAGTTTATTGAATTCTACCAAACATTTAAAAATAATTATACCAATCCTTTGCAATCTTTTTCAGAGGGTAGAAGCGGAGAGACTGTTTCTTAACTCATTCTATGAATCCAACAATACCCTAATGACAAAACCAAACAAAGGTATTACAACCAATAAAGACCAATATCTTTCATAAACATAGATGTAAAAATCCTCAAAAGATATTAACAGATCAAAGTCAATGGGTAAAAAGAATTATACATCATAGCCACCTGGGATTTATCACAGGCATGCAAAACTGTCTATCATTTGAAAACCAATTAATGTAATCCACCAAATAAAGAAGCTTAAAATGCATTATCATATCAATAGATAAATAAAAAGGTTTTGACAAAATCCAATATCCACTCATGATGAAAAAGTCTCAGTAAATAAGAGCAGAATACTTTGGCCACCTGATGGGAAGAGCTGACTCATTGGAGAAGACCTTGATGCTGGAAAAGATTGAAGGCAGGAGGAGAAGGGTGTGACAGAGGATGAGATGGTTGGATGGCATTCAATAGACTTGAATTTGAGCAAACTCCAGTGAGTGAAGAACAGGGAGGCCTGGTGTACTGCAGTCCATGCACAAAAAGTCAGACATGAGAGAGCAACTTAATAACAACAAAATAAAAAAGCTTAGCTAGCTCAACTTCATAAAGACTACCTACAAAACATCTGTAGCTAACATTGTACCTAATGGTGAGAAAAAAGATTTCTCACTAAGATCAGGAATGTCCTTTTATATCGTTTCTCTTAGCACTGTACTGGAAGTCCTAGCTAGTGTAATATGATAAGAAAGTGATATAAAAGGGAGATAGACTGGGGAAGGAAGAAATAGAAACTGTCTTTGTTCACAGATAATGTGATCATTTATGTAGAAAATCACAAAGAATAGACAAAAAACTCTTGGGACTAATAAATGATTAGCAAAGCTATAAGATGCAAGGTTGAGATGCAAAATTTTATCACTTTTCTATGTACTGGCAATGAGCAAGTGGAATTTGACATTTAAAAGGCAAGATTTTTTATATTAGCACCCCCAAAATGAAATATAGTCATCTTTACATATCAGCAGGGGATTGGTTCTAAGGATCACCCAGATACCAGAATATACATACACTCAAGACCCTTATATAAAATGGTGCAGCATTTGCATATGTACATTCTTTCATTTACTTTAAATCATGTTTAGATTATTTAAAATACCTAACACAATGCAAATGCAATGTAAATAGTTGCTGTCATCTGACAAGTTCATTTTGCTTTTCGGAAACTTTTAGAATTTCCTTTGAAATATTTTCAATCCAGTGCACCTTCTGTACAGGGACAGTGAGTGCCTAGAGAAGCACCATCAGAGAACCTCCAGGAGGGCGATTTGGAGGAGAAAAGAAATCCCTCTGACTACAGATCTAACTTTCAGATTGACTTATCGGAATTAAGGCATAATATATTCTCTCTCTGACACGCATCATATTTGTCTGCCCCTGGTAAACTTGGGAAAACACAGATATTATTTATCAACTTCTTAACATTTCTAGTAGCCTAACATTTAGTTGTAGCACATAAAAGAATAGAAAGGACAAAAACATAATAAAAATGTGAGATAAAAAACAAATTAATTTTTAGAAATATATTTCAAGTATCAAAAATCAAAATAAATGCAATTTTTGTACTCTTGATCTTAATTTTTTAAATGGAAGAAGAAAAGATATCAAGATTGCAAATACATGCATGTGCTATTGAACATATCAATTGTGTCCCTGCACACAGTTTAATTGCTTCTTCTTTGTATCAAGTGGGATGAGGAGAAGGGATTGCACACAGCTGGGCCCTCACAGGCGCCCTATTCTCCTGAGAGACGCGTGCCTGTACGATTTTCTCCTTTTTCTCGTTCATTAGTCTCTGAAATCCCATCTTGACTCCACTTGACATTGTCTTAAAAGGACCAGACTATACACAGATCCCATTTGGTCATCACTTGTTGAAATGAATGTTTATACTTTTAGCATATACCAGCTTCTTCCCAAACTGAATATTTGCAGTGAGTCTGAAACCATAGGCAAGGAAAACACTGTAAGATAAAAGTTAAATTTATTCATGTTGAAAAAGTTAAACCCGTCTTAAGATATTACTTTCATCTGTTACAGAAAAAAAAAATTGCAAAGTGTGTGGGAGAGAGAATTTTATTATCTCTGTATCACAAATAAAATTAAGATCCACAGAAGGCAAGTACTTTTCTGAGTACCCAGAAAAATCCACAGTAGGTGTAATACTTAAATCCATACTTCTAGCTCGGGGGTAATGATCTTTTCTTTGTCTCTTCAGCTTCAAGGAACTTGGAACTTTTTTACCATTACATAAAAAAAGAATTTCTCCTGTATTATTTATACATTCTTCTAAGGCTGAATTTCTGATTTCAGATTCACATTTCAGTATTGTCTTTTCCTTCTTTTCCACAGCAAGGTAAGGATCTGGATTCAATATACACTTCTAATGAAAAATGCAACTGATGCAGAAGCAGTGAAACCTACATGTTCTCTGAGTCTTTGACCTCGTACCTAGTTGTTTGAGCACTTTTTCTGAAACACTGGCATAAGCGCAGAATTCAAATGCATAACATTTTAACCAGCAGAGAGTAAATTAATAATTATGAAATTCCACGCTGCTTTCCTTGTGCTGTGCTGTGCTTAATCGCTGTCCTATCTGACTCTTTGCGACCCCGTGAACTGTAGCCCACCAAGCATCTCTGGCCCTGGGGATTCTCCAGACTAGAATACTGGAAGAGGTTGCCACGCCCTCCTCCAGGCTCTTTGCTTAAGTGGAAAGACCCATGATGGCCTTCCCCAGTGGCTCGGCCATAAAGAAGCCGCCTGTTATACGGGAGACTCAGGAGATGTGGGTTCCATCCCTGAGTAGGGAAGATCCCCTGGAGGAAGTGATGGTAACCCACTCCAGTATACTTGCCTGGAAAACCCCATGGACAGAGGAGTCTGATGGGCTACAGTCCATAGGTTCGCAAAGGGTCAGACACCACTGAAGCTACTGAGCAAGCCCTCATGCAAAGCCCTACAATAGGTGATAGGCTGATTGAGCGGGTTACAAATTCCTTTTGTTTATACCATGTTAACTTGTCATTGAAGGGACAGATAGCCAAACAGGGTGCAATGCCACTTCTTTAAAAACCAGAAAGTTTTTTGGTACTTCATGAAAGTACCAAGATCCTTGCTGCATTTTCACTATCATTTCCCCACAATCTCACCCTTTCACGATTTGCTTATCTAGAAAAATCTGGCAATGCAGTGATTAAATGTACAGGCATTGGGATCAATTAGACTTGAGTTTGTATTTTGGATAGCTCATACTATTTGTCAAATTTTAAGAAGTCACATTTTAACTGTAAATTAGATTGTGTGTGTGTGAGTGTGTATGCATGCAGTCTGTATCTTTCTGCTAATATCTATTCATTTATCTATCATCTATTATCAGTACCATCTGTTATTTATATATCTATCTCTCCATCTATGAAACAAATTACAAGTAAGTAGTAAATTTCAGCTGTTAACTAATTAAGGAGATCTGTTAGTCATCATAGAATACCGAGATTTACATGTGTGTGTTGATATATAGATCTACATCTATATACATCTTATTTTACTGTTTGAGTAAGGTATTGACAAACACAAATAATTTAAGGAGCAGACACGTAAAATAATGTGTTTCAGGGCTGAGAGGAAGATGGTAGAGAGTGGTGGTTACTAAGAATGGGTTCCTTTCTCAAATCTTTTGAAATACAAAGATCTGTGCTTGTTCACAGATATGCAGGTTAGTCTCACCCTCCAAACTATGACTTTTCACCCCTCCACACCTCAGTATCTATTTTCCAACCAACTGTTGTCAAGAATGACAGCAAGATCGAGTCTAAGATAGGAGAGCACTTTCAACACAAGCTAAACTGTAGATCTCAAGAAAGACATTAACAAAAAGAGGATTTGAAGATGCCTGAGTTCTCACCCAAAATGATTGACCCAGCCAAGAGGACAGACTGAGAAATACAGGGTGAAGCAAAGTATCCGAGTGAAGAGTATGTAGGAAAAGGCATATTAAAGATTAGGGTTATTGGACTTCAAAGCCTACCCGTCTGTGTCTGTCTCCTGAATTTCCTAAACCAACATAGAGACCCACTGATCCATGCCAATCCATATTATAGCTAGCACTCATCAGAATTGTGTTTCAGACCCACATGCTGCTGTTTTCATGCATCATTTCTTTTCACTTTTACACTAATCCTTTAAGTTAGGTCTCAACACCACCTTCATTTTCTGACAGATAAAATGAGATGCAGGGATAAATTAGGACACGTGTCTCCTAGGTAGTAAATTGTAGGTCTGCTGTGTCTTACACATGTTTTCTCAGAGTAAAGCTTCCCTACCCAATGCTGCACCTTATCTTCAGATCTGGCTTTGTTTGTTGCATATACCTCTAATCCTGCATTTAGCCCACATCTAAATGAGCTTATCTACTGTGCATTTATTTGTGTGTAAATCAACCATACTACTCCAAGTGTTAAATTCAGGGCAGTAAAGATAACTAAATGTAAACTGAATGAAACAAAAATCAATTCAAAAATTTTAATGGCATTTAGGTTGAGCATCACTCAGTGTCTAAAGCTTGACTTTATTCATTAAGAGCATAACATCTGTGTAAACTTGAGTGAATTATGCTGTCTCTTTGTTGTCAACTTGCCATATACACCAATGAGAAAAATAACTAATCAATCACAGAACTGATAAGAGAATTAAAAGAATATGTACATATAAAGCATCCAATAAGTGAGCACTATAGAAGTGTAAACTATTAGAAGACTCAAAAGATCTGATTTAGGAGATGGATTCACTGTCGGCATATGAACTTAGAAAACTTTAGTTCTAGCTGCAACGCAGTTTACTCATATACAAAAACAAGAACTTGAGAAGGTGATCCATAAAGACCCTTCCTCTTCACAAGTCTACTACTGTGTAGATAAGATATCACCGAACTGTGCTGTCATGCCTATGTTACAAAAGTGGTAAATGCTGATGAAAACTGATTGTTCTAATAAAATAATACTTGTGCATTTCAACTTCTGTGCAGCTGCTTTTTGTTCATGCATCTGCTCCGTTACTTCTCTTTGCTACAGAGCATTTTGTGACTCTCAAATCACATTCATGGAAAATAACACGGAGGGAGCTGATCTCGTCCTGCTCGGACTCACAGCTGACCCACAGCTGCAGGTCCCTCTCTTCGTAATCTTCACCTTCACTTACCTCCTCACTCTGCTTGGGAACCTGGGGATGACCACGTTGATCCTGCTGGACTCTCGTCTCCACACACCCATGTACTTTTTCCTCTGTAACCTGTCTCTGGTGGACTTTTGTTACTCCTCCACCATCACTCCAAAGGTGATGGCTGGGCTCCTTATAGGAGACAAGGTCACCTCCTACTATGCGTGTGCGGCTCAGATGTTCTTTTTCGTAGCCTTTGCCACTGTGGAAAATTACCTGTTGGCCTCAATGGCTTATGACCGCTACGCAGCAGTGTGCAAGCCCCTCCATTACACCACCTCCATGACCACAAGTGTGTGTGCATGTCTGGCCATAGGCTCTTATATCTTTGGTATTCTGACTGCTGCTATCGATGTTGCGGACACATTCTGTCTCTCTTTTTGTATGTCCAATGTCGTGCATCACTTTTTCTGTGATATTCCAGCAGTCATGTCTCTGGCTTGTTCAGATAAACACATTAATGAGCTGATTCTTTTTCTTATTTCGAGCTTTAATATCTTTTCTGCACTTCTTGTTATTTTGATTTCCTACTTGCTCATATTTACCACCATTTTGAAGATGCAATCAGGTGAAGGATACCAGAAGGCTTTATCTACCTGTGCTTCCCACCTCACTGCTGTCTCCATCTTCTATGGGACCGTCATCTTCATGTACTTACAGCCCAGCTCCAGCCACTCCATGGACACAGACAAAATCGCATCTGTGTTCTACACGATGCTCATCCCCATGCTGAACCCTGTGGTCTACAGCCTACGGAACAGAGAAGTCAAGAGTGCATTCAAGAAGGTTGTTGAGAAGGCAAAGTACCCTCTAGGTTTAATCTTTTAATGGTGTGACACCCACAGAAGTTATTTCATCTCCCTTAGACCTATTCTATGTCATAACTCAGTGTTCACAGCCATGTAGGGACTCAAACATAAAATTTTGTCAAAGTTTAGGAACAGGTCCGAGCTTTCAAAATTCAAAAATATTATAATTATTTTGAATAAAATATTTTAATGAAGTAAATGCGGTTTTTGACACGTTTTAATAAGATCAAATAATAGCATCATCTCAGAAGTTAATGTTTGAGTTGTTACTGAGGGTTTTGGTGAGAGAAGGCATGTTCACATGACAATTTCCAAAAGATAAACAGTTACGTTAGACTAAAAGTGGAGAGAATATTAAGACCTTTTCTTATGTTAACTTTATGACTACCATCTCTCTACATTATGTTAAAAATAGTGCAGGGATATTATTAAGGCTATTTTCTTTCATCTTCCTTTCCTTTTTTCAGAAATGCTTTGAAGTGGCTGATTTCACCATAATACTGAACTTGAGCTATTACCTTGTTTTATCACTCTCCTACCCACTCACCCCTTTAGTCACACTGATTTCTTGCTATTTCTGGACAGTGCTATGCATAGCCCTGCCTCAGAAGCTTTGTATTTGCCCTTTTCTCTGCCTGGAATACTTCTCAAGTCATTTCAGATTGCTTGTTAGATGTTATCTGTTTAGGGAAGTCATATAGGCCTTCCCTGGACTACTTTATAAAATAGTCACTTCACTCTCTTTAAGGCTTCTTCCTCAGCCTGCTTCCTTCTTCACAGTTGTCATCAACACTCAGTTCTTTTATTTGTTCACCGGTTTTCATCTGTATCCCTCAACTTGAACGGAAACTCCCTGAAGCTCTAGCTTAATCTGGTAATTTAACTGGAAATAAAACTTTGAATCTTATATTAAAATTCATTTTGTTTAGTGTTAACAACTCAATAAATTTCAAGTTGTGTTGGTGGAAGTAAGTCATAAAAACTCTATAAACTTCAAGAGAGAGAAAGCACCTAACAACCAGTTGATAATGACTTCAGATTTTGTAATTAATTGGCATTGTCTGGTACAACAGATACTTGAGGCATGAAGCAAAAATATCTGGAAAACCAAAAGGCTATCTATAGATACAACTACTATCTTGATCCAGAGGAATTTTCCAAAGCTTATTATTTATGTTGGCATCATTTTTCTTCTTGTTGTTTCTGTGGATTTTGAATAATAAAAATAACATTAATGATGATGATGATTATGTAGGTAGACAGATAGATAGATTTAGATAGATAGATGGCATATTTGTTAGACAGCTTTTGCCTTCCAGGAATTATGATATTTGCTACTTCTTGTTGTTGTTGTTTAGCTGCTAAGTCACGTCTGACTCTTTGTACCCTATGGACTGTATAGCCCACCAGGTTCCTCTATCTCTGGGATTTTCCAGGCAAGGATACTGGAGTGGATTGCCATTTCCTTCTCTAAGGAATCTTCCTGACCCAGGGATTGAACCTGCATCTCCTGCACTGGCAGGCAGATTCTCTACCACTGAGCCACCGTGGAAGCCCATGCGTGATATTTGGTATAGGACTTATCTAATCTAACACCACAACCCTATGAGGCATGTTCTATTATTATCCCTGTTTACAGGTAGATGAGGCACCTGAGACTTAAAGTAATTGTCCCAAGGTCAGGAAGCACGTGCTAGAGTGCGGCTCCATGCCTGAGCTCTTCATTGTCATAAACACAGTCTCTTGCTGTGATCTCCTATATAGTCACTATCTCCTATATAATCACCTATCCTATATAATCACTCAATCTGAAATTTACAGCTATTGCATTTTTCTTTTTCCTTTTACATAGTAGAGAAAAGCTAAAAGTTCAGCCTGTGGAGAGAGGAAGCCGTCAACACCATATATTTTGCAGCCCTGATGTGCTAGTACTTTGCAAGAAGTGCAGCACATACGACTCACATACTCATAGTTGTATGTGAGAAAATGAAGCCCCTAGATTAAACGGATAGTATCTTTTGAACTTTAGAAATTTTCATTCAGTTTAGGTCAGCTCAGTCACTCAGTCGTGTCCGACTCTTTGTGGCCCCATGAACCGCAGCACGCCAGGTCTCCCTGCCCATCACCAGCTCCTGGAGTCTACCCAATCTCGTGTCATCGCTTTTCTTGAGAAGCTTTCATTATGATGACATAAAAACCTTAGAAAAATGTTGAGTGGATTTGTGTAAGAAAAATATTAAGAAAAATTGCACTGGTGGCCAAGAGATTTGATTCACAAATCAGCCTTCGTTTTCTTTTTCTTGCCTTGTTGCACTGGCTTGAAACATCAATGCAAGGTTTATTTGTTTTTTATTCCAAATTTGGCCACCTGATGCGAAAAACTGACTCCTTGGAAAAGACCCTGAAGCTAGGAAAGATTGAAGGCAGGAGGAGAAGAAGACAACAGAGGATGAGATGGTTGGATGGCATCACCAACTCAGTGGACATGAGTTTGAGCAAGCTCCGGGAGTTGGTGATGAACGGGGAGGCCTGGTGTGCTGCAGTCCGTGGGGTCACAAAGAGTCAGAAACAACTGAGCTACTGAACTGAGCTTAATCCAAATTTGCTACCATGAGTTCTCCTCGGGTACTGAGCCTCTGGGATATTCTTCTGTCTTACGTGTCTTAGTTAATATTTTTATTTATTTACTTAATTTTTATAGTTTTGAGATATAACTGACATATGAACAAAAATTTAAAGAGTACAAAATGATTTGATATATGTATATATAGTGAAATGATTGCTACAATTACTTAACACCCATCACCTGACATAGTTATGAAATTTTTCCCTTGTGATGAGAATGTGTAAGATGTAGTCTATTAGCAACTTTCAAAGATACAGAACAGTGTTATTAACTGTAGTCACCATGTTGTACATTACATCCCCAGGACTTATTTGTCTTACAGCTGGAAGCTTGTGCCTTTTGACCACCCCCACCCTAGTTCCACCACCCTTCACCCTCACCTCCAGTGCCCCCACCCTCTATCCCTAGCCTCTGGAAGCCACAAATATCTATTTCTGTGAGTTTGAGTTTTTTAGATTCTACTTGTAAGTGAGATCAGATAGTATTTTTCTTTCTCTGGCTGACTTATTCACTTCCAATAAAATGTTGAAGAGAAATTATGAGAATGAAATCCCTCTCCTGTTCTTGACCTTGGGGAAATTTTCAGTCTCTTAGCTTTCATTATGCACAGATGACTTTTTACCAGGTTAAGGGAGTTCCCTCTGATTCCTAGTTCATTAAGAATTGTTTTTTCACATGTAAATCCATGGCTAATTCATTTCAAAGTATGACAAAAACCACTGCAATGATGTAAAGTAATTAGCCTCCAACTAATAAAAATAAATGGAAAAAAAAAAAAGAATTGTTTTTTCCTCCCTAAAATCCAGGATGAATACTTGATTTTGTCCAAAGTCAATTTCTGCATCCACTAGAATTATCAGACAGTTTAATTTTTGGCTTATTAATGTGGTAAATTATACTGATTTCTTTTGAAATGTAAACAGTGTTCATTTTCTCTGAGAGAAACCATACTTGACTGCAGTGTAGTAATACTTTTATTGTCAAAGAAAGCAGAGGATGGTCCTGGGTATTCTTAGCTCGTTAAAAAGGTCACCAAGGGCATTGCCTAAAGTCATAGGCCAGTTTAAATGGGATTCGTCATTCTGAGTCATCTAAATTCCTCTGTTAAAAAGAAACCACAGAGAGAGGCATAAGCCGTGGAAGGAAGACAGAGGCAAATGAGAAATCTGAGGTGTTTCCATCTTCTGGGGAATATGTTCTGAAGGAGGCATCCCCAATCTGAATCCAGCCCTGAGGATGTGGATCTGGTGGGGAGAAGGCTAAGGGTGAGAGCAGTGTGGACTGGGGAGCGCAGATGGGGATGCGTGGTTTCGGGCGCGATGGTGGCCCCTGCGGTGTTTGAGGCGGGTGACCCCTTCTCTGGAAGAGCTTCCGCCTCCTTCCTCCATCGTCCTGACTCTGCTCTGTTTCCCTGCCTCCTGGCTGCTGCTCAGCCTCCTCTGCCGGCTCCTTATTTCTGAATATCAGAGTCAGCCAGGACTTAGTCATAGGTCTTCCTCTCCCCCTGAGGTCACTCCTTGGGTAATTTCATCCCGTCTCGTGGCTTTAAGTGCTTGAGGTATTTGAATAAAATGCAGATTCTTTGCCATGACTCCAAGATTCAACCAGGTTGGGCACCCAGCTACCCCCAGGACTGTATCTATGTGCCTTCCTTTCCCCTGGTCCAGTGCGCTTACTGTTCCTTCAACATATCAGACATGCTCTCATATCAGGATCTTTATTTATTAAAGGATCTGCTCTTCCCTTTTCTTGGAATGTGTTTTTCCAGATCCTGTCATGGCCCACTCCCTAATTTTATTTGATTCTCAGCTCAAACACTTAAGACAAACCTTCGTCCACCCCTGAACTTCTCTCCCTAAAACAGCTCTTCCAGCCTGTGACACTGTCTGTCCCCTGACCCTACTTTTCCTATCACAGGCCTTCCTGTCCTGCATATTAAAGCCGGCCATGTGTCTCCATCATCTATCTCATGCACAGTGAAGCGACAGCAGGAAAGCAACGGTGCTGCTGTGTTTCCTTTTGACTCACTATGTACTCAAAAAACATTTGTTTGGTGAAGAAATAACAAATATTTTCTGACACTTTTGTATTAGGTTTTACAAATCATTTCTACTCGATGTATGGATTTTTTTCCCCCAGATATTTCTCTTGCAATTGTGTTACCTACACTTAGACGGCAGGGTTGTCTATTAATTTATTCACAAAGCTTAAACTTGCTTTTCTCAGGGATAGCAAACCCAAAAGAACAAGAATGTTATAAAATTTGGTTGCCTGTGTCTTGCACAAAATATTTATGCTTTCTAAATCTAATGAGATGAATTATTGATTAAATGCCATCTTTGCTTCTCAATTCTTAAAAATCCTTAATTTTTTTTTCAGTTTCTCTCTTTAGTTTGTGAGTGCATTAAAGTCATAGACTGTGAATTATTCATTCTTTTAGTCCCAGGGCCAGACTTAGAGCCTGGTGAATAGAGGGTTTATAATAGATGTTCGTTGAAAATGACAGAGGAATGATTCAGGGAAATACAAGAATTTAAGTACAGATTTATGTCTTTGTTCCGTAAAAATTGCCAAGGTTTTCATAAAAATTTTTGATTCCCTATCTTCTTAATTAGTTGTCTTTTGTGTCCCAAACTTGATCTTAATTTAATTTCTCAGGCAAACTCCCAACTTGCGTTTAAGTCTATTTCTAACCAACTCAGCGTCTCCATTACTCACCGCAGATGGAGCGATATCTTAGAATGAACGCACCTTCTGTAGGATCTGTAAGACAGAGGTGATAGAGGTCCAGGACAGGCCCACGGGGATGAGGCCCATTTCAATCCAAATGATCGAGGTCTGACCATCACGGTTCTTATTCCATCAAATATGGGCTCAATGAAATCACAATACAGAGAGAAAGTTACATCTCTGCCTAACTGATGTTATGCAACGTAGAAGATTCTGGCATGATGGTTTAGTAGGCAAGGCAGCCTTTATTCCTTAAAATTTAGGAAGTGCTTTTTGTTCTTCCTAGAGTGATAGTCACTGTAAAATGTTAAAACAATATTATCAGATACAGTACTAATCACTCTACTCCATGAAACAGAACCACCACTTTGGTTACATGCTGCTATATAACAAACCCCAAGTGTAAGAGGCTTAAAATAATAGTAGCCATTTGATTGTTGTGTCTCAGAATTCTAGGAGTTGACTGAAAGCAACCAGGCAATTTTCACTCAGAGCTGTGAAATGCAACGACATTTTTGCCATCAGAGCTGAGGCCGGGGTCAGCAGGAGTTTCACGCCCTCGCGTGGCGGGTGCCTGGCAGGGAGACTCAGAGCCGTGTTGGTTGGAACGCCTGGTCCACCCTGCGCATCTCACTCTGACTCTCCGGTCTCTCCAGCAGGGCGACCTCAGAGTAGAGGGGCTTCTCCCATGCTGATTCAGGCCCCAGAGTGCATTCTACAGGAGCGTGCACTGGGTTTTCTAAGAGCCTCGGGGATCACGCAGCACCACTCTGGGATCCTCTGTTGGTCAAAGCCACCCCCACAGTCCTGCAGCTTCAGGGGAGGGCCTCAGACTCCACCTCTTGATGAGGAAGTGGCCAGTCCTTCAAGAGCACATGGGACGGAAATGTTGTCGCGTCATTCTTGGAAAACATAGCCTGCCACGGCCCCTGTTAATGTCTTGCTGACTCTCCTCCCAGGTATCTCCTTCTGCATATTCTGTTTTACATAAGTGGATTTTAACAATACACACTTTATTTGTCCTTATTAGATCACTTGTCATTTTGCAGGTTAGTAACATGGCTTGTCACACAGTGAGCTAGCAGTGGACTTGGGTCAGATCCGAAGCCTCTCGAGGACAAATCTAGGTCTTAAGCTGGCCCACGTGGCATAAAGAAAGCAGAGGTCAAGTGACGGCTCCTGTTGGAGCTATGGGACAGGGTGGATTTTGAGGTACTCGAGGAAGGATGTTAAGAGGATGTTTGGTAACCCACAGAAAAGCAGGTGGACTTTACACCTGCTTTTTAGCAATGTAGTTTGAAGGAATTGGTAACAACTGTCCTCAAAGATGCAGTAGCTAAACTATAGGTCGTACATGCACTTCTTATTGTCTAAGTTATGAACAATTTTCACAGAACTCTCTAGTTGCATAGATGATAATCAATAATGTATGTTACTGTTGTGAGTCACCATGGGCATAAGGCACTTTGTTTCCAAGATCAGTGCTGTGTGGAAAAGCCCCAGTCCCACAGTGACTGGAATAGGAGACAGATTTCTGAAAGCTCATCAAAAGTTAAACCATCCTGTCTATGCTTCGGACTCTGAGCAGAATCATCCATTTTGCAGTGGGGACGAAAGGCATTCAGACGCTCAGGGCATCACAGGGAGAGCCCTTTTTCCCACAGAGGAGCCTCCTCAGGGCCCCGTTCATGTCCTTGTTCCTCAGGCTGTAGATGAAGGGGTTCATCATGGGGGTCACCACGGTGAACAGCAGCGCCCCGATCTTGTCTCTGTTGTCAGGGTCAGAGGGCGAGGGGAAGAAGTAGACCCCCACGATGGTCCCGTAGAAGAGGAACACGACTGTCAGGTGAGAGCCACAGGTGGAGAAGGCTTTCCACCGCCCCTCTGGGCGTGAGAGTCTCAGGACAGCCCGGGTGATGCAGGCGTAGGAGACGAGGATGAGGGCGAAGGGCAGGGTGATGACCGACGAGCCCACGACAAAGAGCACGAGCTCGTTGACCGTTGTGTCCGAGCAGGACAGCCTGAGCAGCGGGGCCAAGTCACAGAAGAAGTGCAGGAGAGCGTGGCCGTCACAGAAGACAGATCGGAGGAGCAGAAGGGTGTGTGTCAGGGCGACAGCGTTACTGAGGGCCCAGGGGATGGCGGCCAGCCAAAGGCAGAGCCTGGGTCCCATGATGGTCGTGTAGTTCAGAGGATGGCAGATAGCCACAAAGCGGTCACAGGCCATGACCCCCAAGAGGAAGTTGTCAGTGACAACAAAGACAATGGAGAAATACATCTGTGTGATGCAGCTCTCATAGGAGATGGATGGACTCTTGGTCTGAATATTCATCAGCATTTTGGGGACTGAGGTGGAAATGGAGGAAATATCAGCCAAGGATAGGTTGGCGAGGAAGAGGTACATGGGGGTGTGAAGGTAAGGGTCCAAGCTGATGGCCAGAACGATGAGCGTGTTCCCCACCACGGTGACCAGGTACATAGCCAGGAAAAGTGCAAAGAGGAGCTCCTGCTTCCCAGGTTGGCTGGAGAGTCCCAGGAGGAGAAATTCGGAGATGCTCGTTTGGTTTCCTTCATGCATATTTCTGCTGATCTGGAGAAAGGACCACAAAGTCTTCACCCCCACACGAAAACCCAGTGTGGTACCATTCAACTGGGGTCATGGCAGGGAGGTGGACACTCCCTCTAGGCTGAAGGGGAATAAAGGGTGGAGAAAGATTACTTAATAAGGAACTCCGTCAGCAGTGCAGAGACTCAAGAAATGCCTTAGAAAGAAAAGTTGGTGACATGACAGATATTTCTCGATGAATATGTTTTAAACTCTAACATGGTTCTGAAAGTGACTTTTACAGTTGGCTCCAGATTAGTGACAAGCCCTGAACTGAGGACAATATATAAGGTATGTTCCATTCTCTAAAGATGTTGGATAACTCTGAAGGAATTACTTAAAAATGAACTAACTGGTCCCAAGACCTTTCCCACTATTCACTTGCATCCTTTTGAAGAGTCATTAAAGTGACGAGTTTGGGGACTAGCCAACTGGGTGTTAGGTATGCTCGTGAGAATAATTCAGGGGCCAACCCCCAAAGAACTGTTTTTGGAGGAGGTGTACACGGAGGGGAGACCAGACTTTCACTTCGTTCGCGCTTAGGTGTCAGGTGGATGGAGAATCTCAGGGGACACCTAAGAACCTACAGTCTCGGCTTTCCTCTCTGTCGGAAGATGGGGGCTCCGTGCATCAGCTCACTGCTTATGTGGCAGGACCGTCCTGCATCTCTCCTCACACGGGACACAGCGTGAGTTGCCCGCAGGCCAAGTGGTAGCTGCGGGAAGTCGCTGAGCTCAAGCCTCCTTGCTAGGACTCCAACCAGGAAGGAGCCTTTTGGGGTAGAGGAGGTTATAGAATAAGGGGTCAGGGAGGGGCTGTCCTAGGAGACGGCAGTCATAGAGAGATCAGGGAGAAAACTCATCACCCTTGTCAAGGAAATGCTTCGTGGACCAGTCCTTGAAAGGCCCCTGAAGAATCCCAAGTGTTCTCATGATGGAGCCGGCCTGCCACCCACACCTCGCCACCCCCGAGTGCTCCACGGCAGCGGAGAGAAGACGCCCCCTTTCCACTGCCAGTCCTCCTTACGGCTCCCCGCGCCACACCCCACGCTGCAGCGCCGACTCGGCTCAGAAGGGAGGACGCAGGCTGCGAAGGACGTGAAACTGAAGTTTCTAATCGGGCTGGGCTTTTGGCCACCTGAAAGTGAGTCTTTAGTTCCAAGTTAAAACTTATTTTTACAAGCTAAAAGTGATCAGAAAATGACAAGAACCTCCCAAGGTGCTAACCGGGGCAGGGATGTGACTATTGGGAAGAAAATTGGCCTGAGAGCCGAGAGGCACGGGTCTCCCCTTTCTGCTCTCCGGTATTCTATCCCTCTCGGTTTTCTCTCTCTCCACTGTTATCTGCAAAATCTTTGTCCCTCAAAGATTAGAGAGAGCCAAGTCTCCATGTAGGTTTTCTTTCCACAAAGGATCCAGAAGAAAATCAATTCTTGACCCCAGGATTCTGGAAAACTGAAGGCAGTGAAGACTGGAGTAGGAGGTCTGGGGTCTCATTGCCCCCATGAAGCTTGACTTACAGACGAGAGAGAGACAGAGAGAGAAACTTAGAGTGGAGGTGCCGAGGCCACACTAAAGAGAGACAGAGGACCAGCAGGCATCTCTACCCAACCTCAGGGCCAGACACGGAGCAGCCTTCCAGGGTCCTGGGAGGGTGAAGCCCCGGGCTGGTTTGCGCTTGACTAGCATGAGCAAGTGTGTATTTTGAGCGACAGTCTCTAACCTCCCCTTCCTGCCCTACCTGTCCTGCCACCAGAAGTCCTGCAAAACCCGCCCCGAGTCCCCGGGGCCCCTGCCTAACTAGCTGAGAGCAGCAATGCTGCCGTCTAACCGGGCTCACCTCTGGAAGAGGCTCGGACCTCAGGATGCCACTGGGCTCTAGAGCCAGCAGCTTAGCTTGTTGGGGGCAGGGCTGCAGGAGAGACAGACAGCAGGTCCTGTGTTCTTCCCGCAACCAGGCTCTTTCCCCAAGCGCAGCGCTGATCAGTCACGGCGCCGGGCTCACGTGGGACAGTGAGCTCCTCCTAGGTCCCTGGGGACAGTGTCCCTGGAGGGTTTTCCTCAGGACAGAGGGCTGTTTTCAGCTCCCAGGCTCGGTGAGGTGCACGGGGAATAGGCCGGCCGCCCTGTTTTCTTGTTTGTCTTCAGGCGCCTCTTCCCACCTGTGATTACCTGTTTGTAACTTAGTCGCCTATTACCTTTGGTAGCAAGTGAATTATTTGCTGCATGTCTTATGTTCCTAGCGAGATAGATGGTAAGAATTTTGAGTGTTCCTTCTCTGCTTTCTTGCTAGTGACAAGTAGAGCGAAAACAGTAAATACTTCAAGAGCCAACTGTAATTCCTGCACTTGGGATTATGACTCCAAAGAGACACCATCTCTCATGGAAGGGGGTAGACTACAGTCTCCTTTCCACTTGAATGAATGTTAGTGTTGGAAGGGAATCGGGAGACCCAGTGATTTGGCTCTTGGAGCTCGTAGTTGTAAACTAAAGAAGTAAACTCTGGGTTTTTCATGTTGAAAGGAAACGTATTGCAGTGATATTCAGTTGTTCACAGATACACTGGGAAGGCTGGAAATATAGACCTTGAAATAGACAGGAAAAAGGAAGGCTGTGTATACAGTGAAAGTGAAAGTTGCTCAGTTGTGTCCGACTCTTTTGTAGCCCACCAGGCTCCTCCATCCATGGAATTCTCCAGGCAAGAATACTGGAGTGGGTTGCCATTCCCTTCTCCAGGGCATCTTCCTGACCCAGGGGTTGAACCTGGGTCTCCTGCATTCCAGGCAGGTTCTTCAGTGTCTGAGCCAGTGGGGAAGCTCATATAGCCAGAAAGAAACCAAGGTTAACAGATCCTACCTCTACTCGCTGCACATGCTTCAGAGCCTAGTACAGTCACTGCTCACCCAGCCCGAGAAGAGTCGCCGCCTCCTCAGCAGGAGTCGGTGTAACCTGTGGACTAACTGCATAGATCCTTGTGACTAATATTTAAAATAACTGGGTAATGGAGCAAAATGTTCTGTCTATCTATCTGTCTGCTCATGACTAGGAAAGAAATGTGTGTGGAGCCAGAATCCTTATTTCTATGACTTGTCCATGAGGCATAATTTTGAGTTCCTTCTCCTACTACTGCTATGGTCTGAATATTTGTGTCCCCTTAAAATTGGTATGCTGAAACATGACCCCAGGTGATGGTATTAGGAGGTATAGTCTTGGAAGTTGATTAGGTCATGCGGACAGGGCCCTCAGGAATGGGATTAGCATCCTTATAAATGAGGTCTGAAAAAGCTCCCTTTCCCCTTCCACTTTGGGATGATATAATCAAAAAATGGCAGTCCATGAACCAGGAGGCAGGCTCTCACCAGACATTGAATTGCTAGAGTCTTGGTCTTGGACTTCTAGCCTCCAGTGCTGTGAGCAATAAATTTCTGTTTTTATAAGCCACCCGATTTATGGTATTTTGTTATAGCAACCCAGAAGCACTATAATAACCACTACCTCATCGCAGGTCTTCTCAGTTCTAGAGCCTGAAGGAAGAATTTAAGTCTTGATATTTTATTGGGAAGATGAAATCCCAGGGATTTAAGGAGGAGGACAATAGAGGGTGCAGAGGCTAGGCTAGATGCAACACAGCGCAATGAAAGGCGCTGTTGCAAGGGTGATTGTTCACAAGAAGCATGGTCTCTTTAGATATATTCAGTCAACCTACTCTTCTGGAAGGAGAAATCCTAGCTAGGATCAGTTCAGGGAGAGAAGAAATGGATACTTACATGCCCTGTTCCTTTTCATCTCTTGCTTCCCATCAGCCAGCGTCCATCCCATGGGGACCTGACACTCTCAAACTTGCAAGTTGCATCATCTGTCCCCTTGGAGGCCACATAGGAAGTTAGGAAGCATATTCCACAAGAAGACTTTCTGAGTCCAGAAGCTGAGGGAAGCTCTGCATGGGCATGCTGGGCATATAGGTTTAATGCAGGTATCAGCCAGCTGAGAGAGCTTGCAAAGAGCTAGCAGAGTTCCAAAGGTGAACTATGTCATTAGAAAGAAGAAAGTAATATAAGACTTGTGTTCAGCACCACCCAACTCCTGTGCTACTCATATCTATTCACATCCTCTGATTATCTCCAGTTCTCTAGTATAATTTTTGCCAAACAATGAAAATACTCTGAGAAGGGAAGTTCAAGCCCAGTTAGCCTAGAGCAAGGCTTCTCACTGTTTTATCCATTATTGCCCAGGCACCCCCTTAAGGAGCCTTTACAGATCCTTTAGTCTCACTTCTCTCCATCTCCCATGAAATCAAACATGATGACATAAGGCTTTCTCAGACAGGGTTGAGTTTCAGAAAGGCACAAACCATTCGAAGTCTGATTTTGTTCACCCCTGACGGGCTAACTTTTACCCATTGAGGGTGAATATCATCCTTGTTGAGACCCTCCCAGAGTGCTGGCAAGTCTTGATCTCCTGCAAAACTAGGTCAAAAATGTCATCAGAAAGTACCACAGTCCTCCTGTCTGTAGCTGGTGCTCCCTCCCTCCACCAACGGTCTTCCCCTTCCGCCACCATCACTCCACAGATGCCCTCACTCGGGGCTCAGAGTGTGGCAGGTCTAGATGGTTTTCTGGGAAACCCAGAATTTTCCCCTAGCTCTGCCACAGTCTGAGCCATGAGTGAAGTAATTCACCAAAATAAAGGCTTTGTTCACACATACAAAAATTTAGCCAAACTTTAGGCCAGCTTTCTTTATAATCAATCACCACGCACTGGAAACAACACAAAGGTCCTCACATGAGGAAGGAAAAAACAACAACCAAAAAAACCACTGCCTAAAATTTACATTATGGAATGCTACTCTGCAATTTAAATATTCTACTATAGACATCAAGTAACAATACAGCTGGACCTCAAACTGAATTATTCTAAGTGGAAGAGGTCACAAAGACTGCATGTTCTATGATTCTAGTTAAGGACACACTCGCAAAGGCAAAATTATGTGGAAAAACTATGGGTTATAAGGGTCGGTGGGTTGGTGACTGAGTTAACTGCAAAGAAACTCAGGGAAGTTTATAGTGGTTGACTGTGGTAGTGGTTACCCGACTCTACATCTGACCAGATTCTTACAGTCATACAGTAAAAAGTATGCATCTCACTGTTTGAAAATTATGTGCTAATTAAAAATGAAAACAATATAAAGTAACAAAAAAAAAACCCCCATGTACACACTCAAAATATCCAACATGGTCCCCACAGATAGTCTAGTTACTTCTTCCTAGAAAAGTAGGAAGAAGCACCGCAGACGTTTTCATGCAGCCAGCCCCCGAGAGCACCGTGCCTCTGTAAGTCACTCCTGGTTCCCATGCATTAGCTTCTGAAATCCAACTTGACTCTTGATGACCTCCCTTTAGAGGAACCAGACGGTGGTGCTAGGCTCTGTGATCACCCTGTATTCATCTAAATGTTAACAGTTGTTTGTACATGCAGGTCTTCTTCTGGCTGTTAAGATTTCCTATGACCCTACAGCCATAGCCGAGGAAACACTCCAAGGTAAAAATGAAATTGAGCAAATATGCTAAGCTTTACTTATATTCTCTATAATTTAGTTATATTAAAACTACAAACCCTCCTCTCAAGTTATTTTATAGACATTTCTTTATTTGATATTTACAAACACAATTCTATGGGTTTGGGGGGAAAAGTAATTCTATTGCATTTATTTTGCAAATGAAGAGGTGAATGATTTCTCTAAGAGCATAGAAAGAATGCGTGGAGAATTCTGAACTTGAATCCATATTAACACAGTTGACACTTTACTCCCTGACTGAGAGACCTTGGAGTCTTTGACCACCACTGGAGAGAGCTCCCCTGGCAGTATTTACGCTTTATTCCGGGGCTGAGAGACCTTGGAGTCTTTGACCACCACTGGAGAGAGCTCCCCTGGCAGTGTTTACGCTTTATTCCGGGGCTGAATTCTTCATTCCAAACAGCTCTTCAGGATTGACTGCTGCTGGTTTTCCAGCAGCAAGGAAAGCGTCTACACTCAGCTGCTGTTGTTCAGTAACTAAGTTGTATCCAATCCTTTGCAACCTCAGGGACTGTAGCCCACCAGACTCCTCTGTCCATGGGATTTTTCCAGGCAAGAATACTGGAGCGGGTTGCCATTCCCTTCTCCAGGGGCCTTTCTGACCCAGGGATTGAACTGATGTCTCCTGCACTGTCAGGAAGATTCTTTACTGCATTATACACATTCAGTGAAAACTGTAATTCATGCAAGAGCAATGTGGCAGCTACACGCAATGATTTACTAAGCACAGATATACTAATAGATATTTTGAACAATTGTTTAAACATTCAGGAGTTTTCTTTTTAAAAGCTGCGTATTAAACATCAAAACTTCTATCAGTAAGAAGTTAGCTGATACTTAGAAACATTATCATGATGTTCCTCTAAAAAGATTATTGAAAAAAATAGTCTAGGTGATGCACTGATTAGGTACTAATTTTATCTTGTTCACTATATGTGAGCCTCTTATTAGAGGCAAAGGGAAAGAAAGGAGAGTTACATGACCCTTCTTTAAATTACAGAAGAGACCAAAGCAAATTAGTAAGATTCAAATTTCATCTTAATATTGTCTCAGAATTTTATTTTTAATATTTCTAGCATAGCTACCCATGTTGGCAGTGATGTGGATAAAAATATAGGCTTTTGATTAGGTTTTAAATGGGTTTAAATCTTGAATCATCCTCATATCAGCTGTGTAATTGTACAGCACCACATTCCTTCAGAAATTCTCCATTCTCTAACAGTAAAATAAGAATAAGAATGCTACCTACCTTGCACACATACACATTTTTATATATTAAGCTCTTAGCATTTGTTGCAGAACATAGTATATAATAACATGATTATGTATATTAAGTTTGGTGAGCATAAAGCCTTCATGGGCTAGGCTTGTAAAGTGAAGTTGCCAGAGGTTTAGGAGGAAAATGATAGAGAATAGGAGATAGCATTGAATGGCTGTCTTTCCAAAGGATTCTGATTCAAATAAAAGGAATTAAAATATTGTTCCTACACAAGAACAGATTCACATAAAATATTTAACAACTTGAGGTTTGCCGCTAAAACAGACCTGCAGGGTAAAGGCAAGCCACAAATAATTATTCACCTTCCATCTGTGATTCAAATATGGGATTAAAGTACTGAAAAAAAGAATGAGTTTAAGAAAAGGAGACTCTTTAAACACAAGTTAAAATATGTCTTTCAAGGAATAATTTTTTTTAAGAAACTGGCTACATGAAAGTACCAAACCAGGTAATTGTATGGTGGAGCAGGAACAGAGTGAGAAGTGCTGGAGGGTGTAGAGAGTCTCAGGGACTTTATGGTGTGACAAAAGGCAAATTGAGAAGCAGCTTCAAGATTTCACAACTCACACATAAAGCACCACATGCTGCACCCATCTTGCCAAATCAATGTAGAAACCATCATTCTATCCTAATAATGTTATAGCTGACACTAAGCAGGGATGATAAACAGGTTTACTCATTGGTTTTTAATGCAATGTCTCACTGATTTCTCAATAGCACCTTGAGTTAGATCTCACTGTGGGAAATAGATGGGGACATAGTGGAAACAGTGTCAGACTTTATTTTGGGGGGCTCCAAAATCACTGCAGATGGTGATTGCAGCCATGAAATTAAAAGATGATTACTCCTTGGAAGGAAAGTGATGACAAACCTAGATAGCATATTAAAAAGCAGACACATGACTTTACCAACAAAGGTCAGTCTGGTCAAGGCTATGGTTTTTCCAGTGGTCATGTATGGATGTGAGAGTTGGACTGTGAAGAAAGCTGAGCTCTGAAAAATTGATGCTTTTGAACTATGGTGTTGGAGAAGACTCTTGAGAGTCCCTTGGACTGCAAGGAGATCCAACCAGTCCATCCTAAAGGAAATCAGTCCTGGGTGTTCATTGGAAGGACTCATGCTGAAGCTGAAACTCCAGTACTTTGGCCACCTCATGCAAAGAGTTGACTCGTTGGAAAAGACCCTGATGCTGGGAGTGGTTGGGGGCAGGAGGAGAAGGGGACGACAGAGGATGAGATGGCTGGATGGCATCACCAACTCTATGGGCATGAGTTTGAGTAAACTCTGGGAGTTGGTGATGGACAGGGAGGCCTGGCGTGCTGAGGTTCATGGGGTCGCAAAGAGTTGGACATGACTGAGCAATTGAACTTGAACTTGAACTACTTTTATTTTGTAGATGGAAAATTTTAGGTTCAGGGGACTTACGTTAGGATTCATGATTTCTGGATAGCAAACAGTAAGGCTGACCTGCAAATCATCCCAGGGTCCAAGCTCTATATATGCTGCTATGCTTTCCCCACAGAATCACCTCTACTGGTTGTGTAAGTCCCTACTGGTCCAGTTATCCCACCACATACACTGTGTATATAAGTCTCAGTAACTAACACCATGAAAGTCCAAACACTGGATTTGAACCAATGGAACGAATGAGCAATTTTAAATTAGGTTAAATTTAATTTGATTTAAATTTAACTTAATTACAGTTAAATTTACTTATTTACAGTTAAATACTTTGGCCACCTGATGTGAAGAGCTGACTCCCTGGAAAGGACCTTGACGCTGGGAAAGATTGAAGGCAGGGGGAAAAGTGGATGACAGAAGATGAGATGGTTGGATGGTATCACTGACTCAATGGAATGAGTTTGAGCAGGCTCAGAGAGTTGGTGAAGGACAGGGAAACCTAGCACACTGCAGTCCATGGGGCCGCAAATAGTCGGACACGACCGAGGGACTGAACAACAATTTGATTTAAATTCAATTAAGATCATTTTGCTTAGAAATCACTCTATTTGGATCAGATACTTGGCTTGCCATCAATATTTATGTAATATGAATCAAACCAGTCAGTCCTAAAGGAAATCAACCCTGAATATTCATTGGAAGGACTGATGCTGAAACTGAAGCTCCAATAATTTGACCACCTGGTATGAAGAGTTAACTTATTGAAAAAGACCCTGATGCTGGGAAAGATTGAAGGTAGGAGGAGAAGAGGGTGGGAAAGGATGAAAATGTTAGATAATATCACAGATTCAAAGGAAATGAATCTGAGCAAATTCTGGGAGATAGTGGAGGACAGGGGAGCCTGGCATGCTGCAGTCCATGGGTTCACAAGGACTTGGATACAACTTAGCAAAACTGAACAACAACAACAAAATATAAATAAATTCTCACCATCTTGTTCCTCACTATTTAAATAAAAATAAAAACTAACCAACCTCTAGCAATTGCGAGATGAATCAATGGATATATATGCAAAGTGTCTAGAGCTGTTATGGTAGTTGAGTGATGTAACAGTGTAAGCTTTTGGTGGTGGTTTAGTCGCTAAGTCGTGTCCAACTCTTGTGCCCCCATGGACTGTAGCCTGCCAGTTTCTTCTGTCCATGGGAGTCTCCAGGCAAGAATACTGGAGTGGGTCACCATTCCCTTCTCCAGAGGATCTTCCCAATCCAGGTTTTGAAACCAGGTCTCCTGCACTGCAGGCAGACTTTTTACTGTCTGAGGCATCAGGGAAGCCCTCTTTACCCTTACAAGCTCATCTCCTGTAATGCTTGAGCTGCTCAGACGTTCCTTTCTGCAGCCGTTGCCACTCCGGAGAATGACTTTTTGACATTAGTGGCCTGCGATCACTACACAGCAGTGTGTAAACCCCTAAATTACACCACCACCATGACACTGTGTGTGTGTGCACATCTGATTATAGCTGCTATGTTTGTGGCTTCCTGAAAGCCTCCATCCATGTTGGGAATACATTCTGTCTCTCTATATGTAGATCCAATATGGTCCATCACTTTTTCTGTGATATTCCAGCCATCATGGCTCTGTCTTGTTCTGACAGGCATGTACGTGAGATGGTTCCTATTTATGTAGCCAGCTTCAACATCTTTGTGGCTCTCTTGGTTATCTTCAGTTCAGTTCAGTCGCTCAGTCATGTCCGACTCTTTGCTACCCCATGAAATGCAGCACACCAGGCCTTGCTGTCCATCACCAACTCCCAAAGTTTACTCAAACTCATGCCCATCAAGTCGGTGATGCCATCCAGCCATCTCATTCTCTGTTGTCCCCTCCTCCTCCTGACCCCAATCCCTCCCAGCATCAGGGTCTTTTCCAATGAGTCAGCTCTTTGCATCAGGTGGCCAATGTATTGGAGTTTCAGCTTCAGCATCAGTCCTTCCAATGAACACCCAGGGCTGATCTCCTTTAGGATGGACTAGTTGGATCTCCTTGCAGTCCAAGGGACTCTCAAGAGTCTTCTCCAACACCACAGTTCACAAGCATCAATTCTTCGGCACTCAGCTTTCTTCACAGTCCAACTCTCACATCCATACATGACTACGGGAAAAACCATAGCCTTGACCAGATGGACCTTTGTTGGCAAAGTAATGTCTCTGCTTTTTAATATGCTATCTAGGTTGGTCATAACTTTCCTTCCAAGGAGTAAGCATCTTGTAATTTGATGGCTGCAATCACCATCTGCAGTGATTTTGGAGCCCAGAAAAATAAAGTCAGCCACTATTTCCACTGTTTCCCCATCTATTTGGCATGAAGTGATGGGACCAGATGCCATGATCTTAGTTTTCTTAATGTTGAGCTTTAAGCCAACTTTTTCACTCTTCTCTTTCACTTTCATCAAGAGGCTTTTTAGTTCCTCTTTACTTTCTGCCATAAAGGTGGTGTCACCTGCATATCTGAGGTTATTGATATTTCTCCTGGCAATCTTGATTCCAGTTTGTGCTTCTTCCAGCCCAGCGTTTCTCATGATGTACTCTACATGTAAGTTAAATAAGTGACAATACACGGTGACAATACACAGCCTTGACATACTCCTTTTCCTATTTGGAACCAGTCTGTTGGTCCATGTCCAGTTCTAACTGTTGCTTCCTAATCTGCATATAGGTTTCTCAAGAGGCAGGTCACGTGGCCTGGTATTCCCATCTCTTTAAGAATTTTCCATAGTTTATTGTGATCCACACAGTCAAAGACTTTGGCATAGTCAATAAAGCAGAAATAGATGTTTTTCTGGAACTTTCTTGCTTTTTTGATGATCCAGAAGATGCTGGCAATTTGATCTCTGGTTTGTCTGCCTTTGCTAAATCCATCTTGAACATCTGGGAGTTCTCGGATCATGTACTGTTGAAGTCTAGTTTATAGAATTTTGAGCATTGTTTTGCTAGCCGGTGAAATGAGTGCAATTGTGTGGTAGTTTGAACATTCTTTGGCATTGCCTTTCTTTGGGATTGGAATGAAAACTGACCTTTTCCAGTTCTGTGGCCACTGCTGAGTTTTCCAGATTTGCTGGCATATTGAGTGCAGCACTTTCACAGCATCATATTTCAGGATTTGAAATAGCTCAACTGTAATTCCATCACCTCCACTAGCTTTGTTTGTAGTGATGCTTTCTAAAGCCCACTTGACTTCACATCCCAGGATGTCTGGCTTTAGGTGAGTGATCACACCGTTGTGATTATCTGGGTGGTAAAGATCTTAATACCCTCCATATTCATATTTACCACCATCCTAAAGATGCACTCCTCTGCAGGGTACCAGAAGGCTTTATCCACCAGTGCCTCCCACCTCACTGCAGCCTCCATCTTCTACGGGGCACTCATTTTCATGCACTTATAGCCCAGCTCCAGCCATCTGATGGACACTGACAATATGGCATGTGTGTCCTACAGTAGCGTCGTCCCCAAGATCAATTCTGTGGTCTCTAACCCAGGAACAAGGATGTGAAGAGTGCATTAAAGAAGGTTCTTTAGTAGGCAAAATTGTCTCTAGGTTTGTGATTTTTGATGTCATAGGATTCATGGAAACCTTGTTTTATTTTTCTCAGGTCTTCTCTATGTATGCAATCACATTTAAAGGCTACACTGAATTAAATTCCTGAAGGCATATCCTTCTCAAGGAAAATTTATGTCCAGAATTATAATACCTGAATTTAAATGGCTAAGATGAAGCACAACATATCTTGTGTCCAACTTGTCAAAAACTTTGTCAAGGAGATTTTTGACTAAATATCTCATTCTATATGCATGTCCTCTACCACATGCCACTCTAAGGATACATGTGAAACAGAGGCATAAATGAACCCATGAACAGAGGTCTCTGTATGTGCCTCACATGGATGCATATTTATGGGAGTGTGAAATTTGCCATATATGATGGAATGTGTCTGGTTTTTTTAATTTAAATAATTCAAGTAATTAATTAGAGCATTAAAACATCAATTTAAGTTGAATGTTACTTATTTCTTTTGTTGAATTTCATAAGTGTTATAACACTTATAAATGTTATAAGTGGCCTAGATTGAAAATAAAATGATAAATTTTAAATAAAAGTATTTGCTTTTTCACATTTTATCTATAGATTCATAAGTATAGCACATTAAGTTAATTTTTATGGTTGACTGAGTCATTTTATACAATCAACATGTTCACATTAAATTTTACAAAAGAATAGAAGAGCCAGAGTCCAATAAAAATGGAGGAAAAAAACATTTTTAATTAGAAAATCACTGCATATAAGTTATAATTGACTGAAATTATTCTGAATGTTCATATAAATATAAACATGACATATCTGTCAGTATGTTTCTCATCTTGGAGCCATTTCTAATTATTATTTTAAATGATTCTTTAAGAGCTATTTTAGTTTACATAAAATATCAAAAATAGAACCAAATGTTTCTATGTAATTTTGTGGCAGGCTGAAAATAGCCTGCTTAAAGATCCAAGGCTTAATTACTGGAATCTGTGAATACTAATTTATGTGGCAAAAAAAAATGACTATTTAGAATGACTATTAAGAATTTTAATTTGAGAGGTTATCCTGAATTATCTCTGTGTATCCTAAACCCTAAGGAAATCCCATGTATTATTACAGGAAGGAGTTAGAGAGGATAGGGTTCTGGGAAAATGCAGGAAGAGAATGCAGAAAGACTGGGAATATGGGTGTTTATCTAGACAACAACTGCACAGGAAGAATCTGTCTGGTGTAAAAATTTGGGAACTCTGGACTCTAAAGGCTTGCAACCTTCAGGGGAAGATTTGGATGATAAATTTTGATTGATTTCAGCTCTTACAGACCCATTTCTCACCCCTCGTGGTGTTACAGGCAGCTATGTTTGTGCTCCTAGAGCAGCTCTCAGCAACCAGGCTAGCAAAAAGGACTCTTATTTTCCCAATACTGGGAACTTGTGCCCTGCTTTCTGATTGTTGCTTCTAATCACAAAGTTGCAAACAAAGAGATAGGCAGCCATTGTTGCTGCAATAGAGATCTCAAGAAAATTAGAGATACCAAGGGAACATTTCATGCAAAGATGGGCACTATAAAGGACAGAAATGGTATGGATCTAACAGAAACAAAATAGATTAAGAAGAGGTGGCAAGAAAACACAGAACTGAAATGAAATGACAATTGCTCAGTCGTGTCCAACTCTTTTCAACCCCATGACTATACCGTCCATGGAATTCTCCAGGCCAGAACACTGGAGTGGGTAGCAGTTCCCTTCTCCAGGGCATCTTCCCAACCTAGAGATTGAACCCACGTCTCCCTCATTGCAGGCAGATTCTTTACTGTTTAAGCCACAAGGGAAACCCAAGAATACTGGAGTGGGTAGCCTATCCTTTCTCCAGCAGATCTTCCCGACCCAGGAATTGAACCAGGGACTCCTGCATTGCAGGTGGATTCTTTACCAGTTGAGCTACCAGTGAAGCCCTGAATACACAGAACTATACAGAAAAGACTTCAATGACCCAGATAAGCACAATGGTGTGATCAGTAACCTAGAGCCACTCATCTTGGAGTGCAAAGCCAAGGTGCCTTAGGAAGCATCACTATGGACAAGGCTAACAGAGGTGATGGAATTCCAGCTGGGCTATTAAAAATCCTAAAAGATGATGGTATGAAAGTGCTGCACTCAACATGCCAGCAAATCTGGAAAACTCAGCAGTGGCCACAAAACTGGAAAAAGTCAGTTTTCATTTCAATCCCATCCCAAAGAAAGGCAATGCCAAAGAATGTTCAAACTACCACACAATTGCACTCATTTCACCGGCTAGCAAAACAATGCTCAAAATTCTACAAGCTAGACTTCAACAGTACATGATCCGAGAACTCCCAGATGTTTAAGATGGATTTAGAAAAGGCAGACAAACCAGAGATCAAATTGCCAACATCCATTGGGTCATAGAAAAAGCAAGAGGAAAGAGTCCGGAAAAACACCTACTTCTGCTTCACCTACTTCACTACTTCATACTTGGCTATGCTAAAGGTTTTGACTGTGTGGATCTGAACAAACTAAAGAAAACTTTTCAAGAGATGGGAATACCACACCATCTGACCTGCCTCCTGAGAAATCTGTATGCAGGTCAAGAAGCAACAGTTAAAACAATGGACTGATTCCAAACTGGGAAAGGAATATGTCAAGGCTATATATTGTCATCCTGCTTATTTAACTTCTGTGCAGAGTACATCATGAGAAATGCTTGGCTGGATTAAGCACAAGCTGGAATAAAGCCTGCCAGGAGAAATATCAATAACCTCACATATGCAGGTGACACCACCCTTATGGCAGAAAGTGAAGAGGAACTAAAGAGCCTCTTGATGAAAGTGAAAGAGAAGAGTGAAAAACTTGGCTTAAAACTCAGCATTCAAAAAACTAAGATCATGGCAAGCAGTCTCATCACTTCAAGGCAAATAGGTGGGGAAACAATGACAGACTTTATTTTCTTGGGCTCCAAAATCACCACAAATTGTGATTGCAGCCATGAAGTTAAGACACTTGCTCCTTGGAAGACAAGTTATGACCAACCTAGAAAGCATATTAAAAAGTGGAGACATCACTTTGCTAACACAAGTCTATCTAGTCAAAGCTATGGTTTTTTTCCAGTACTCATGTATGGATACGGGAGTTGAACTATAAAGAAGGCTGAGTGCTGAAGAATTGATGCTTTTGAACTGTGGTGTTGGAGAAGACTCTAGAGAGTCCCTTGGACTGCAAGGAGATCCAACCAGTCCATCCTAAAGGAGGTCAGCCCTGGGTGTTCATTGGAAGGACTAATGATGAAGCTGAAACTCCAATATTTTGGCCACCTGATGAGAACTGACTCATTGGAAAAGACCCCAGGGCTGGGAAAGATTGAAGGCAGGAGGAGAAGGGAAGGCAGAGGATGAGATGGTAGAATGACAACACTGACTGGATGGACATGAGTTTGAGTAAACTCCAGAAGATGGTGAAGGACAGAGAAGACTGGCGTGCTGCAGGCCATGGGACCACAAAGAGTTAGACACGACTGAGTGACTGAGCAACAACCCCCTCAGCTGAAGTGATTTCCAGGGAATTTTGAAAGATGTGTGTGTGTGAGTCACTCAGTCATGTTCGACTCTCTGCGACCCCATGGACTGTAGCCCACCAGGATCCTCTGTCCATGGGATTCTCCAGGCAAGGTACTGGAGTGGGTTGCCATTATCTTTCCTGGGGGATCTTCCCACCCCAGGGATTGAACTTGGGTCTCCTGCACTGCAGGCAGACTCTACCATCTGAGCCACCAAGGAGCTGCATTAAAAAATACAGTGCTCTTTTTATTTGCTCACATTATTTTTCTCTTTTCCCCCTCTTTGGGAGCCCTAAATTAAAATCCAGGACATTCAAAAATGACTACATATATGGGGACATTGTAAAGTGACCACAGTTACCCAGGAAAGGGTCAGAAAAGAACTGAGAAGACCTTAAGTTTACATTCCAGGCTGATTCTTGGCATAGCAACATCCTACAACAATAAAAAATCAAAAACAAGAAACAAAAGCAATAGTAGAAAGCATCAAACCCTGGGGAAAGAAGAAAATCTTATGTCCAGAATTGGCAGATTAAATTGTTTAGTTTTAAACAGTAACAGCAGCAAATCACTAGGCAAACAAACAAACAAGAAAGTCTGTCCAATTCAAAGGGAAAAACTAAACAGAAACTGTCTCTGAAAAAGACCTGATTTTAGATTACTAAACAAAAACATTTTAAAAAGTTTTCTTTAAAATGCTCAAAGAACTAAAGGAAGATGTGCAAAAAGTCAAGGAAACAATATGTGAACAAAATGGAAATCTCAATAAAGAGATAGAAAACCTAACAGTAGAAGTTATCCCTGAGGAAAACCAGATGTTACTCTAACAAGGAAAAATTTAAATTAGATAACACAAATCTGGTCAAAGAACTACAGAATACCAAGCCTGAAAATGCAAAGGAAAATATGAGAACAATGTCTCACCAAATAGAGAATATCAGTGTATATATACATATTATTTCAAAAACCAAATAGAAATTTTAAGTTGAAATAAATGAAATATACAATTTACCAAAGTTGATTAGTAGCAAATTTAAGCTGACAGAATAAAAAAATTAAAGAGTTTTAAGATAGACAGTCTGAGGAACAAAAATTCAAAAGTAATAAAGAAAATTAAACAGTTCAGAGACACACAGGATGCTATCAAGAGTACAAATATATGTATAATGGGGAATCTCAAAAGAAGACAGAAACTGCAAAAAGAATATTTGAAGAAGTGATTCCTGAGGAAAGAATGAAATATATATAGATTCAGATATTTTAGCAAAGTGAGACTTAAACTATTAATGACAAAATTGTTAACATATTTTTAACATTACATATAATTTGTTGATGCTTAAAGAATCCACCTGCAATGCAGGAGACCCTGGTTCATTTTCTAAGTCAGGAAGATCCCCTGAAGAAGGGATAGGCTACCCACTGCAGTATTCTTGGGCTTCCCTGGTGTCTCAGTTGGTAAAGAATCCATCTGCAATGCAGGAGACCTGGGTTTGATCCCTGGGTTGGTAAGATTCCCTGGAGGAGGGCATGGCAATGCATTCCAGTATTCTTGCCTGGAGAATCCCCACGGACAGAGGAACTTGGAGGGCTGCAGTCCACAGGGTCACAAAGAGTTGGACATGACTGAGCAACTAAGCATAGCACATCACATTGTAACTCCTGGTACTTAAAAGTTTTAAATCAAACATTATATATTTAAGTTCATTAAAGTATGCCTTTAACTCTCCCTATCATGTTAATCATTCTTTTTTTTTTCTTCTTACAAGATTACATTGCTTTACACAGGCATTTATTTTCTTAACTAAATTTCCATCTGAAATTATCTAAAAGTAATACATTTTACATGATCATTTTAATTGATAAAACATGTAAAGCATGGAAAGAAATGTAATTTTAGGCCTGCCCACCCAGCGCTGTGGGAGCAAGCACACACAGTCTGGCCACATGCAGCAGCCGGACCCTTGGCTGACCCAGGGAGCCCCACAGAGATGTGGACTAGACATTTGTCTATTAAAAATAAAACTGCTCTAAGAGGAACAAGATGGCAGAGGAGCACGTGGACATGGAATACATCTGTCTCCATGGATACATCAGGAACACACCTTCAGACACAGAAGTGCATGCAGAATGCCAGCTAGAGCAGACAGGAGTACCTGACCAGCAGAAAAGAATATATAGACCCATGCAAAACTTGAGATCATTCCCTGAGCCTTTGGAGTAGGAGCACTGACTCCAAGACCCTAGACTACCAGAGAACTAACGCTAGGGTGTGTCAAATAGTGAGAACTCACACAAAGGAAACCACTGGAATACAAGACCCACCATCACCCAACCACTGATAGCAGACTGTGCAGGACGCCCCATCTAAACAACAAACAAAACAAAAATACAAAGCCAGTCATCAGCAGACAGGGTTACCACTTCACTCAGCCTTGCCCATCAGAGGAAAAACAAACAAACAAGTGAACAAAAACTCAGCACAAATCTCATCCTATAAGAAACTTACACAAACCACTGGACCAACCTTCGAGGGTAGAAACCAAAAGGAAGAAAGAATTCAACCTTGAAGCCTGGGAAAAGGAGACCTCAAACACAATAAGTTAAAAAAAAAAGAAAAGAAAAGAAAAAGCAGAGAAATACTACACAAATGAAGGAACAAACTAGAAACACAGAAGTCCAAATAAAGAAGAGGAAATAGGAAAACTACCTGAAAAATAATTCAAAATAATGATAGTAAAGATGGTCAAAAACCTTGAAAGTAAAATGGAGAAAATGCAAGAATCAACTAACAAAGACCTAGAAGAATTAAAGAATAAACCTGCAGAGACTAACAAACAACACAAATTACTGAAGTTAAAAATACTCTGGAAGGAATCAATAGCAGAATAACTGAAGCAGAAGAACAAATCAGTGAGCTGGAAGATAAAATGATGGAAATAACTTCTGAAGAGCAGAATAAAAAAAGAAAGGATATGAGAAAAATTTTGAAGAGATTATAGTTGAAAATTTCCCCAACACGGAAAAGGAAATAGTCAATCAAGTCCAAGAGGCACAAAGAGTCCCATACAAGATTAACCCAGGGAGAAATGTGCTAAGACACATACTACTCAAACTAACAAAGACTAAACACAAAGAAAGAATATTAAAAGCAGCAAGGGGGAAGCAACAAGTAACATACAAGGGGAACCTCACACTCTTAACAGATGACCTTTCAGCAGAAACTCTGTAGGCCAGAAGGGAATGGCAGGATATACTTAAAGTACTGAAAAGGAAAAATCTACAACCAAGATTACTGTACCCAGCAAGGATCTCATTCAAAATTGATGGAAAAATCAAAAGTTTTTCAGACAAGCAAAACTTAAGAGAATCCAGTACCACCAAACCAGATTTACAACAAATGTTAAATGGACTTATATAGTCAAGAAATACAAGAGAAGAAAAAAGATGTACAAAATACACCCCAAACAATTAAGAAAATGGCATTAGGAACTTATATATCAATAATTACTTTAAATGTAAATAGATTAAATGCTCCAACCAAAAGACACAGACTGGCTGAATGGATACAAAAACAAGACCCATATATATATATATATATATACTGTCTACAAGAAACCTACTTCAGACCTCAAGACACATATGACTGAAAGTGAGAGGATGGAAAAATATACTCCTCGCAAATGGGACACAAAAGAAAGCTGGAGTAGCAATCCTCATATCAGACAAAATAGACCTTAAAATAAAGATTACGAGAGATAAGGAAGGACACTACATAAAGATCAAGGGATCAATCCAAGAGAAACACATAACAATTGTAAATATCTAGGCATCCAACATAGGAGCACCTCAATACATAAGACAAACACTAACAAATAAAAAAGGAGAAATTGACAGCAACACAGTAATAGTAGAAGACTTTACACCCCACTCACACCAATGGACAGATCATCAAAACAGAAACTTAGTAAGGAAACACACTTTTTAAATGATACATTAGATAAGATGGATCTCATTGATATCTTCAGGACATTCCATCCAAATAAAGAAGAATACACCTTCTTCTCAAGTGCACATGGAACATTCTCCAGGATAGACCACATCTTGGGTCACAAATCAAACCTCAGTAAAGGTAAGAAAATTGAAATCCTATCAAGCATCTTCTCTGACCACAACACTATGAGACTAGAAATTAATTACAAGAAAAAAAACTAAGAAACACAAACACATGGAGATTAAACAACATGTATCTAAATAACCAACAGGTTACTGAAGAAGTCAAAAAATTTCTAGAAACAAATGACAATGAAAATACAACAACTCAAAACCTATGAGATGCAGTGAAAGCAGTCCTAAGAGGGAAGTTTATAGCAATTCAAGACTACCTCAAGAAACAAGAAAAACATCAAATAGACAGCCTAACATTACACCTAAAACAACTGGAAAAAGTAGAAGAACAACAACAAAAAAAAAATATTAGTAGAAGGAAAGAAATCATGAAAATTCAAGCAGAAATAAATGAAAAAGAAATGAAAGAAACAATAGTAAAGATTAACAAAACCAAAAGCTGATTCTTTTAGAAGATAAACAAAATTGGCAAACCTTTAGTCAGACTCATCAAGAAAAAAAAAGAATAATCAAATCAACAAAGTTATAAATGAAAAAAGGAGAGGTTACAACAGACAATGCAGAAATACAAAGAATTATAAGAGACTATTATGAACAACTATATGGCAATAAAATCGATAACCTGGAAGAAATGGACAGATTCTTAGAAAAGTTCAATCTTCCAAGACTGAATCAGGAAGAAATAGAAATTATGAACACCTCAAATATGAGCACTGAAATTGAGGCTGTGATCAAAAATTTCCCAAAAAACAAAAGCCCAGGACCAGATGACTTCACAGGAGAATTTTATCAATCATTTAGAGAAAGCTAATGCCTATCCTTCTAAAACTCTTTCAAAAAATTGCAGAGGAAGGAACACTTCCAAATTCATTCTACAAGGCCACCATCACCCTGGTAACAAAAACCAGACAAAGAAAACACAGAAAAAGAAAACTATAGACCAATATCACTGATGAACATAGATGCAAAAATCCTCAACAAAATTTTAGCAAACAGAATGCAGCAACACATCAAAAAGCTCATACACCATGATCAAGTTGGGTTTATTCCAGGAAGGCAAGGATTCTTCAATATATGCAAATCAATCAGTGTGATACACCACATTAACAAATTGAAATATAAAAACTATATGATAATCTCAATAGATGCAGAAAAAGCCTTTGACAAAATTCAGCACCCATTTATGATTAAAACTCTACAAAATATGGGCATAGAAAGAACCTACCTCAACATAGTACAGGCCATATATAATAAGCCTATAGCAAACACTATTCTCAATGATGAAAAACTGAAAGCATTCCCCCTAAGATCAGGAACAAGACAAGGGTGTCCACTTTCACCTCTGTTATTCAACATAGTTCTGGAAGTCCTAGCTATAGCAATCAGAGAAGAAAAAGAAATGAAAGGAATCCAGATCAGAAAAGAAGTGAAGCTTTCACTGTTCACAGATGACATGATACTGTACATGGCAAACCCTGAAGATAGTATCAGAAAATTACTAGAGCTAATCAGTGAATTTAGCAAAGTTGCAGGATGAAAAATCAATGCACAGAAATCATTTGCATTTCTATATACTAACAATGAAAAATGAGAAAGAGAAATTACGGAATCAATCCATTTACCACTGCAACAAAAAGAATTAAATACCTAGGAATAAACTTACCTAAGGAGACAAAAGAACTGTATACAGAAAATTATAAGACACTGATGAAAGAAATCAAAGATAGCATAAACAGATGAGATATTCTATGTTTCTGGGTGGGAAAAATCAATATTGTGAAAATGACTATACTACCAAATGCAATCTACAGATTCAATGCAATCCCTATCAAATTACCAATGGCATTTTTCACAGAACTAGAACAAAAAATTTCACAATTCATATGAAAACACAAAAGACCCCAAATAGTCAAAGCAGTCTTGAGAAAGAATAATGGAGCTGGAGGAATCAATCTTCTTGGCTTCAGATTATACTACAAAGCTACAGGCATCAAGACAGTATGGTACTGGCACAAAAACAGAAACATAGGCCAATGGAACAAGATAGAGAGCCCAGAAATAAACCAATGCACCTACGGGTACCTTATTTTTGACAAAGGAGGCAAGAATATACAATGGGGCAAAGACAGCCTCTTCAATAAATGGTGCTGGGAAAACTGGACAGCTACATGTAAAAGAATGAAATTAGAACACTTCCTAACACCATACACAAAGATAAACTCAAAATGGATTAAAGACCTAAATGTAAGACCAGAAACTATAAAATTCTTAGAGGAAAACATAGGCAGAACACTCGATGACATAAATCAAAGCAAGATCCTCTATGACCCACCTCCTAGAGTAATGGAAATAAAAACAAAAGTAAACAAGTGGGACCTGATTAAACTTAAAAATTTTGCCCAGCCAGGGAAACTACAAGCAAGGTGAAAAGTCAACCCTCAGAATGGGAGAAAAGAACAGCAAATGAAACAACTGACAAAGGATTAATTTCCAAAATATATAAGCAGCTCATACAACTCAATAGCAGAAAAACAAACAACCCAATCAAAAAGTGGGGAAAAGACCTAAACAGACATTTCTCCAAAGAAGACATACAGATGGCTAACAAACACTTGAAAAGATGCTCAACATCACTCATTATTAGAGAAATGCAAATAAAAACCACAATGAGATATCACCTCGCACTAGTCAGAATGGCCGTCATCAAACAATAAATGCTAGAGAGGGTGTGAAGAAAAGGGAACACTCTTGCCTTGTTGGTAGGAAGGTAAACTGATACAGCCAATATGGAAGACAGTATGGAGATTCCTTTAAAAAGTAGGAATAACACCACCATATGACCCAGCAATCCCACTCCTAGGCATATACCTGAGGAAACCAGGGTTGAAAAAGACACATCTATCCCATTGTTCATTGCATCACTATTTACAATAGCTAGAACATGGAAGCAACCTAGATGTCCATTGACAGATGAATGGATAAAGACGTTATGGTACATATATGCCATGGAATATTACTCAGCCATAAAAAGGGACACATTTGAGTCAGTTCTGATGAGGTGGATGAACCTAGAACCTATTATACAGGGTGAAGCAAGTCAGAAAGAGAAAGATTAATATTGTATTTTAATGCACATATACGGAATCTAGAAAAATGGTTTTGAATAATTTATTACAGGGCAACAATGGAGAAGCAGACATAGAGAATAGATTTATGGACATGGAGAGAGGGGAGGAGAGAGTGAGATGTATGGAAAGAGTAACATGAAAACTTACATTACCATATGTAAAATAGATAGCCAATGGGAATTTGCTATATGGCTCAGAAAACTCAAACAGTGGCTCTGTATCAACCTAGTAGGATGGGATGGGGAGGGAAACAGAAGGGAGTTTCAAAAGGGAGTGGATATATGTATACCTATAGCTGATTGATGTTGAGGTTTGACAGAAAACAACAAAATTCTATAAAGCAATTCAGTTCAGTTCAGTTCAGTCGCTCAGTCGTGTCCAGCTCTTTGCAATTATCCTTCAATAAAAAATATATTTTAAAAAAAGAGATGCATTTTATTAAAAACAAGAATAAACAAAAAGACAATAAGAAATCAATACTCAGATCTTTGAAGCTATTTTCATAAAGGTGAACTTTTTAAAATATAAAACCTGTTTCATTTTCATATGTGAAAGGACAAGGTGATATAACTTTTAAAAATTTAATATATAATATTTATATACATTATATATACTAACATTCTATTTCCATAAGTCAAAATATTTATACTAAGAATATATTCTCAGACACCCAAATAATAGTTCTACATTCTATAACAGCAGATCTATCTCAGGTCTGCCTTGAGTTTCTCCATCTGCAGTTGTTTGGGTTTCATGAGTTTCTCATGAATGACATGCATGTGTGCATATGCTAATATATGCATGTAAATGTACATGTTCATGTGAGAATGTGGGTGAACATGCTTATTAAGAATTTTTGTAATATGAATTCCATGTTCATGAGTGATTTTTCTTAACCTATTATTCCTAGGTCTGATTTTTTTAAGATTTTGCTTTGTAGACTTAATAATCAGTTGGAGAAACTACTATAAGAAATTAGAAAATTGAAAATAGTTAAATATTTTTCTCTCAGATCTAAAGTGGTTGACACTGCTTTACTGTAAATTCAAGATTTTTAAAGTACGAATCCGATAGAAGACTTTGCCGTCCCCACAGCCGTTTTAAAGGCACTCTTGCCTTCTCTGTTCCTCAGGCTGTAGACCGGCGGATTCAGCATGGGGATGACGTGGCGTAGAACACGGACGCCATTTTGTCGGTGCCCATGGAATGGCTGAACTGGGCTGTGAGTACATGAAGGTGCCGGTCCCACAGAAGAGGGAGACAGCAGTGAGGTGGGAAGCACAGGTGGAAAAGGCCTTCTGGCGTCCTTCAGATGAGCGCATCCTCAGAATGGTGACAAATATAAACAGGTAGGAGATGAAGATGACCAGAATAGAAAAGAGCATTGAAACCCACCACGAAGAAGATAACCACCTCACTGACGTAGCTGTGTGACACGAGAGAGCCAGCACAGGAGGAGCGTCACAAAGCAGTGACTGACCGCGCTGGGCCCGCAGAAGGAGAGCCTGAGAACGCTCCCGGCGTGGACGCAGGAGAGCCTGAGAACGCTCCCGGCGTGGGCGCAGAAGGAGAGCCTGAGAACGCTCCCGGCGTGGGCGCAGAAGGAGAGCCTGAGAACGCTCCCGGCGTGGGCGCAGAAGGAGAGCCTGAGAACGCTCCCGGCGTGGACGCAGAAGGACAGCCTGAGAACGCTCCCGGCGTGGGCGCAGAAGGACAGCCTGAGAACGCTCCCGGCGTGGGCGCAGAAGGAGAGCCTGAGAACGCTCCCGGCGTGGGCGCAGAAGGAGAGCCTGAGAACGCTCCCGGCGTGGACGCAGAAGGACAGCCTGAGAACGCTCCCGGCGTGGGCGCAGAAGGAGAGCCTGAGAACGCTCCCGGCGTGGGCGCAGAAGGAGAGCCTGAGAACGCTCCCGGCGTGGGCGCAGAAGGAGAGCCTGAGAACGCTCCCGGCGTGGGCGCAGAAGGAGAGCCTGAGAACGCTCCCGGCGTGGGCGCAGAAGGAGAGCCTGAGAACGCTCCCGGCGTGGACGCAGAAGGACAGCCTGAGAACGCTCCCGGCGTGGGCGCAGAAGGACAGCCTGAGAACGCTCCCGGCGTGGGCGCAGAAGGAGAGCCTGAGAACGCTCCCGGCGTGGGCGCAGAAGCAGAGCCTGAGAACGCTCCCGGCGTGGGCGCAGAAGGACAGCCTGAGAACGCTCCCGGCGTGGGCGCAGAAGGAGAGCCTGAGAACGCTCCCGGCGTGGGCGCAGAAGGAGAGCCTGAGAACGCTCCCGGCGTGGACGCAGAAGGACAGCCTGAGAACGCTCCCGGCGTGGGCGCAGAAGGAGAGCCTGAGAACGCTCCCGGCGTGGGCGCAGGCATTCGGGAAGCCGCAGGCGCAGCAGCCTGTGAGCAGACGTGCGCGCGCCTCGGCCGTCATGGCGCTGGTGAAGTGCGGGGCTGTGCACACGGCTGCGTAGCGGTCATGAGCCACTGCGGCCAGAGGAAACTTTCTACGGTGATAAAGGCCACGAAGAAGAAGAACTGGGTGGCACAAGCCTCGAAGGCAATGGTTTTGTCTCCTGTGAGGAATCCTGCCATCACTTTGGGGGTGACCGCTGAGGAGTAACCAAAGTCCGCCAGAGAGAGCTGGCTGAGGAAGAGGTGCATGGGCGTGTGGGGACGAGAGTCCAGCAGGATCGGCGCGGTCACCCCCAGGTTCCCAGCCAGGGTGAGGCGGTAGATGAGGGAGAAGGTGAGGAAGAGCAGGATCTGCACTTCCGGGTCATCGGATAACCCCGCAAGGACGAACTCAGTCACCTCTGTAGTGTTTTCCATGGAGATCAACTGGGAATTGTGTGGCTGCTCTGTAGCAATAAAAAACAGAATGAAAGTAGTAAATGAAAGGGAGTCTCCATGGAAATCAATTATCATGATCACTCTGTGCTTTATTTCCATATTAAAATAACTTGTTTCTAGGAGTGTTTAGATTTAAAGCCTGACCACAATAGCTAAAATTATAAGTTATTTAAAGGTCATAGAGTATCCCAGTTGAAAGGATTTGGAGATAATGCGTCCCAACCTCCTAACTTCATTTGTCACTCAGTCTTGACGACTCTTTGTGACCTCATGAACAGTAGCCTGCCAGGCTCCTCTGTCCATCGTGGGATTCTTCAGGCAAGAATACTGGAGTGAGTTGCCATTTCCTTCTCCATCCTAACTACATAGAAGACTGAATTAAGGTAAAGACAAGAAAAGAAAGAATGTATGCTATTTCATCAGGCTGGTTGCTAACTAGAAGGGTTCTGGCTCCCAATTAAAAGTTTCCAAAACAAATACAAAAATTATTCTTTAAACTAGAGTAAACTTAGTAAAATAAATATGAAATTGGATTAATTTTACTTCAACTAACTATTTTTGGCTTTCCATTGTGTCAAGAATAGTGTTGTATATAACTTAAAATGTTCTCACTATATTGTACAGTAAATAGGGTATATAATTTACCCCATAGTGGAAAACAGTAGAAATTTGTGCCCAGGGAATAAAGACATCTATAAAATAACCGTTTTTAACTTTTACTAAATTCATGCAGCTTCTAACTTTCACATTCAGATGTCCCTGATCTGGATTCATGTTATAGCCATATTAAAAGATGCAACTTCCAGCATCACCTTGTACAGAACTGATGAACTTCTTTTCTGGTGGCATGCAGCATCACGTGTCTGTCAGTTATCCCATCAATTCTTCCCAGCAGCCAATGAGGTTGGTATCACAAACTCAAACTATGTAAGTTGTTAGATATTATAATTCAAACAGCGGGTTTGGTCTATCTATATTGGAGAGGTGGATTACCTAAGATATGACTTGCCAATAAGAGTGAAATCAAAGGATTGGTAACATCATTCATGTCATTTGTTTTCCCTGTAAACTCCTTCTACTATATGATTTTAAATATGGTGGTCTGGTAATAAAAATAAATGGAAAAAATAAATAAATAAATAAAACAGGGGAAAAAATATATGGTGGTCTGGGATAGACTCATTCACAAAAATTAGAGTTTTTACTAAATGCCTGAAGGAAGTAGGGGAGCAGGCCTGGAGTCTACCTGGGGGAAGGGCACAGCCCAGGTAATGAACATGAAAATGTTAGTCACTCTGTGCTGTCCCTCTCTGCAACCCCATGGCCTGCAGTCTGTCAGGCTCCTGGTCCATGGAATTCTCCAGGCAAGAGTCCTGGAGTGGGTGCCATCCCTTCTCCAGTGGATCTTCCCAACCCAGGGATCAAACCCAGGTCTCCTGCACTGCAGGCAGATTCTTTACCCTCTGAGCCCTCAAGGAAGCCCATAACCCAGGCAGAGGAAACAGCAAATACATGGCGCTGGGATTTAAAACATGCCAAGATTGTTCCAGGAACAGCGAGAAAACCAATAAGGCTACAGTTGGAAAGTGAGAGAAGTACAGCACTGTGAAGCTAAAATGACTTCACACACTACTTTAAGTTATTAAACTTTAATTCTGAAAGAGATTGGAAAGCATTGTAGGATTTGAACCAAAAGTGACATAATCCGAATTCTTTGAACAGAATCACTCTGGTCGGTCTGTAGGTACTTGAATTTAGCAAGATAAAAATGAAAGTTTCAAAAGAAATTATAGGCTATTATATTATTCCAGGTAAGAGAAGATGATTGCTTAGACCAAGGTGGTAGTGAGAGAGATAATAAAAAGTTGTTCAATTTTGGATATATTTTAAAAGTAGAGCTGACTGGATTTACTGATACATTGCATATTGATGGTAGAGAGTGGGATCAATGCTGACTCTGTTTTTGAATAGTGATACAAAGAATGATAGGAAAGGAGCAGATTCTTGGGACAAAGAGAAAAAGAAATCATCATTAAGTCTGAGATTCCTTTTGGCCATCCAAGTAAAGAATTGCATTAACAGCTCTGATACAGAAGCCTGGAGCTCAGAAGAGAGGGCCAGATACCTCAGTTCAGTCGCTCAGTTGTGTCTGACTCTTTGCGACCCCATGGACTGCAGTACGCCCGGCTTCCCTGCCCATCATCAACTCCTGGAGTTTGCTCAAGCTCATGACCATCGAGTTGGTGATGCCATCCAGCCATCTCGTCCTCTGTCGTCCCCTCCTCCTCCTAGAGAGAGGATGTCTCAGATCCCCTTCTCCTCCTAGAGAGAGGACGTCTCAGATTAGATTAATCTGAACTTTCTTAGGCTTCCCTAGCGGCTCAGTTGGTAAAGAATCTGCCTGCAACACAGGAGATCTCCTGCAATGCTAAAGACCTGGGTTTGATCCCTGGGTCAGGAAAATCCCCCGGAGAAGGAAATGGCAACCCACTCCAGCATTCTTGCCTGAGAAATCCCATGGAGAAAGGAACCTGGTGGGCTACAAACCATAGTGTCGCAGGAGTAAGACACGATTTAGCAGCTAAACCACCACCATTAAATCTCTTGGAAATTTCCGATGGCTCAACATACATGTGTAATATTAAATCCATCACATTAAAACACCAAAAGGAGCTTTCCTGGTGAGTCAGTGGTAAAAACAAAAAACAAAAACCTGCCTGTCAATGCAGGAGACGCGAGTTCAATCCCTGATCCAGAAAGATCCCCTATGTTGCTGAGCAACTAAGCCCATGTACCCCAACTGCTGACTCTGTGCTCTAGAACCTAGGAGCCACAGTACTGAGCCCGCGTGCCACAGTACTGAAGCCAGAGCCCACGAGAGCCCATGCTCTGCAACGAGACACCTCCTCATGAGAAGGCCTCGAAGTGCAGCTGGAGTAGCCCCTGCTAGCCACAACTGGAGAAAGTCCATGCACTAAGGAAGACCCAGCACAGCCAAAGATAAACAAATCAATGAAATTTCTTAAAAGTATCAAAGAAAGTGTTTAGACAGACTAATACTAGATTGCTATAAGGTCTAAAAAATAAAGAGATTTAGTAGCAAAGGGAATATGGGAGAGGAGGTTACTGTCTCCTGAGATAGCTAACCTGTCCCAGGACACAGAGAGATTTTGGCTAAACAAAGGAGGTAAAGAGAACTTTTGAAGGAAAGGTTAAGTGTGTATTGGGTTATGAGGATGGTTGACTGTCAACTTCAGAGTGGAATGATATCAGAAGTTGGGCAGGAGGGGAGCTGAGATCAGTAAAGGAGAGATACAGAGATGTGTGGGCTTGATTTTGCAGGAGTTGAGGGCTGATAGGACAACCCTGAGCTTCATGCTGAGTGACAGCAATGAATGCAACAAGAGGTGAGTCCTCTGGCCTCAAGGTGAAGATAGGGGGTGGAAGGTGATTATAGACAGGTGGGGGTCAGACGGAAGCATGGAGATTTCTGGGCAAAGGTCGCTCCTGCAGTTAGTGGTATGAGATTCATTTATACAGAGCAGGGTGACTAGGATATCCTGTTGATTCCTTAAATACTGCTCACTTGAGTAATATAGATACAAATCTCTCAAATCCTGGAAGCAAAATTTGTTCTAGGAATCAATATAAAACTCCCCACCCACTTTCTCCTCCACATGGGAAGTCTTAGGTTTTAGTACAACATTCTCCTGGAGGAAAAATAAAGCTAAAGCTTGTTAGTCAAGATAACTACTATGATCACAGTACCTAAGAGGGAAAATTGAGATTGGAATAGTTTAAATAACTTGTTCAAAGTCAAGCAAGTTTATACTTAGCCAAGCAGAGACTCAGGGTCTTCCTGTGCTTTTCTCAGTGTCCCATGATAAATATACTTTGTAAATATATAGATATAAATATATAAAATATACAACATAAATATATAGAAGTTTTAATAGGACCTCTATAGTGTTTAGGCGAAAACTTTCAATTGTATAAAACAGATAAAAGAAATATTCAAAGAACTTAAGCCCCAGCTCTGAATAAATCAAAGGGTAAATGGCTTCCTTAATGCATTTTCTTGACTATGTCTATTTATGCAAATTTATGCACGCAGTAGATTTCATCCAGTTGATTTGTAGGCTTACCTGACTGCCTGAACAATACAATATGCAAATCCAGCACCTTCATACGTGAGTTGACCTCAAATCAGAAACTCAGTTAATGAAAGCAAGTAAACATTCTATTGTGACGCTTTTCTTTAGTGTTTGACCAGAAGGTTTAAAGTTCCCTAGCTGCAGGAAGAAACTGGAGGAAAAAAAGTGGTTTCAGCCTTGGAAGCAGTGCACAAGTTCTGCTCCTGGGTCTGGTGCTCACTCTTCCTAAATAAGTCACCTAACTTCTTTGCGCTTCAGTGTCTTTATCTATAAAATAGAAATAATAAAAAGGCAGTCCCAAGCAACATCTTGTCTGAAGACTACCGCTATAAGAAAATCCCTATAATGCTTCATACTCAGTAAGGAGTGGTCATCACAATCATAGTCATTATCAGTGTTATTTAGGGCTGTTTTTCCCTGGACATTGTTACTGCTCTTGGCAATATCACAATTTGGGAGAAGGTCATTGTTGCTAGTGGACAGCTATTAACAAATCGAAAGAAAAATAAAAGGCCAAAGTAACTCTGATTCTTGGGCTGCACTTTCTAATACGAGGACAATTAGAGTGATGTGGGAACCAGGAGGGAGTTATGTAGACATAGAATTCTCAGGGAACAAATACCCTATGAGGGCTATAAATCTTCTTATCTCACCTAACTAGGGAACATGTGATTGACCTGTCTATAGGGATCCAGCTCTGCTTGTTGAGGGAGATTGTGAGTGTATGTTCACTATTTGCAGTAATTCTCTTTATTGTTGTTTATTAGTTGCAAAGCCATGTCTGACACTTTATGACCCCATGCACTGCAGCACGCCAGGCTTTCCTGTCCATCACCAGCTCCCGGAGTTTATTCAAACTCATGTCCATTGACTCAATGATGCCATCCAACCCTCTCATCCTCTGTCACACCCTTCTCCTCCTGCCCTCAATTCTTTCTGATGTTGCACTAATTCAACCACAGCATGACCTCCAGAGCTGCAATTTGACATAAATATTGGGGGACAGAGACACAGGCTCTGTCATTAAATAAGACATAGTGGACCCATGGAATTAACAGTTCACTTAATTCACCTTAAATGTTTGTACAATGAGAAGAAATATCAGCTCATTAAACTGTTTACTAATCCCAGATGGATATAAACTATAACCGTGAGACATGGGACTATATACTCATGCAAAATTAAATCATTCTTGCATACATGATGCTTAAGCTTAGTGAAGAAGATAGGCATCAAACAAGGAAATAACCTAAGCCTATGAATATATAGAGAAAAACATTTATATAGCATATATAATTTTGTGTATATGCATATATATGTAACATTATGTATAGGATAAGCAAGTAATTGTACATGGAAAAATAAGAGAGACAAGAAGAAATCTGACTGGACAGAATGCTTTCTAAGGGAAAGTTAACATGTCAGCCAGGCCTAAAAATGACAAAGAACCAGTCTGGAAAAATCATTCCATGGAAAACAAAAAGCACGGGATCACAGCTCCAAATTGCAAGGAAGTTGCCAGAATCTAAAAGAAGGCAATGTGTCTGCAGCATAGGTAGCAAAGCCTCTTCCTCAGCACTTTACATTTCAACACCCTCCCAGAATAAAACCCTGTTCTTTGAAACATCTATAAAAAATTAAGTTATTGGTACATTGCTATAAGGGCTTCCCTGTTGGTTCAGCGGTAAAGAATTCAACTGCAATGCAGGAGAAGTAGGTTCGATCCCTGGGTCAGGAAGATCCCTCGAGAAGGAAGTGGCAACCCACTCCAGTATTTTTTTTTTCCCAGTATTTTTTTGCCTGGGAAATTTATGGATAGAGGAGCCTAGCAGGCTACAGTCCATGGGGTTGCAAAAGAGTCAGACGCAGCTTAGTGACTTAATAACACATAGGTAAAAATCAAGCCACATCTTTACATCTAGGGCACATATTTGACATAACCATGGGAATATAGAGACACAGGCTCTAACATTAAACAAGCAAAATGAATCCCAAACTTACTGCAACCCCTCATTCCTTAAATCTTTACACCATTGTTAAGAATTATCCATTCGCTCCACTATTTATTGATCCCAAATGAGTATCAGCCACAGTTTGGAGCCTAGGAAGATATATTCATTCAAAACTCCCATATTAGTCTTACTAGTCTCATGTGCTTAAGTTTAGTGGAGACCACAAACATGAAACAAACACACAGATAAGCATATAGTTATAACCTGAAAAAGGTGTCCATGTGACAGTGAGTAGTAAAATCTACTGTGAACTGAACGGTCAGAGTATTTTCTCGGGAGAATCAATGTCTCAGCCAATGCCTGAAGGATAAAGCAAAGCAGCATGGCAAAGACCACCCAAGGAGACAGAGGCTATGGTAAGGCCCCGAGCTGTCCAAGAAGCCGGCAGAATCGCAGGAAGACAGAGGGACTGCTGTGCGGGTGACCTTTTCCCTGGCAGTTTCTTTCCATTGTTTTTTCCAGAACAAAATCTGTATACAACATTTTCTAATTTTGGTGTCAGGGTAATGCTGGAATGAGACAGAGATTAAGAATGAGATTGGAAGTATTTATTTTTCTTCAATTTTTTAAAATAGTTTGAGAAAGATAGATATTTAACTCTCTTTAAATATTTGGTAGAATTCATGTGTAACGCTATCTAGTCCTGGACTTTTGTCCGATGGGAATATTTTTTTATTATTCATTCAATTTCATTACTAGTGATCAGACTTTTCAGATTTTCTATTTCTTCCTGATTCAGTCTTAGAATATTGTATGTTTCTTGGAATTTTTCACTTCTTCCAGGTTGATGAATTTTTTGACATGTAATTGTTAGTAGTGATCTTTTGTGTATCCTTTGTATTTGTGTGTTGTCTGTTGCAACATTCTTTCATTTCTGATTTCATTTATTTGGGCCATTTATTTTTCTTAATGAGTCCTGCTAAAGGTTTATCAATTTTATCTTCTCGAAGAATTGGCTCTTATTTTCATTGATATTTTCTTTTATTATTTTAAAGTCTTTATTTACTTTTGCTCTGATCTTATTTCCTCCTTTCTACTAATTTGGGCTTTGTTCTTCTTTTTCTAGTTCCTTTAGGTGTAAACTTAGATTATTTTTTTGATACTTTTGTTTGTTTCCTGAGGTAGGCCTGTATTGCTGTAGACTTTCCTCTTAAAACTGCTTTTGCTGACTGTTGGGCAGCTCGGCTGGCGGGTAAAGCCGGGAGGTCCCGGCCGGGGGCGCCGGTTGGAGACGTGATTGGAATGCGGGCCTTAGGATTTGAGCCAAAGAAAGAAGAAATTAAAAAGATGATAGCTGAAACTGACAAAGAAGGAATTGGCACCATTAGTTTTGAAGAATTTTTTGCCATAATGAGTGTAGAAATGAGTGAAAAGGATGAAAAAGAAGAAATACTGAAGGCTTTCAAATTACTTGATGGTGATGAGACAGTAAGTATATCACTGAACAATATCGAGAGGGTTGCTAAGGACCTAGGGGAAGATTTAACAGATGATGAACTTCAGGAAATGCAGATGTGGCTGATTACGATGGGGATGGAGCAATAAACAAGGAAGAATTTTTGAAAATGATGCAAAAGACCACTCTTTATTAATGCTGTCTTTTGTGCCTTCTGGAAAGTTGTTAACAAGTTTGTATTTGTTGTGAGTTCCATAATAGCTGGATGTATTCATTTTCAGTATTTAAGTTTACATACATAAACTGGTCTCTTGATGTCTAATCCATGTGAAAAGTTACATGTTGCTACCAACACGTTGTTAAATCTATAACATCAAGAAATAAAATGTAGAGACTTCCTTAAACTATGAATCTGAAGAACAGTATTAATTACAAGTGCTATTTTTAGAGCCCCAGGTTCTAAAAGTTAAATTTTTTTTTTAACTTATGGAAATTGGCCCCACATCATAAGCCAGTCATTACTTTCCCTATTATTTTCCTTTTGTGCAACTCTAAAAATGAACATTTGCTTTTTAACTGATTATTCAGATATGTAAAGTCTTAAATAAAACTGTCTGGCAGCGTCAAAAAAAAAAAAAAAAACTGCTTTTGCTGCATCCTGTAGATTTTAGAACATTGTGTTTCCATCTCCACTTGTCTCAAGGTATTCTTTTATGTCCTGTCTAGTTTCTTTGCTGGATCATTGGTTATTTAGAAGCACGTTGCTTATCTACCATGTGTTAATGTTTTTTTCTGGTTTCTTTCACAGCCACAATGGCATGACACTAGAAGCCACTGACAAGAAGAGGCTGTGAGGGGAAATAGGTCAGAGATAGGGTTGACCACAGAGAAGATTAGGAAAACTTATGAGGAGTAATTGTGGACACGACTTAGCAAATCAACAGCAGCAGCAACAATTGTGGCAGTGGCTACATGACTCCACATGTGACCGAAGTCTTCAAACCATACACTAAAAAGTGTGCATATTACTGTTTGTAAGTTATACGGCAATTCTAAAGGGGGCTATAACAAGAAATATAACAAGTAATACCAGCGAATGTATTGACCCTCAAAATATCCAGCTTAGTCCCACAGGAAGTCAAATTGCTTCCTCCTTTGGAAAGTGGGGTGACGAGCTGTAGACGCCCTCACGCTCTCCCAGGAGGTCATCCCTGGGGAGAGAGATGTCTCTCTAATTCCCTGCTGATTCCCACGCATTAGTCTCTGAAATCCCACCCTGACTCCGGTCAACATCATTTCAGGAGAGCAGACTGCACGCTGAGCCCTGTTACCACCATTTATTAATCTGCATGTTAATAAATGCAGGCTGTTAGTCTGGCAGGTCCTCAGCTGACCTAAGGATTGGCTGTGAGCCTTCAGTCATCAGGGAAAATGCCCCAAGGTAAACATTATACTAAGCAACCTTAAAATAATAACCTCTTAGTGTTTTATAGACCTTCCTTTATTTGCCATTTACAGAGGCAATTTTGTGAATTATGTGGGAAAAGTAATTTAATTATATTTATTTCACAAATAGGACATAAGTGGCTCCTCCAAGGGCACAGAAAGAACGCCTAGTAGATTCAGAAGCTGACTGCATACTAGTGTTCTTTCCCTCATCTTCCCTGCCTTAGAGACCTGGGAGCATTTCTATCGCTGCCTGGGAGATGACTTCTCTGACAGCATTTATGCATCATGTCATGGCTAAATTTCTGACTTCAAACTTACTATTCAGGATTAACCATCCTATTTTGTCAAGGAGCAAGGTAAGTATCTATATTCAATATATACATTTAAATTTTAAAAGTTTAAAACAAAAACTTGCCACAGAAATAGATCTACAAGCTAAAGGTAACCCACAAAGCCTGAACTTTCAACCCTCTACATCTGTGATTCAACTATTGGATAAATAGTAATAAGAAAAAAGAAGAAAAGGAGACTATTTCAACCTAAGCTGATATATAAGTTTAAGAAAATGAAGCAAAAGAATGGCTCACTGACCAGAGTGGGCAATTATACAGGCAGAGCATGAACAGAGGGTGATATATTGGGAAGCACCAAAAATTGCATAGACCTAAGTGGTGTGTGAGCAAAAGCAAAATGAAGAGGAGATTACAAGGTCTCAAAACTCATCCTCACCTGGAGCTCTGCACACCATCATCCACCTTGCTCAAACCAGCATAGAAAACCATCTTTCCTTTTTAATAGTAATGTTTTATCTATCTTCTTCAGACTGTGCTGCACACTCAGCTTTTTGCTCATTGTTTTTCATGCATTATCTAACTTAATTCTCAAAATAACACCTTGACTTAGGTCTCCTTACTATCTTAATTTTCCAGCTGGGGAACAACTGGAATGTCAGTTGATGACCAAAGACTCAGGCTGTTAACTTAGGGCTCTTCTCAGAGTCCAGACTCTACAGCCAGTGCTCTGTCTTCCCTTGAGAACTGCCTCCGCTGACTGTACATGCCTCTACTCCTCCAGCTTACCCACTGCATACACTGCGTATCTAAGTCTCAGATACTTCACTGTGCAACCTCCAACACTGAGTTGGGACCACAGAAGACAATAAATAATTTAAACAGAGCTAAATGCAGCTTAATTTAAATTTAGTAAAGACACATCACACTTGAGAAATGCCTTGTCTGAGAAGAGAATCTGACTTGCCACTATTTGTGGAAATACAAATTACTCATCCTCTTGTGTCTAGAGCGGGTCTTGGCATATAAACAGCAAAGAAGTGTATGAATCTAATAGGCTAGGAAAAAGCTGAACTGCCAGAGTTATTAATTCCAAAATGATCATGTTTTGACATATTTAAAATAATTAAAAACTGGAGAGATGATTCATTACAATCCCTCATTCAATACTTTAGAATTCTAGATGAATAATACACTAAATTTCACTCTTAAGTCCATGCTTTAGGTGTGGAGAATCTTGAAGCACATATCATTTCTGTAATGGAAAATGTTCATGCGATATAAACATTTCAGTTTCACCGTTACTGCAATCTTAACTAAATTTGACATTCTATTCCTTTGTTTCTCTTTGCTCTAGGATATCTGATTCTTAAGTAACCTGGATGGAGAACACGACAGAAGTGACACAGTTCATTCTCCTAGGACTAACCAACACCAAAAAACTACAAGTTCCCCTCTTTCTAATATTCGTTCTCATTTACGTGATCAATGTGGTTGGAAACATGGGCATCATCCTCTTGGTTCTCTTGGAGTCTCATCTCCAGGCGCCCATGTACTTTCTCCTCAGTAACCTGTCTCTGGTGGACTTCGGTTACTCCACAGCTGTCATTCCCACAGGCCTGGCTGGATTCCTTACAGGCGGCGGGGTCATCTCCTATAATGCGTGTGCTGCTCAGATGTTCTTCTTTGCAGCCTTTGCCACTATGGAAAATTTCCTCTTGGCAGCAATGGCCTATGACCGCTACGCAGCGGTGTGCAGGCCCCTCCATTACACCTCAACTATGACGACAAGCATGTGTGTTAGTCTGTCCGCAGGCTCCTATGTCTGCGGTTTCCTGAATGCCTCCATCCACGTTGGAATCGCCTTCAGTCTCTCTTTCTGTGGGTCCAATGTGGTCCACCACTTTTTCTGTGATGTTCCAGCAGTCATGGTTCTCTCTTGTTCAGATAGGTATGTTGGTGAGATGGTTCTCGTTTACGTAGCCAGTTTCAACATCTTCTTTGCTCTCCTGGTTATCTTAATATCCTACATATTCATATGTATCACCATTCTGAAGATGCACTCCTCTGCAGGGTACCAGAAGGCTTTATCCACCTGTGCCTGCCATCTCACAGCAGTCTCCATCTTCTATGGTACGGTTATCACGATGTACTTACAGCCCAGCTCCAGTCATTCCATGGACACTGACAAAATTGTGTCTGTGTTCTATACCATGGTCATCCCCATGCTGAACCCTTTGGTCTATAGTCTAAGGAACAAGGAGGTCAAGAGTGCTTTCAAAAAGATGATTGCAAAGGCAAGATTGTCGTTTTAACATTTTAGAGTACGTAATGATCCAGTTTTACTCTTCTCAGATTTTTCCCATGCACTGAGTCACATGCAGAAATTAAATCCTGAATAATACCCTTATTTTTTTCTAAAGTATATTGTCTAGAATAAGGAAGTGTTGTGTTTGGAAATCTAACAACTAAATGAGGATGGCCAAAGAAAGCATAAAATATTTTTGTTCTGCTTGTCAAAAAAGCTAGTTAAGGACATTTACATGTTCAACATGCATTTTACTATAGCATACAGGTGAAGCAGGAAAGCAAGCAAGCCCATGAAGAGAACTGCATGCCTGTGCCCCATAGACACGCATACACGTGGGAAGAGAAACTTAGCAAGAGATAGATGGAGAGTGTTTGTTTTTATTAAAAATAATGTGAATAGTGACTTAGTGGATTAAAATATAAATTTATATCTAATATTACTTTCTTTAGTTGAATAACTGTTCTAAAAGTCCTAGTCTGAGAAAAAAAGCAATAAACTTTTGATGAAACTATGTGCTTATTTTGTTGGCATAGTTTACTGACAGATGTGTAAATATACCATCTTAAGTGAACTAATAATTGTCTTGATCAAGTCATTTTATTAAGCTGCATTTTCACATCACAGTCTTCAAAAGGATATAATAGCCACAGTACAAGAAAAATGGAGGAAAAATAATATAATACTTTTTCAATTTTTTCACCCATGACTACCAACATTCACATTATTTTTAAATGCACTGAGATAGCAATAACATTGTGTATTTTTCTGTTTGCAGTTGCTTTAAAATAAGTTAATGATGCTTATTAATTCCCTTTAAATAGTTTATAGCATTATATAAGTTTCACATCATTGTTGTTACTGTTTAGTCGCTAGGTCATGTCCAACTCTTGCAACCCCATGGACTATATGGCCCACCCGGCTCCTCTGTTCATGGGACTTCCAAGGCAAGAATACTAGAGTTGATTGTCATTTCCTTCTCCAGGAGCTCTTCCTGACCCAGGGATTGCACCCATATCTCCTGCATTGGCAGATGGATTCTTTACCACTTGAACCACCAGGGAAATCCCAAGTTTCGTGTGTACAATGTTATATTTCCACTTCTGTATACAGTGCAATGCATTCATCACTAAAAGTTTAGTTCCTACTCATCACCATGCAGTTTACTTCCTTTAATCATTTTGCCCTGCCCCAGCCCTCTTCACCTCTAATAACCACTATTCTATTGTCTCTGTTTGTGTATTTGTTTTTATTTGGCTTGGTTCGTTCAGCCATAAAGAGAATTAAAATTTACCATTTACTATAACATGGATGGACCTAGAGGGTACTATGCTAAGTAAAATAAGTCAGAGAAAGAAAGACAAATACTGCATATTTTCAATTACAAGTGGAATAAAATAATAAAACAGATAAATGAATGTAACAAAATTGAAATAGACTCACAGATGCAGAGAGCAAACTATTGGTTACTAGTGTGGAGGGGCCAAAGAAAAGGGACAAGATAGAGGAAGGAGATTAAGAATATAAACTAGGATATAATATAGAGCACATGGAACAGAGCCAATATTTTATAACTTTAAATTGAATATAATCTGGAAACCTATTGAATCACTGTTGTATACCCAGAACTAATATAATATTGCAAATCAACTGTACTTTGAGGCATAATAATAAAATGAATAAAATAAAGAGTATTAATAGCCAAGCCATGCCTTGGACCCAAGCCCTTAAATCTACATTGAGTGGTTCCTAAGACTATGATCTGCATTGTTGTTCAGCCACTCAGTCATGTCCAACTGCAACACATCAGGCTTCCCTGTCCTTCACCGTCTCCTGGAGCTTGCTCAAACTCGTGTCTATTGAGTCAGTGATGCCATCCAACCATCTCATCCTCTGCCGTCCCCTTCCCGCAGCACCCCCCCCCCCCGCCCGTAATCTTTCCCAGCATCAAGGTCTTTTCCAATGAGTCAGTTCTTCATATCAGGTGGCCAATGTATTGGAGCTTCAGCATCAGTCCTTCCAATAAATATTCAGGGTTGATTGGCTTTAAGTATATTTAGATCAAATTTAATTTAACAAAATTTTCAACTTCACCTTGTCAATGGTTCACATTGAAGTAAAAGATATGTGCATAGAGCATGTGTAGAAGAACTGGATCAACGGGGGCATGTCCATCAACAGAGGCGACTCTGAGAGGAAGGCGAAGCATTGTGCATGGAAGACAGGCTCTGGGGTGAGGTACACACCAGTCTTCCATTATCTCCCTTAAGGCATCGTGAAAGTGAAAGTGAAGTCGCTCAGTTGTGCCCAGCTCTTTGTGACCCCACGGACTGTAGCCCACCAGGCTCCTCCGTCCAGGCTCCTCCGTCCATCTCCAGGCAAGAATAGTGGACTGGGTTACCATGCCCTCCTCCAGAGGATATTCCCGATCCAGGGCTCGAACCCATGTCTCTTATATGTCCTGCACTGGCAGTCAGGTTCTTTAGAACTCGAGCCACCTGGAAAGCTCTCATTTTACTAGGCCTATGTCCACACCCACTAGAGAAGGAAATGGCAACCCACTCCAGTATTCCTGCCTGCAGAATCCCATGGACGGAGGAGAACTGGCGGGTTATAGTCCATGGGGTCGCAAAGAGTCAGACACAATCGAGCGAATAAATAGCAAACAGCATGTCCAATCCATAGCGTGTAGAACACAAAGATAGAACCACGCTATAGAGTTTGGATGATTATTTTATCTTTTTAAAAATTATAATGGCAACATGTTGATTTAACAAAAATGACTCAGTCAAGACAGAAATACTGATTCATTTAAGATATGATATTTATGTATCTCTCAACAAAATGTGCCAAAAGAGTAGATACTTTCATTTTAAAAAACTATAATTCTTCCTTCTATTCAGAATATTAAAACAGTTATTTCACAAAAGAAATAATTGCTATTAGACACAATTTTATACTGAATATCTCAACTAACAATTTAAGTTATTTTTATTAAAAACTAGCCATGCTCCATTTACCTCTGACAAATTTCCCATTCCAGTGTGTACGTGCCCGTAATAATGACAAATCAAATACATCAGTACATGATTAGTACTTTACCACATAATGAATCAAATATCAGAAGTAAGCTTTGACAAACAGGTCCAAAATTTTCTAATGCTTTTCCTTGGCTATCTTCATTCAGGTATTGAATTTCTGAATATGCTTTATTTTTACCAGAAATAAGACTTTTGAAAAGATAAGGGTGTCATCTCAGGAATTTAAACGCCGCTTGGGAAAATCTGAGAGGAATTAATAAAGGTTACTGTTCTTAACTGGGCTTCCCAGGTGGTGCTAGTGATAAAGAATCCAGCTGCCAATGCAAGAAACAGAGATGTGAGTTCAATCCCTGGTTCGGGAAGATCCCCTGTCTCAGGAAATGCAACCCACTCGAGTCTTCTTGCCTGGAAAATTCCGTGGGCAGAGGAGCCTGGTGGGCTGCAGTCCATGGGACAACAAAGAGTTGGGCATGCCTGAGCAGCTGAGCGCACACGCTGCACGTACTGCAGTGTCAGAATTCTGTTGGAAATGTTGCCTTCTCTGTGACTCTCGTGAATGCACCTCCGTGTTCCTCAGACCATAGACCACAGAGTTCAGCATGGGGATGAGCACAGGAGCAGAACACAGATGCCACTTTGTCTGTGTCCGTGGAGCGCCTGGAGCTGGGCTGTAAGTACATGAAGATGATGGTCCCACAGAGGATGGAGACAGTGGTGGGGTGGGAAGCGCAGGTGGACAAAGCCTTACAGTGCCCCTAAGCTGAGTGCATCTTCAAGATGTTTACAAATATTAACAGATAGGAAATCAATATAATCAGAAGAGCAAAAGAGACATTAAAGCTCATGGTGAAAACAAGAACCACTTCACTAATGTGTTTCTCAGAGCTAGAGAGCCAGGACAGCCGGAACATCACAAAGTCATGGACTATGTGGGACCTGCATAAAGAAGGACAGAATATGGAAAGAGGCATTCAGAAATCTACAAACATAGGATCCCATGGTCAGACATGCGCACACATGTGTCGTCCTGGCGGTGGTGGTATGCAGGGGCTTCCATACTGCTGTGTAGCGGTCATGAGCCACTGAGGCCAAAAGGCAAGCTTCCACACTTGCAAAGGCTACGAAAAAGAACATATGAGCGGCACTGCATTGTAGGAGACGACCTTGTCTCCAGTGAGTAATCCAGCCGTTACTATGGGAGCGACAGCTGAGGAGTAACCAGAGTTCGCCAGAGACAGGTCACTGAAGAAAAAGTGCATAGACGCGTGCAGACGAGAGCCCAAGAGAAGCAATGTGACCACTCCCAGGTTTCCAGTCACATTGGTGAGGTAAATGATAGCGAACGTGATAAAGAGGGGGATCTACAGTTCTGGGGAGCTGATCGGTCAAAAGAGGATGAACTGTGGCACTTCTATCTCGGTCTCCATCAATGCTATTTGGGAATTATGAGAGATACTGCAGTAGTGAGAAATAAAGGGGAAAAGTGACAAACAGAAAAGAAATTGCAGTGAAATTTAAATGCATTATCATGAACAATTTCTACTTCAAAAGTATCCTGATCTAATATTAAGAACTTTATGTGTAAATGTGTGTATGAGTGTGTGTGTGTATGTGTACAATGTGTAGTCCTATTATTTTCATTTTGCCATTAAAGGAGTAAAAGATTTGAGAGATTATATGATATTCTACAATTCTATTGCTAGTCTAAAAAATTCAAGACTGAAGCCTAATTTTCATCTACTCAAAATCCAGGGGCTTTTAATCACCTCACTGTCAACACATATAAAGGTACTAGTAAATATAAGGATGGTAAAAGGTTAAATTGCTGTTAGATCTTGCTGATTTATTTATTTCCTTTTGTTCTCTGTGTAATTTAAAGAATAGTCACTTCACACTTCTCCTTTTTTTACCTTTAATGAGAGACCAACTGTTAATGAACAAGAAAAAAAATTGCTACCTGCTCAATCAGAGCACCATCTGTCTTATTTTTCACTCATCTTCTTTAGGGAAGCAACAGGAGTGTTCATAAGTACCACTAAACTTCTCACCAATGGAAATTTTGATATTAAGACTCCAATCTCAAAAAAAAAAAAAAAAAAAAAACTCCAATCTCAAATCACTATTTTGGAAAAAAGGTTCAAAACATCATTTCTATGCTCATAAAATTCATAGTATGAATAGGCTTCCCATTGTTTTTGCATGAATTACACTTTTCACTGATAGTGTTTATGGAATAATTATCTCACTCGTTGAAGAGAAGGAACAGTCAGTCCTGAATAGTGAATGTGAAATCAGAAATTCAGCCATGAAATAATGCCTGAGTAATGATAAAGAAGCTGAATTGTAGGTAGGGGTCAAAAGACTCCAAGTACCTTAAGACAGTGAGAGATCAAGGACGAAACTCTAACAAGGACTCAGGAACCAGGACTAACAGGGACCCAGGAACCCAGGTTCAAGTCCCAGGTCCACCATTAATTCTTGCTGTGCCCTTGCAGGCATCACCTTCTCCTCGCTTGTAAAATAAACATTGTGAACTCCCGTGTGGCTTACAGAGTTGTGTCTGTAAATAGCAAATAAGGGAAGATCTACTGAAAAACTCAGTAGAGAGGGTTACCATTTTAAATTTATTCAACATAACTTTTATCTTGAGGTGATTTCCTTGGCCATGGTTGTAGGCTCGTAGCAATTCCTCAGGGAGGAGGGAGACCTGGCTGCAATGACGATGATTAACTTTCGGGTGAGTGTACGATGACCGAGGAGCTTGGCATGCAGTCAGGCCCCTCTAAAATGATGCTGCGTGGAGTGTTGTTGGTATTTCAGAGGCTGGTGCAGGGAACCAGGATTGAGTTACAGAGACATGGTTCTCTCTGGGGATGCCCCCATGGGACCATCTACAGCTCCTCAGCCCACCTTCCCAGGGAGGAAGTAACTGAACACCCCGTATGGGGACCTTATTGCACACGAGTATGCATGCATATTTTGGTATTACTTGCCATTCTTTTTTTTCTTTAAATGCATAATTGCAAAACTGCAAAATCCACAAATTTTTGTGTATTATTCTAATAATTTAAATATGTATAGCTATCCAACCATTTATAGAGCACTTCTACCATGTAAATGAAACCCACGGTTCTTCGTGGTCCACTCCTCCTAGCCACTGCCCCTGGAAACTACTTGTTTTGCGTATATAATTTTTTAGCAGTACTCCATTTTTTGGACATTAGATTGTTTGTTACTCAGTTGAGGAGAATTATGTTGGTTTAGGGTTTGGTGATTATGAATAAAGCTGATATAAACATATACCCTAAAGAGTTTTTCTGCAAATATAGGTTTTTATTTCACGTAAGTAAATATCTGTGAGAAAGATAGCTCGGCCATAAAGTAAATATGTGCTTAATTGAAAAAGAACGTCAAACTGTTTTCTGAATTTGTTCTACTAGCTGGTTCTCACCTGCAATGCATTTCACTTGTTTCCTATTTTTCCCAGGGCTTGATGTTTTATTGTGTTTTAAAATTTAATTCTTGTCTCATATCTTTTCTTGCTCTTTCACAAAGATGTCTCAAAAAGCTCTCAGAAAAACCTCTTTAAAAACCGCATGTGCCTTACCACCACAGCTCTGTCCTAGGAACTTTTTTGCGACAAAGGAATTAGATCCATGATTTCGTCTCTCCTTTTGCCTCTGATCTCACACTCCACCAAAAGGCATCACACTTTTTTTAGTGCAGTAAATCTAGTGGTCACCCATTTGTTCTATGCATGGAGATGGCGTCACCCTAAATTTAAGTAATTTATTTAACTCCTCCAAACTCTAGTTTCTCATCTGTAAAGAGGGAGATAATAGCACACAATTGTCAGAGGATTGTTAGGACGATCATCAGATGACATCTATACCAAGGGGAGTACAGTTTCCAGGGCATTTCTGGCGTCCCTTAAGGTTAAATATTACTTTTCTTATTCTCAAAAATTGGTATAGCAAGTTTCACAAATATACTGGTGTTCAAACAGTCCATTAGCTTTCCTTCACATGTGACTGCCCCATTGCAACTCAGCGGAGATATTTACTAATTGTAGACAATGGACTTGGAAAAATGTGTCATGTCAGGGCGGGTGAAAGCACATGTATAACACACTAGCTGACTCCTCCTGACAGACTGAGGAAACTCAATTTTCTAGCTCAATTTGCTGTTGTGGCTGATGACACTTTCATTAACCGACATCTTTTAGTGACCACATTAGGAAGCTCTCTTTTTCCCAACACAAACTGTAATGGACATAGTAGCATATCGAGAAGCAAATCTGTGAGAGGCTGAATAATGTCTCCAAATAAATGAGTCCCCAATATCTTGGACCTTTATATGGCTACTGTTATGGACTGAATCATGTCCGTCCTCCCCAGATTTAACATGGTGCAGACATAGCCCTTAATGTGACTGTTTCGGAGAGAGGGACGGCAAAGAGGTAATGAAATTATATAAGGTCATAACAATTGGGCTCTAATCCAATAGAACTTCTGCCTTATAAGCAGAGGGAAAAGTATCAGAGCTCTCTTTCTCTACCATGTGAGGCCACAGTGAAAAATTGGCATCTGCAAGCCACGGAGATTCCTCATCAGGAACTGAATTGTCCAGCACTTTGATCTTGCAATTTCCAGCCTCCAGTAACACAAGAAAAGTAGCGTCTGTTGTTAAGTCACCCAGTCTGTGGCATGCAGTTATGGAAGTCCAAGCTGACTAACAGTTATCTTCTGTGACAAACAATTTGCAGTTGTGGTTAAGTTAACAGTATTGACATGGGAAATTAACCCAGATTATTCAGTGGGTCCTAAATGCAATAGCCAGTGTTCTTAAAAGAGATAAGGCAGGAAAAATGGCTGATTAAGGAATTCCACAGAAACACCAGAAGAGCAAGCAGAAATTTTCAGAATCAAATTTTTGCCATAACTCTGAAAAATGTTAAAAGATTTATAGCAATTAACAAACACTAAATCATAAAAATCATGACAATCATGGAGTTTCAGTCAGTTCAGTCGCTCACTCATATCCAACTCTTTGCGACCCCAAGGACTGCAGCACGCCAGGCTTCCCTGTCCATCACCAACTCCCAGAGCTTGCCCAGACTCATGTCCATCTAGTCGGTGATGCCATCCAAGCATCCCATCCTCTGTCATCCCTTCTCCTCCCACCTTCACTCTTCCCCAGCATCAGGGTCTTTTCCAACGAGTCAGTTCTTCGCATCTGGGGGCCAAAGTAATGGAGTTTCAGCTTCAACATCAGTTCTTCATGAACATTCAGGACTGATTTCCTTTAGGATGCATTAGTTGGATCTCCTTGCAGTCCAAGGGACTCTCAAGAGTCTTCTCCAACACCACTGTTCAAAAACATCAATTCTTCAGTGCTCAGCTTTCTTTATGGTCCAACTCTCACATCCATACATGACCACTGGAAAAAACCATAGCTTTGACAAGATGGACTTTTGTCAGCAAAGTAATGTCTCTGCTTTTTAATATGCTGTCTAGGTTGGTCATAGCTTTTCTTCCAGGAAGCAAGCATCTTTTAATTTCATGGCTGCAGTCACCATCTGCAGTGATTTTGTATCCCAAAAAAATAAAATTTGTATATGTCAAACCCATAAGTGACCTCAAGCCAAAGCAACAGAGTCTTCTGAAACCTCACATAACAAAGCATACACTCTTAAAAAATAGTGTAGAAGACTCTCCGTGAAAGGATTACAACTCACAGCAAGCAACAACAGCAACAGCAGAACAACTCTGGGAGGAGAGAGATTCTGATCTCTAGAGTTACCACACTGTAATATTCTAAAAGTCCAGTTTTCAACCAAAAAAGTAAGAGACATTTAAAAAACATGAGAGTATATTTCATCCACATAGAAACAGAAATTAACAGAAGCACAGACATTGGACTTATTAGTGAAAGATTTTACATCAATTATTTTAAGTATCCTTAAAGAATTTAATTAAATATAGAATAAAGGTTTAAAGGAATATTGAGAATGCATTTTCAACAAATAGAGAATATCAACAAGACATTGTAAATAGAACCAATAGATTTGGAGTTGAAAAGTATAATAAATGACAATTAAATGTAGTCCTACAATGAATGTAGGATATGGATGTGTTAATAATCTTGACTGCTATAATCATTTCACTATATATAAATCTTTGTGTTTTATACCTTACATTTATATAATTTTTATTTTTAAATTAAATTAAAAATAAGTACAAAGATCAAACTTTTTAGATGCCAAAGAAAGTATCTAGTTTAGATACTTATACTGCTATAAGAAAATACCATAGATTATACAATAAACATTTATCTCTTGCACTTCAAAAAGCTGAGAAGTCCAAGGTCGAGTAGCTGGTCCATTTATATCTGATAAGAGCATCCTTTCAGTCTTGCAGATGGCCAACTTCTTGCTATATCCTCACATGGTGAAGAGAGACAGCTCTTAATGTCTCTTCCTTCCTTTTTAAAGGCATGTAGTCCCCACCTTATTATCTCCCCACCTTCATGATAAAATCTAACTCTAGATGCCTCTCAATGCCACACCTCCAGATGTCATGGCACTGTGTATTAGGACTTCAACATATGAACTGGGAGGAAGAGAGAAAAAAAAAATTCAACCTGTTGCAGAGAGAAACATAACAGAGTAATAATAATAATTGTCCTAAATCAGTTTTCTTATTTTAAAAAAATTGAAGTGATTATTCAGTGGCCTGATAGCTTTAAAAAAAATAGGACAAAATAAATATCAGGCTAGATTTCCATAGCCAGATAAACTATTTGAATATGATGGAAAAATCAAACATTATCAGAGGTACAAAAATCAAAAGTTAGTATACTATCCACAGGTGCAGAAGTTCAGTGAAAGTGCTTCAGCAGGAGGCAAGAGATTAATTCATCAGACTGCAGAAATTGGGAGAGGAGTAGAGTGTAATTTGTTCTTTTTCTTCATTCTTATCTGCAGCAAAGGTGTCTTTTGATTTTCTATCCTGCTTTAATTATGTAGAAAAAGTAATGGTAGGAACTGCCCATCAAAGGGGAGACCACTAATCCTAGGATAAATATTAGGTTAGATTTTCCATAAGCAGACCAGAGTCGAGGATTTCATTTCAGGGAATTCCCTCGGCTCCAGCGGTTGGGACTCTGCATTCTCACTGCTGAGGTCCCGGGTTCAATTCCTGGTTGGGGGGCTAAGATCCCGCAAGCTGAGTGATGTGGCTAAAAAAAGGAGAGGGGGATTTCATTTCAAATAGTTGTATGTTAGAGTTAACAGAAGAAAGCACTGATTGAGCCGCAAGCAAGTGAATCAGGAACAGAAGCGTGGCCAATACAGGCGACCTGAGTGAGTGTGCTGCCCATGTGGACGACTAGGCCTCAGTTACACCAGGGGTCACTTGAAGACCACATAGACATGCCTCAGAGCTTTACTGCCTGCAAGATGAAGAATCTGAGGGATTTATCACTCTGCCTCTATCTGCCAACTACTGATGGCTGCCACCAGAGAAATTATATGGTTCATACATAGACTGAACATATTCTAGCAGCAAAAATAAGCCCTCATTGTAAGAGCTGGTACTCTACACAGACAAAATGATTGCCATGGGTTTGTAGCTAGGGTACCACTAGCCTGCACAAGAGGGTAATTCAAGATCGAAAAAAACCCATCTTCCTAGAGACCTAAACCAAAATTTTAAGTTATCAATATTAAAGTTGATTTAATTCCCATCTTTCTTATCCCTGTGCCACATCTGTGTGTTCAATGCAAACCCATAAAAGAGATAAAGACATTATTTGTCAGTCTCCTAACACATGCAGTAGCCTAATCTTTGGCTAGAATATTTAAAAGATGGAAAGGTGAAAAAGGAAAATGTTTTGTCCATAAATACAAAATAAAATTTTAGTAGAGACTGATGCTGGGAAAGTTTGAAGGCAGGAGGTGAAGGAGATGACAGAGGATGAGATGGTTGGATGGCATCACTGACTCAATGGACATGAGTTTGAGAAAGCTCCAAGAGTCAGTGATGGACAGGGAAGCCTGGTGTGCTGCAGTCCATGGGGTCACAAACAGTTGGACACGACTGAGCGACTGAACTGAACTGAAATGATAGTTCAAGTCTCAACAGTCACAATAAATTAAATGGATTAAATCTGCTGTTCATGTACATAAATTACATCTTAATAAAATATGGGGGGAGGGTGACATGAGTTGCTGAAAAATACATCCATGTGCTCCTCAACATACCAAGCTATGTCCCTGTAGGCAGTTGAATTGTTTCTTCCCCAGATACGTGAGGAAAGAAAAATTAGTTACCCTCATAGGACACCTGCTCCCCCAAGAGCAATGTATCTTTATAGTTTTCTCCTGGTTCCCATTTATTAGTCTCTAAATCTTATGATGACACCACACGGCATTATTTTTTTTTTAATGGCATTAGTTTTGAAAGGCTAGACTCCAAGCAGAGGCCATTTGTTCACCATTTATTCAGGTGAATGCTAATACATTTTAGTCAACACATTGGCCTTTCCTTAAGCTATTTATAGAGAGTCTTTAGAGACAGCAGGGGAAATGCCCTATGGTAAAAATTGTATTCATTCTTGTTGAAAGGAAGAGGTCTAAGGTCTTTTATAGACCAACTCTCATTTGCTCTTTATAGGCAAAATACTGCAAAGTATGTGGGAGTGACAATTTTATTATTTCTTTTTTAAATGTCATAAATAAAAAGGCTGAACTTGGCAGAAGGTAAAGAACTCTTCCAAATACTCAGAACAACCCAGTAGATGTGAGACTTGAACTCAAGCTTCCTAGCTCTATATAATTATCTTTTCTTCATTTCTTTATGATTCAGGGACATTGGAACTTTGAAGCAGATCGTGAGAGACAAAATCCCCAAATAATTTTGAGGATGATTTCTGACTTCAGATTCATATTTCAAGATTGCCTTTTAATTTTCTCAAAGAACACAGTAAGCTCCTATATTCAATATTCATTTTTAGTGAAAAATGCAATTCATGCAGAAGCAGTCACATATTTTATGAGTTTCTGAGCTCATATCTGGCTCTTTGAATACTTTTCTGAAATCATCATATGGATCTAGTATTTAAATGTAAAAATATTTCAGTCAGGAGGTAGTACAGTAATATTTAGGATATGTCAAGCTGCTTTCCTTCAGAGACTGAGCAAAAACCTAGATTAAATGATGCTCTGATTCATAAACGCATGTTGTCATAAACGCATGGTCATAAATGCATGTTGTTTTTCTATGTCATGCGCTCCTCCAGGGGATCTTAGGAGCTTATATGGACATGGATATGAATATGTATGCACAAACTCTCCTTCTCCTGTCTAATCGCCTATCTCTCTATCCATCCATCCATCCATTCATCACCCAGTCATCCATCCATCCATCCTCTATATTTCTATCTATCTGCCTGCCCACTTGTCTGTCTTGTCTGATTTCTGTCTAGCTGAGAGATAAACTAGCACATAAGCATTATGTCAGAGCTGTCACTAATCCCCATAAATGTGATTTGGGAATGGATTCATTCTACATGTATGACTTTGGACAAGTTAGTACTTCTTTTTGCATTTCTTTTGATTAATAGACACAACTAGGAATTTGGCCACATGATCTATGAAGACACCTCAGATTCAATAATCTCTAATTCTATAGATAATTTATCTATTATATACTTTTTTCATTCCCATTGTAGCAGTCTAAATAATGGCTTCCAAATATGTCCACATTCTAATACTAGAATGTGTGTTTATGTTCTCTAATGTGGTGACAAGTATTGTGTGCATGTGACTAAATTAAGAATTTTTATTTTACTGGATTGTCCATTTGGGCCCAATAGGAATTTACCTATCCTCATAAAATATAGCAAATGCTAGACAAGAAATTATAGCTTATACTATGATTTGAGTGATATGTTTATATACAAATACAATCAATTCAGACACATGAAGGAATGTGTGGAAGGGCCAGGTAGAAAATGGTAACAAGTAGTAGTTAACAGAAAATGTATGCCCTCTCAAAGACTTAATGTACAAACTAATTGACTTAAAACATTTGTCTTGCTCTTGAACAATCTGCAGGGTTAAAGGCAATGCCACAGACATGAATTTTCAACCCTCAGTATCTGCAGTCCAGCTAAAAGTTGACAGTAATGACTCTAAGAATGAGTCTAAGATAGGAGTCATTCAACACAAGCTAAAATGCGTATCAAACTAAAAAAAGTACTTAAACAAAACAAGTCTTGCAGATCCCTGGCTTCTTGCATACAGTAGTTGGCAAAGCCAATAACATAAGACAAGAAGACAGAGTGGGAAACACTGTGGGAAAAAAAGAAAGAAAGAAAGAAAGAAAGGTCCAAGTGCACATAGTGCATGAAAAAAGTGGAAATCAAAAAATAAAACTACAATACTTAAAAACCCATCCACGCCTTAAAGCCCTGCATGTTGTCACCAACCTTTTCTAAATAGGCTCCATCATTCTATCTTAATTATAAGATTATAGATAGCACTCATCAAGATGGCACTGAACACCCACACTGTGTGAACTGCTTGTCATGATTATTTTATTTAACGCTCACAAGAATTCTGAAGTAGGTTCCAATATCACCTTCATTTTATTGATCGATAAAAGGAGCTTCAGGAAACTCGGTTTAGGACAGAGGTCTCCCAGGTAGTCAACGGCAGGGTTTATAGGGAGTGCATGCGCCTGTCTCCTCGGAACTCAGTATCTTACCCCAGTTCCATCCCCTCCCTTCAGACCTGATTTGGCTGGTGGTATTTGTCTCTAATGCTGCATGCATCTCACTGCATCTATACATATATCTGTGACTTACTCTACTGTGTCATCCCAAGCATAAAACTTGGTAGAATGGATACAATAATCAAATGTAAATTGAATAAAATTAAAACTAATTCAAATTCATTAATGTCATTTACTATGAAAACCATTCTGATGACTCTAAAGCATTGCTCTCTTAATAGCCATGTAAACTTGAATAAATTACTCAATCTCTCTGTTGCCATGTTACTAATATATATAGTCATAACAACTATCAATTTAATAAGAATAATGAGAGTATTAAATAAATACACACGAGCACTATAAAAGCATAAGCTCTTGGGCTGCTAATTCACTTCAGTCGTGTCCGACTCTTTGCGACCCCATGGACTGTATCCTGCCAGGCTCCCCATCCATGGACTTCTCCAGGTGAGGATACTGGACTGGGTTGCCATGCTCTTCTCCAGGGGATCTTCTGCCCCCAGAGATCCAAGTGGCATCTCTTACCTCTTCTGCATTGGCAGGCAGGTTCTTTACCACTAGCTCGACCTCTTGGAAGACTCAAAAATCTGATTTAGAGATCAATGCACTCCAGGCATATAACCCTCCAAGCTCATCACCCCTTCCTGTAACTCAGATTTTTCATATAGGAAATTTACATGTTGGAAAGGTGTCCATGAAGAATCTTCTCTGTGAATTCTATTATAATAATATGAAGTTTGTGCATTTCAATTTCTGTGCAGCTCTTCTTTCTGCATCACCCTCTCCCTTATTTTCCTTACGAGAGCATCTTGTGATTCTTAAATCCATGAAGAATAGCACCGAGGTAACCGATTTCATCCTGCTCGGACTCACAGCTGACCCACAGCTGCAGGTTCCTCTCTTTGTAATCTTCACCTTCGTTTACCTCCTCACTCTGATTGGGAACCTGGGGATGACCACGTTGATCCTGCTGGACTCTCGTCTCCACACACCCATGTACTTTTTCCTCTGTAACCTGTCTCTGGTGGACTTTTGTTACTCCTCCACCATCACTCCAAAGGTGATGGCTGGGCTCCTGAAAGCAGACAAAGTCATCTCCTACCATGCGTGTGCCACCCAGATGTTCTTTTTCGTAGTCTTTGCCACTGTGGAAAGTTACCTCTTGGCCTCGATGGCTTATGACCGCTACGCAGCAGTGTGCAAGCCCCTGCATTACACCACCGCCATGACCACAAACAGGTGTGCCTGTCTTGTCGTAGGCTCTTATGCCTGTGGTGTTCTGAATGCTTCTGTCAACACTGGAGACACGTTCAGTCTCTCTTTCTGTGGGTCCAATGTGATCCATCACTTTTTCTGTGATGTTCCAGCAGTCATGACTCTCTCTTGCTCTGAGAAACGCATCAGTGAAATGATTCTTGTTCTTGTCTCAAGCTTCAATGTCTTGCTTGCACTTTCTGTAATCCTGATTTCCTACCTGTTCATATGTATGACAGTTTTGAGGGTGCGCTCACAAGAGGGGTGCCAGAAGGCTTTGTCTACCTGCGCTTCTCACCTCACTACTGTTTCCATATTTTACGGGACTGTCATTGTCATGTACGTACAGCCCAGCTCCAGCCACTCCATGGACACAGACAAAATCGCATCTGTGTTCTATACGATGCTCATCCCCATGCTGAACCCGGTGGTCTACAGCCTACGGAACAGAGAAGTCAAGAGTGCGTTCAACAAAGCTGCTGAGAAGGTGAAAGTTTCTCTAGATGTTCTCTTGCTGTAGAATCTACAAAAGCTGTTTAACCCCTTTTGAATCTGCCCCATGCAATGATAACGGCCATGGGGAGGGAGTTGGGAGGGGGATTCAGGACAGGAAACACATGTGCACCCATGGCTGATTCATGTCGATGTACAGCAAAAACCACTACAATATTGTAAAGTAAGTAGCCTCCAATTACAATAAATTAATCAATTTTAAAAATTAAAAAAAAATGATAGTGGCCATCTGGGACAGAAAGATACAGATTTTGTCTCATATTTTTTCTCTCTTTAGTTGAGGAATAGTCCCAACCATTTAAAATGCAGGCAAAATGTAATAATGGTTTTTAATGAAATATGTGTTTTTGTTGGCACATTTTATCTAGAGCTAAATAATTATAGCAGTTTAATAAACCAATGCTTCAGTCATTACCGAGTGATTTGGAAAGAGAAAGCATATTCATGTGAAATTTACCAAAGGTAAATAGCCCTATTAGAATAAAAGGATGTATATGATTCACTTATTTTTACCTTAATCTTATGAGCACTAACTCTTCACATTTTGTTTTTAAAATTTCACTGAAAATAATAACAATGCTACCCATTTTTTGGCAATAAATGTTTTTAAATTGTTGATGCCACTCCAACATTTATATTCTACTCAGCTATCTCATGTCTTACCAATATTCAATTCATTCACTCTACTTCATTTACACTGATTTCTACCAAATCTGGACCACTCCGAACTCGCCCTTGTCTCACCTTCTTTGCACTGATGTTTCCACTGCATGGAATATTCTTCCACTCACTTCAGATTCATAGTTAAATTTTACCCACTTGGGAGATCATAGAGGCTTGCCATGAGCTACTTTATGAAATAGTCACTTCCCTCCCATGGAGTTTTTTTTCTAAGCCTGCTCTCTCATCTCCATAGTCATTATCAGCATGCAGCTCTTATATTTATTTACTCACCTGTTCATATCTTTTTCTCAACTTGAATGGAAAATCTCTTTGAGCAGTAGCTTAACCTGGTTATTGCACTGGAAATAAAGCTTTGAAACTTGATTTTTAAATTATTTTAATGAGCATTATGACAGCTCCAGAAATTCCAAATTATATAAAAAAAGCAAGCTGCAAAAACTTTAGGGGAGAATTCACCAACATCCAGTTGACAATGACCCCAATTTCTTGCATCTGCTAACATCTAATAATCCCTGTTCTTTTGAAATTCTTCAAACTGCTTGCTCACTTGCAGCCAACCAATCTCTGACAAATGTACCTGAAGACCTCTCCCACTTCTAAAAAATCGTATCCTAATAAACCGCTTGTAAATCATACACTGACTCAGTATTTATTCATTTTACTCCACAAGTTGTGTGGCACGGCCAAAAAAACCCATGGATTTATTTCTGACAGTTCTGGAGGCCAAATGTCAAGGGTCAGGTTCATTGGGGTGAAATGATGGTGTATCTGCAGAGGTTCCTGGAGAAGGCGATGGCACCCCACTCCAGTACCCCTGCCTGGAGAACCCCATGGACGGAGGAGCCTGGTGGGCTGCGGTCCATGAGGTCGCGAAGAGTCGGACACGACTGAGCGACCTCACTTTCCCTTTTCACTTTCATGCACTGGAGAAGGAAATGGCAGCCCACCCCAGTGTTCTTGCCTGGAGAATCCCAGGGACGGGGGAGCCTGGGGGGCTGCCGTCTCTGGGGTCGCAGAGTCGGACACGACTGAAGCGACTCAGCAGCAGCATCTTACCTACTCCCGGCCCAGCTCCAGTCATTCCGTCGACGCAGACAAAATGGCGCCCACGTTCTGTACGACGGTCATCCCCAGGCTGACTCCCGCGGTCTGCAGCCTAAGAAACAAAGTCAAGAGAGCTTTTAAGAAAGCTGTTGAGAAGGCAAAATTGTCTCTACGTTTCATGTCTTAAAGGTGTAGAATCGACAATAACCTGCATAATTTCTGTCAGATCATCGCATTAAATCATATTTTACTGCTCACACTACATGAAAATTACGGAGATAATACCTTTCTTCTCAAAACCTGTCACTTAGAAAAAAGAAAATAATGTGTCCAGATAAATAATATCTGAATGAGGATGGCAAAAGGAGACCTTGAGGTTTTTTAGATCTTGTTTGTCAAATTTTATTAATTATCCTTCATTTATTCATATGGTCGTATTTTCTCCACCATATTCTATGCAAGTGTATTTATAAGAGAGGGGTCAAACTCATCAAAAGAAGCACATGAAAGGATCTTGTGTGTACACATACACACAGGTGTGAGAAATTTGGTAAAGGAGTCAAATGGACGATAGCTAGGTTATAGTTAAAAATAATTAATTATGCTATCAGAATATAAATTTAGCATTTTTCACTTCTCTAGCTTAAAAGACTAGTGGAATTCTAAAATGAAGAAAAACATGATATAGTTTTTTTTTTTTTAATAAAGATATACATTTTGGCTCTTTTTTGTTGTGTTTTTTCTTAACTGAACTAGAGTTGATTTACAATATTAATTATTTGCCTTCAGGTGTATGGCACAGTGATTAGTATTTTTTCAGAGCTATGCTAGTACAGCATCATAAAGGAGTTCATATTTCTGCCTTCAGTAAGTCATTTGGTAGAAAAAGTATGGTCACATTACAATTTTCAAAAGCAAGAAAACCAGAGAGCACACACTAAATATAACTTTATACTGAAGTCTCTGATATAACCCACTTTATTTCAGCATTCTCTCTTATTTGTCTGACCAACTTTTTTTTATGTATTTGTTCAACTCTAGTATCAGGTAAAGTCATTCCAAGATTGTCAACTGGTACCCAACTCAGTCTTGTCATAGAGTTCCTTTTACTTTTAGACTATGGGGTTGACAATTTCCAGTTAATACATTTTTTTGACATTAGCTAAATCTTTTTTTCCCCTCCCCTTTCAGGGACTTAGATTCTTTTGTAATAGTCTTCCTTCTATCCTGGGGTTTTCCAACCTCCAAATTGATTCCATTTGTTTGTTTGTAACATTAACAGGTCACTCTTCATGACAAGCAGTTCTACGGGCCTTGATGAATGCACACATTCATGTATCTGCCATCTTGAAAACATACAGAATAATTTCATCACTCAAAAATTCCCATAGTGTCCCTTTTATAGACAATAGCTCCCTGTTCCCCTAGCCCCTGATTACCACTGAATTATTTTCCATCTCTACAGTTTTGCCTTTTTCAAAATGTCATACAAATAGAATCTGATAATGTGAAGTGTTTTGGTCTCTTTTTCTTATCAAAAGTGAAAGTGAAAGCTGCTCAGTCGTGTCCAACTCTTTGTGATCCCATGGATTATACACGGAATTCTCCAGGCCAGAATACTGGAATGGGTGGCCTTTCCCTTCTCCAGGGGGTCTTCCCAACCCAGGGATCGAACCCAGGTCTCCCACATTGCAGGCAGATTCTTTACCAGCTTAGCCACAAAGAAAAACACTTTAAAATCATCTATGTTTTGTAGAAATCAATAGCTCACCTCTTTTTTATTACTGGATAATATTCCAGTTATATCTATAAATACTAGAGTTTGTTTAGCCATTCACCTTTACGAGTATATCTGTTTGCTTCTAGTTTGGGTGAATCTCAGTAAAGCTGCAGTAAACACTGACAAACAGGATTTCGTGAAACATAAGTTTTCAGTTCACTATGGTAAATAGTTAAAGAGTGCAAGCACTGGATCATACGGTAAATCCATACATAATGTTATAAGAAATTGCCAAACTGTCCTGAAAAGTGATTGTACCTTTTTGCATTACCATAGCAAATCAATGAGTGAGGTTCAAATCTTTACTAGTATTTAACACTATCAGGATTTTTTGCCATTTTAACAAATTCAGAGCAGTATGTCTTTGTGGTTTCAGTATTTATTTTCTTAATGAAAAATTCTATTGAGCACAATTATGTGTACTTCTCGTCTGAATATATTCTCTTGTAAAGGTTCAGATCCTTCACGCATTTTTAATTGAGTTGGTTTTTTTTATTTTGCCTTTAAAGGACATTCTATATATTCTATAAAATAAATTCTTTATACAGTGACATCAACAAGATAAGAGAGTACATTTATCCTCCCAAGTAAAACAACAGTTACGTCGATAACTGCAGACAGGAATGGCTCTGGGAGGGCTCAGGAGTCCAGTTAGGAATCTGCAGTAACACAGTGAAGGATGAAAAAGGGAGAGTAAGTACAGAGAAAAGGTCACTGTGGGAGATCGGCAGAGATGAGGCGTCTGGCTGGGAACAAAGCGGAGTGTCGGTGTCAGGGTCGGTCACAGGCTGAGTGCCGCCGGCTGCAGGGCCCACCGTGAGGACCCCACGCAACCTCTGCCACTGAGGGTCTCAGCGGCGACACTACCACTCCCCACAGCTTTTGCGATGGGGACCCCCGTGAACCCCACAGTGTTCATTAATGTAGATTCCACAGAGGACTCCTACCACTTAAGCCACTGAGGTAACCAACGGCTGCAGACTCTGGAGAGGGAGACACTGACCCCACCCCCGGACCCTCCCCCAGGGCAAGAGCCACGGCTGGACTGCTCTGAGCCCTGGGCTCACGGCCTCCTCCAACCCTCCGCTTGCCGTGGACCTTGGAGCCAGCCCTTCTCGGAACACTGGTTCTGGGGCAATTCTCCTTGTGTCTGCACTCAAGATTCTGGCTCCATGGCTGCTCTGCACACACCACACTTCAGTCACCAGGACCACTGTGAGTGCAGGCTAGCCTGCACCCAGGACTGCAGGATGTGAGCTCTGCACACCCAGGCCCAAGTACACAGCCACTCGGAGCGCCCGCATCAAAGACGCTCAGAAGTGTCATTGCACCGGCAACGTCCCCGCTCATACAGAGCTCTGGGCACAGCCCTGAATGAGCAGACCTCAAGTGTTCTCAGGCTACGAAATCAATGGTAACTCTGGGAGGTGATAAATATGCTAATTATCTTATGGTAATAATTTCACAATTTTACACCTATATAAACATTACATAGTACACCTAAAATAGACTGAATTTTTATCATTCATCCTCAATAAAGCTGGAAAAAATGTAAATAATCATTTATATGTAAATTGAAAATATTATATGCAAAGAAATGTGATTTGCAAATATTTTCTCCCAGCCTATGCTTTCTTTTATAGAACAAAAATTCTGATTTTGATAAGTAAAATTGGTCACTTTGCTCTTTCATAGACCATCCTTTAGACGGTTAAGAATCCACCTGCCATGCAGGAGACTTGGGTTCAATCCCTTGGTTGGGAAGATCCCCTGGAGGAAGCCATGGCAACCCACTCCAGTATGCTTACCTGGAGAATCCCCGTGGACAGCGGAGCCTGGGGTCCACAGGGTCGCAAAGAGTCGGACACGACTGAGCAACTAAGCACACAGCACAGCTCTAACAAATTCAACGCCAAGCTCAAAACTTTCCCATGTTCTTCTGTATTTATTGGAAAAGTTCTATAATTTTATGTTCCACATTTAAGTGGTATCCATCTTGAATTAATTATTGTTTTAGATATCAGGTACACTCTGAAGTTCATTTGTTTTTGTATATAGACATCAACTATTGCTGCACTATTTGCTAAAAAGAATATCACTTTTCCATTTAATTGCTATGGCAAAGACTAGTTTGCTATATTGTATGTTTCTATTGACGAAATCTCTGTTCTGTTCAAACGATTTATGTGTCTATTGTTTCACCAAAATACACTTTCTTGATTAATGTAACTTTAGAGTAAGTCGTGAAATCAGTTAAGGAGCATATTTCAACTTCGCTCTTCTTTTTAAGAATTACTTTAAGTATTCTAGTAGCTCTACCTCTTCATATGAATCTTTCAGCTTGAATGTTTCCAAAATTCTTGCTTGAATTTTTATTGAGATCAGGTTGAATCTGTAAATAAATATGAAGAAACTGATATATTAAAGTCTTCCAATCCATGAAAAAATATACCTATACATATATACACACATACTTGTCTTCTTACTATACAGCTATAATATTTCTTATCAGATACATGATTTGCAAATATATTCTCCCATCCTTGGGTTATACACTCACTTTAGTGATGGTATAATTTGAAATACAAATGTTTTTACTGTCGATAAAGTCCAATTTACTTTTTCTTTTATTATTTAAGTTTCTGCTGTTTTATGTAAAAACCAACTGCCAAACTAAAGGCCACTGTGTCAGTTATCTAGGGCTGCTATACCAAGTACCACAAACTTGATAGTTTAAAACAACAGAAATTTCTTCTATCACACAGGTCTACATGTCTGAAATTAAGATGTCAGCAAGACCACATTCTTTCTGAAACCTGTAGGGAAATTTGTCCTTGTTATCCTTAGTCTGTAGTGGTTTTATGGCAAACTGTGGAGATCCTTGGCTTGAAGTTGCCTAACTACATGGCCTGAGCTTGGGCACTGACGGAGGGGGGCAGTGGCCAAGCCACAGCAGCTCCAGGGTGTGAGGCGTGGGCACTGGTGCTCTAGACATGGGTGTCTATACGACAGCCACAGAGCTAGTGTCTGGACAAAGACCAGGCAGCGAGCAAACACTGCTCTGGGGTCCAGTGCAGGGGCATTCCTTCTGCAACACTGGCTCCAGTGTCTTGGGTGTGGGCACTTACGGAGTGGCTGTATGATTGTGATAAATAGAAAATAAGTGGAAAGAAATTAGAGATGTAAATAAGTAGAAAGGCATCTGATGTTCATGGGAAGGAAAACAATATCATTAAGATGCTAATACTACCCAAAGTGATCTCAGTTCAGTTCAGTTCATCCACTTAGTCATATCTGACTATTTGCGACCCATGGACTGCAGCACACCAGGCCTCCCTGTTCATCACCAACTCCTATAGCCTGCTGAAACTCAAGTCCATCAAGTCAGTAATGCAATTCAAACATCTCATCCTCTGTCATTTCCTTCTCCTCTTGCCAGCATCTTTCGCAGTATCAGGGTCTATTCCAATCAGTCAACTCTTCACATCATGTGCCCAAAATATTGGAGTTTCAGCTTCAGCATCAGTCCTTTCCATGAATATTCGGGACTGATCTCCTTTATGATGGATTGGTTGGATCTCCTTGCAGTCCAAGGGACTCTCAAGAGTCTTCTCCAACACCACAGTTCAAAAGCATCAATTCTTTAGCACTCAGCTTTCTTTATGGTCCAACTCTCATATCCATACATGACTACTGGAAAAGCCATAGCTTTGACTAGAGGGACCTTTATTGGCAAAGTAATATCTCTGCTTTTTCATATGCTGTCTAGGTTGTTCATAGCTTTTCCTCCAAGGAGCAAGTGTCTTTGAATTTCATGGCTGCAGTCACCATCAACAGTGGTCTTGGAACCCAAGAAAATTAAGTCTGTCACTGTTTCCATTGTTTCCCCATCTATTTGCCAAGAAGTGATGGGACTGAATGCCATGATCTTTGTTTTCTGAATGCTGAGCTTTAAGCCAACTTTTTCACTCTCTTCTTTCATTTTCATCAAGAGGCTCTTTAGCTCCTCTTTGCTTTCTGCCATAACAGTGGTGTCATTTGCCTATCTGAGGTTATTGATATTTCTTTCAGCAGTCTTGATTCCAGTTTGTGCTTCATCCAGTCCAGCATTTTTCATGATGTACTCTGCATATAAATTACATAAGCAGGGTGACAATATACAGCCTTGATGTACTCCTTTCCCAGTTTGGAACCAGTCTGTTGTTCCATGTCTGGTTTTCACTGTTGCTTCTTGACCTGCATACAGATTTCTCAGGAGGCAGGTAAGGTGGTCTGGTATTCCCATCTCCTGAAGAATTTTCCATAGTTTGTTGTGATCCACACACTCAAAGGCTTTGGCGTAGTCAACAAAACAAAAGCAAATGTTTTTGTGGAACTCTCTTGCTTTTTCAATGATCCACTGGATGTTGGCAATTTGATCTCTGGTTCCTCCGCCTTTTCTAAATCCATCTTAAACATCTGGGAGTTCTCAGTTTACGTACAGTTGAAGCCTTCTTGGAGAATTTTGAGCATTACTTTGCTAGTGTGTGAGATGAGTGCAATTGTGCTGTAGTTTAAACATTTTTGGCATTGCTTTTCTTTGGGATTGGAATGAAAACTGACCTTTTCCAGTCCTGTGGCCACTACTGAGTTTTATAAATTTGCTGGCATTTTAACAGTGCACCACTTTAACAGTATCATCTTTTAGGACATGAAATAGCTCAACTGGAATTCCATCACATCCACTAACTTTGTTTGAGAGGACCAATATAATTTCTTTCAAAATCCCAGTAGCTTTTTTTTTTTTTTTTTTGCAAAAACTGAAATGCCAATCCTAAAATTCATATGGAATTGCAAAAAAAAAATCCAGAAATGTCAAAGCAATAGTTGTGGAAGAATAGCTCTAATACCTCACTGGTGGGAATGAAAAATGATGTAACTGCTGTTGAAAACCATTTGGTGGTTCTCAGAAAGTCAAACACAGAGTTACCATATAACCTGGCAATTTCACTTCTGAATATATACCCAAGAGAACTGAAGATGTATGTTCAGCAAAAATTTGTATATGAATATTCATAGAAATATTATTAACAATTGCCCAAAGGTTAAAAGACCCCAAATATTCATCAGATAATGAACCCACTGTGGTATATCTATACAATGGAATATTATTCAGCCATAAAATACAATGAAGATTAAAAAGTATTACCACATGGAAGATCTTCAAAAGTATTATGCTAAGTGAAAGAAAATGACATAAAATGACAAAAATTATATGTGCCCACTTAAATAAAATACCTAGACTGGGAATATAAAAAAAAACAAAGTTTTGATTACTCAGTGACAGGGGATTTAGGAATAGGAAGAATGGGACTTACCAACATATATGAGGTTTATTTTTGTGGCAATAGAAATATTCAGGAATAAGGTTCTTGTGATTATGGCATAACATTGTAAATACAAAAAAATTTGTACACTTTAAAATGGTGAATTCTATGCTATTCATAGGAGAGTGAAAATGCAAGTTTAAAACTCAGCATTCAAAAAACTAAGATCATGGCATCCAGTCTCATCACGTAATGGCAAATAGATGGGGTAAAAAATGGAAATAGTAATAGATTTCATTTTCTTGGACTCCAAAATCACTGCAGATGGTGACTGCAGCCATGAAATTAAAAAATGCTTGCCGCTTAGAAGAAAAGCTATGACAAACCAAGATAGCATCTTACAAAGCAGAGACATCACTTTGCTGACAAAGATTCACATGATCAAAACTATGGTTTCTCCAGTAGTCAGGTACAGAAGTGAACCTTGGACCATAAAGAAGGCTGAGCGCCGAGGAATTGATGTTTTTGAATTGTGGTGCTAGAGAAGACTCCTGAGAGTCCCTTGGACAGCAAGGAGATCAAACCAGTTGATCCTAAAGGAAATGAGTCCTGAATATTCACTGGAAGGACTGATGCTGAAGCTGAAACTCCAATACTTTGGCCACCTGATGCAAAGAACGCACTAACTGGAAAAGACCCTGACGCAGGAAAAGACTGACAACAGGAGAAGGGGACGACAGAGAATGAGCTGGTTGGATGGCCTCACCGACTCAATGGACAAGAGTTTGAGCAAAGTCTGGGAGATAGTGAAGGACAGGGAAGCCTGGTGTGCTGCAGTTATGGGGTCGCAAAGAGTCGGGCATGACCTAGCTACTGAACACCAACATCTAATGTAATCTTTAGCACTCTCATATGCGTATGTGCTAAATTACCTCAGTTGTGTCCAAGTCTTTGTGACCATATGGACTGTATCCCACCAGGCTCCTCTGTCCATGAGATTCTCCAGGCAGGAATACTAGAGTGGGTTGCCATGCCCTCCTCCGGGGATCTTCCCAACCCAGGGATCGAACCTGTGTCTCTTATATCTCCTGCATTGGTAGATGGGTTTTTTATCACTAGCGCCACCTGGGAAGCCCCTACTCTCATATGAGGGATATCCAATATTATTGCTCCTCTTTTTATAGGTGATATACTGATTTTTGGAGAGACTGAATAACTTGACCAAGGTCACCCTGCAACAGATGATAGAACTAGGATTGGAAGGGAGACCATGTTACTGCAGAGCCCAAATTGATTAAAAAAACAAAAACAAAAACAAAAAAAAAAAACTGTGCTTGACAGCACTGATAAAACAGAGGTAATCCTGCCTGGGTGTTTAGGACAGAGAAGACTATGCAGAGGAGAGAATGAAACCATCTTCTTAGTTCTAAAAAATAAGAATAGAGGTTTCCCCAAATCAGCCCAGTCCAGCTCTGTAGTGGCAAAACAAATGGGTATTTTGTTTAAAAGAATTGAGAAACAGACTGATTTCCAGGTTTTTATGAAAGAGATAGAGAAAGCTTGCACAAGGTTCTGACACCACATAGGCCGGAGACTTTAGGGAAGTTTTCATCTGCACTGCCTAACTTGTCTGTGAGGCTTCCCTGATGGTTCAGCAGTAAAGAATCTGCCTGCCATGCAGGAGCCACAGGAGACGCTGGTTCGATACCCGGGTGGAGAAGATCCCCTGGAGAATGCATGGCCAATGCACTCCAGTCTTCTTACCTGGAGAATCCCAAGGCCAGAGGAGCCTGGTGAACTACAGTCCACGGGCTCACAAAGAGTCAGACACGACTTAAGTGATTCAGCATGCACACACGCAACTTGCCTGGGGCACTGCTGACTTGCTGGCTAGCTGCTCCTCCTTCTAAGTTTCCATCCTCCCTTGCCTTCATAAATACGCTCAGCTAAAGTGCATGCAAACATTATCCTCTGGCATCTCCCAGTCAGGTTCAGGCTAGGAGGACCAGTCTGGGACCCAGAGCCTCATGAGATTTCCACTCACTCACTGCTAAATGTTTCCCCTGAGATTGGCTGTGTGACAAGGTCGTTTTCTCTGCCTTTATATTTGCAAGAGCACAAACCCACGTTGTGTTTCACCATACAGAGCTCCGAGGGTGGGGAAGGAGCTTCTCCAGCATGAAGGCTTTCTGGATGGTGACTTCTAGTCCATAGCCTGAACAAGCAGGCTCTCCTTACTGTCGCCTTGTACCTTCATCTGTCGCGCCTAGGACAAAAGTAAGTATCAAGAAATCACACCATCACAGCCAGTTAGAACGGGAAGGACCTCTAGAAGTTCCCACTGTTTTAATTCTTGCAAATGAGGATGGGAAAGGCTCAGAGAGTTTAGAGTTAGACCTGCGAGCTAGGCATCGTCTCAGCCCCAGTTCAGCCCCCTTTCCACTCCGCTGCGCCACCCTCCAGCACCTGCACTTCTCTGCTCATCGTAATCAGGTGTCTCACATAAACGGTGGAGTGACGGTTAGACCCACAAAGGGAGACTGCATCCCCTAATTTATTTTGTTGGTTTGTTTAGAATGTACTACAGGACTAGGTAGAAACATCATAGCTCCCTTTCTGAATTTCAGGGTTTGTAGGAAACTTTTAACATCTGTTTGTGATCTCAAATATAAAGCCATTTTCCTTAGAAACATCAAAGTTTGAGCATTCAATATTATTGACTGAATATCCTGCAGTAACCAAGAAAAGGTGTGATAGACTACAGAAAGCAATTTGTCTCAAATTGTCTGAATTTAAAATGTTAGTACCTTTGTGGTTTCTAAAGAATTTTTATATCTATTGTCACATCAGAGCAGGATAACAGCTTACAAGAGAGATAAAGAATGTTTTTCATCTTGTGAAATAAGATCTGGCCAGTAGCAGGCCTACATCCAGCTGGTTATTGATAGAACTAGGATTAGATTTGGTCTCATGTTTGTGGTACAATCCTATCCACACTCCCACACCTCTGAATTTCTGGATCAAATGGAAATATTTTGTTGGTCTGTACCTATAAGTAGTATTAATAATGTACTTAGTCAATACAAATGTATTTGGCTATTCTTATCACATTAGTGGAATACAAAAATTAACTTTTTTTTCAAAAATAGATTTAATCAGATTTACATGTTTATGCATTTGGGGCAAATCTGGCAACTCTAGCAAGCACAGACATAAGAACTGATGAATAAGCCTCAGGAGAAAGTAATTCATGGTGAGTAGGGTATTCTGGCATACTCTGGTTACTTTACTGATCATTTCACTAGATTTATACACACTTTTATTGTATCACTAATCACGATGGGGAGGTAATTTGTGGATCTGGTTGTCTCTACCTCCTTTAAGAGTCAGGAGTCATGTTCTTCGTTTTGTAGTGCTAGCTCCTGGTACAGAGCTGGTTTATGTGCAAAGCCAGCTAGGAAGAGAAGGGACAGAGAGAACTAATGCCAAACACAGTCCGTGTACTGGTGCGGGGTTAGCAGGGCTCCATGTGTCGTTTAGCCTCAACTTTTCACATTGGTGAAATAACTATTGTGGGTATTACATGAGTTGGGTGTTTCACAGACAATCAGATTGAGATTCACAGAGTGTCAGTAAAGTTCCCATAGCCACATCCTATCTAAGATACTAATTGCTGACACTTATTGGAAAAAGTAAATATTTTTTAAAGTTGTAGTTTTACTTGCTTTTTTATTGAAATACAGTTGATTTTCAGTGTTGTGCTAGTTTAAGATGTACAGCAAAGTGATTCTGTTTATATATATATATATATGTATATGTATATATATATATATACATGTGTATATTCTTTTGCAGATTCTTTTACATTATAGATTATAAGATATTGAATATATTTCCTGTGCTATACAGTAGGCCCTTGCTCTTTCTCTGTTTTATGTATAGAAGTATGTGTCTGTTAATCCCAAGCCCTTAATTTATCACCCCTTCCCCTTTTGACAACCGTAAATTCATCTTCTATGTCTGTGAGTCTGTTCCTGTTTTGTAAACAAGTTCACTTATGTCATTTTTTTTTAAGATTCCACGTATAAGTGATATCATATTTGTCTTTCTCTGTCTGACTTACTTCACTTAGTAATGATACTCTCTAATCCCATCCATGTTGCTGCACATGGTATTATTTAATTCGTATTTATGGTTGAGAAATACTCTAATGTATATATGTACTACATCCTCTTTAATCATTGATCAGTCCATGGACATTTGGGGCTATTTTAAGTAGTGCTGCTGTGAACACTGAGGTGCATGCATCCTTTCTTTTTTTTTTTGAATTTGAATCTTTTTTTTTTTTTCATTTATTTTTATTAGTTGGAGGCTAATTACTTTACATCATTGCAGTAGTTTTTGTCATACATTGAAATGAATTAGCCATGGATTTATATGTATTCCCCATCCCGGTCCCCCCTCCCACCTCCCTCTCCACCCAATCCCTCTGGGTCTTCCCAGAGCACCAGGCCCGAGCACTTGTCTCATGCACCCAACCTGGGCTGGTGATTTGTTTCACCCTAGATAATATACATGTTTCGATGCTGTTCTCTTGAAACATCCCACCCTCGCCTTCTCCCAGAGTCCACAAGTCTGTTCTATATATCTGAGTCTCTTTTTCTGTTTAGCATATATGGTTATCGTTACCATCTTTCTAAATTCCATATATATGTGTTAGTATACTGTAATGGTCTTTATCTTTCTGGCTGACTTCGATCTGTATAATGGTGCATCCTTTCAAATTAATGGATTTTCTTCCTGTGGCTATATACCCAGGAGTGGGATTGCTGGGTCACATGGTAACTCTATTTTTAGTTTTTAAGGAACCTCCATAGTGTCCCACCAACTTACAGCCCCATCAACAATGAAGGAGGGATTCCTGGGAAAAGTATATTCTTGTTATATTTGATCTAAATAGTCACTTTAGACTCTTCTAAATAGTTGTATTATATCTAAAATCTGATACACTTTTTTCTCTTTTAGGTTTCAATCCTAGTTTCATGTCTACCAATTACTTTTGTACATTACTCCTAATTGAGATTTGATTTAGTAATACTCATACACTTATAATTGTCTGTTTATACAGTAGTGTTTGCCAGTTCATACCTTCATCCGTGATGTTCCTTCTGCCTGGTATAGTTGTAGCAGTAATAGTAGTAGTGACATCTTAAACGTTTTGAGTACTTGCTATGCAATTAACATTGTTTTAAATGTTCTACATGATCTAAGCTATCCTACTCATCTACCTTCAAAGTTGAAAACTGAATTTCCCACTTGGAAGATGAAGAGACTGAAATATAGGAAGATTAATGAACTTGACCTACTGTTTTGAGAAGGATGCTTAATATTGCAGATTTTAGATCATGCTGCCTGGATTCCAATCCCAGTTCTACCATCAAATATGCTACTTGAGCAAGTAATTTACCTCTTTAAATTTTGGTTCCTTTTGGAGCAAAATGGAGGTAATAATAGTACCTGCCTAACAGAATTGCTAACTGAACTAAATGAGTTAATACATGTGACCAACTTAGAACAGTTTCCTGACCCAAAGTAAATGTTATGTGTTTGCTGTTATAATAACTAATATATTGTTATTATTACTTCTTTAGTTTCCAAGCCACAACTGAGGAGTTCTGATCTCCAGAAATCCTTCCTGAGTTCTTGTGTTGGGCAAACCAAACATCCTCTCATTTCAAAGGCCGTGGGTGTACCTCCACTTCAGAAATACACTATGACTAATGTATCTTTCAGATGTAGGTCTCTCCCACTAAGCAATCCTTAAAGACAAGAGCTGTATCCCATCCTCCCTTGAATATTTAATAACAGTTAATCCAGGACGAACGAACAGGACTTGGTATCCCAGAGTCAGAGTGTCTCTCGAGTCAAGCAGTCTCTCATATTGTAATTACAGCAGCTACAATAAGCTACCCACTGAGTTACCACTAGAGGTGGGAACAACCAGATATGCCACGTGATGTGGCAGGAGGTCCACGGTCTGGTTGATGGTTCAGAGTCTCTAGGTGAGGACAAAACTAATTTTTCCATCTCCCCTATTCTCTTTAGCCACAAATAAGGCAAAGGTGTAGATGACAGTGGAAGACAGAAAACTGAGGGCCACTCAACTGAGGGCCCCATGAATTAGAAGGAAAAAAAAGGCTGGGTGTCCCTAAAGCAGGGCTTTGAATCACTGTGTATCTCCAGTGAAGTGAATGAGGGTCCCTCAGAGATGGAAGAGGCAACTGAGGAGTGCTTGTCAGCGTTATGCGCCAATGACTGATAAGGCGTTTCCTATCTTACTTTCTGTTGATTTAAGCCTTCTGTGTATACCTTAGACAAGTAGGCTTGTAAGAGATGAAAATAGTGAAAAAAGAGTCCTACATAGTTTAATATAAGAGGATGTAACATACAGCAAGCAAGCAAGCTGAAATGTGACCCAGAGTCATAATATGGTCCGTTCATGGCAGCCACAATCAGTAAAGGCATTCTAGCATTTTCCATACCACTTCTAGATGAACAACCTCACGCAACCCACAATCTGGTTCAGCTTCTCACCCATGAGCTCCTTCCCTCCACAAGAAGCTGACACATGAACTAGAGACCCCATTTACAGTTCACTTCCCATGAAGATGATCAAATAGCATCATCTTATATTTGCCTATCTCGGCGTAGGTGCCGCTCACATTGACTCCCCAGTTGATGGAGAACCTTTCAGAGGTGACTGAATTCCTTCTCGTGGGGTTAACAGATGCTCTAGAGATGCAGGTCCCTCTATTTACAACCTTCACTCTCACCTACCTCACTACTCTGGCTGGGAGCCTTGGGATGATCGTGTTGACTCTGTTGGACTCTCGACTTCACACGCGCATGTGCTTTGTCCTCAGCAACCTCTCCCTGGTGGATTGTGTCTATGCCTCCTCTCTTACTCCTACAGGAATGGCGGGGATCCTCACAGGAGATAAGATTCTATCCTACCATGCATGTGCTACCCAGATGTTCTTCTTTGCAGCCTTTATCACTGTTGAAAATTTTCTCCTGGCCTCAATGGCCTTTGACCGCCACGCGGCCGTGTGCAAACCCCTGCATTATACCACCTCCATGACTAGAGTGGTGTGTGCCTCACTGGTCACCAGCTCCTATGTTTGTGGAATCTTACAATCTTCCATCCATGTTGCCCTCACTTTCCACCTCTCCTTCTGCCGTTCCAACGTGGTTAATCACTTTTTCTGTGACATTCCCCCACTGCTGGCTCTCTCTTGCTCTGACATTTACACAAATGAGATGGTGCTCTTCACACTGGCAGCGTTCAGCACTTTTTCTGCTCTTTTGGTTATCTTGGGCTTGTACCTTTTCATTTTTATTGCTATCCTGAGGATGCACTCAACTGAGGGACAGAAGAAGGCTTTCTCCACCTGTGCCCCCCACCTCACCACTGTCTCCATCTTCTACGGGACAGGCACCTTCATGTACCTACAGCCCAGCTCCAGCCATGCCTTGGGCACAGACAAAATGGTATCCGTGTTCTACACCATGGTCATCCCCATGCTGAATCCACTGGTCTACAGCCTGAGGAACAAAGAGGTCAAGAGTGCCTTTAAAAGGGTGGTTGGGAAAGCAGTCTTCACTAGGCTTAGCTTACTAGTTAGAAATCGCATGCAAACCATGTGAAACTTATATTGGACTTCTATGGCCAAGAATATTGTTTGAAGGTTAATTCTTTCTTGTCTTTTATTTCTTTGAGCAGTTCCTTCCCAGACAAAACTGATTTTATTCACTCTTCATGACTGAAACTGGGTAGAAGAAATTCTGGATATCCCTTTCCAGAAATATAACATTTATTCTGTCTTAAGATAAAGATTATAATCCTTGATACTATAGGATCCCACATTACATCAGTCTGTTGGTTTAAGGTGCTTTGAAGGTAACTCTTATAGGTGTTTGACACTAGAGTTTCATTTTCAATTGCTAGAATTAAGAGAACTCTACGAATCTTCCACACAGCACAGGGGCATGGTTCTTAGACATTTATGCTCCTAACAGTTACCATGAAAAACCGCTTAAAAAATGAATTTAGGGATCTAACCCAGATGATACAACTTAGCATATTTCTAGTAGAGCTCAGAAACCTTTTGAATTATGCCCCACTATCCACGTGTACATGGATCCTGAATTTAGATAGTGAGAATGCCAGTTGTAAATCTGGATAATGAGGGATATTACATAAGCTAGATCTATTTCATTCCTGAATCTCAGGGAGAAAAACATGTTTCAAAAGGCTGACATATATCTGTATCTATTCCTTACCTGAGTTCTAATAGATGAAATTCATATAAGAGTCTGGCCAGGGAGAACTGCCTGTATTATTGACAAGCTTCCCCTGTATTTCAGATGAGCTCGGGGTGCAGATCACACTTTGAAAACTGTTTCCCTAGAACAGTGGTTCAAAAGCATCATTACCAAGCCAGCAGCATCAGCATGACCTGGGATTTTTTAGAAACGCCAATTATAGGAGCCCTCATCCCAGACCCACAGAATCAAAACTCCAGGGGTACAACCAAGCTATCTGTGTTTTTTAACAAGCCCTTCTGGTGATTCTGAAGCAGGCTCAGGTTTGAAAACCAACGCATTCAAGAAACCAAGAAACACTTGGCCTACAGCAGTGGTTCTCAAACTCAGCTGCACATTACAATAACCCGGGGGAGACTTTTAAAATACTACTGCCCGGATCCCACTTCCAGAGAGTATGACATATTAATATGATGTAACAAAATTTGATCTGGGATAAGACCCAGGCACCAGGAGACGGTAAAATGCAGTCACTTCCCTGGAAGCTGATATATACAAAAGATTAGGACCCCAAAAGAGGTAATATTCATTTAGAATCTAGTACCTTTCCAAGGATTGCATATGCTGTCTCATTAAGGTCTCACACTAACTCTGAGAGAGTCAGCCGGGCAGAGAGGAGGAATGGGGTCTCAGATTTGGGTGCGTGGGTAACGGGTACTCAGTTGCTCAGTCATGTCTGACTCTGCAACGCCATGAACTGTAGCCTACCAGGCTCCTCTGTCCATTGGGTTCTCCAGGAAAGAATACTGGAGTGGCTTGCCATTTCTTCCTCCAAAGAATCTTCCTGACTCAGGGATCGAACTGGCATCTCTGGCGTCTCCTGCATTGTAGGCAGATTCTTTACCACTGAGCCACCTGGGAGGATGTGGGTAGATGGTGACAAAGTGAGAATTTTAAGTCTGTGGAATCCCAAAGCAAATCCTTTCCAGCTTAGTTCAGCTAATAATTGTTTAATACCAGGGCAGACTGTAGGGACATAAAGTATATTAAGACAAAAAAAATCTTTTTTATCAAAGAACACTAGTCTCAGTATAACAAAACTATCTTTTTTTAATTGAAGTGTAGTTGATTTGCAATGTTGTGACAATTTCTTCTGTTTAGCAAATTGATTTAGACAGCATAATTATCTTTATAACTAAGACATTAGAAGGACTGAAAGAGAGAAAGTCAGAATATTATTAATCTAGCATCTTTCTTGAATCTGTTTAAATCTCCTTCCTTGTTGATATTCTGAAGACTGCCCGAATCCCCATCACTTGATCATAGGTCTAAATAGGAGCGCATTAAACAACATAGCTTTTGAGCTCATCAGAGGTATAGAAAGGGGACTGAAACCCATGTGCTCTGTCTGTATGTTGCCATGTTCTTACAATCAAGTCCTGTTAACTGAGAAGACTTGTCGTCCCTGCTTTCTAGAAGTTTTGAACTGCATAATTCGAAGCTTCACTTGGATAAAAAGTTAAGCTAGAAAATGTGCACACTCCAGTGAACATCCGTGTTTAGGAGGACTGAAGACCACAAACCTTAAAATATGATATGCTCACCTTCATCAATTCCCAAAGGTACCATCGCCTCACTGAGAAGACAGGAAAAGAGCAGTAAAAGACAAATGCATGCCCAGAATGCCTCCACGCCCTGACCTTTGACGTCCTAATGGGTTGATGTGTGGCATTACTCAATCTAGTGCAGCAGACAAACTCAGACAGCAATCTGACCACACTGAACCTTCGGTGCTGGACAACAATGGAACACTATAACAGTTCATCCATCTCCAGTCAAATATGCTACTGTAACTTTTTAAATATGAGTAATGAACATATATTAATGCAACTGAAAGTTTCTGTCTGGACTATTTCTGAAAATGGAGGTTGCTGTAGACTGAATATCTGTGTGTCACCAAAATTCCTGTGTTAAATCCTAGTGCCCAATGTGAGAGTCGTAGGAGTCGGGGTCTTTGAGGGGAGGCAGATCCGGTGTCTGGGGGAGCCTCCATGAGTGGGCTTAGTGGTCTCCTGAAAGAGACCCCAGGGAGCTCTTTTGTCCCTTCCACCATGTGTGGACACAGCAAAGAGACGGCAGCCTATAAACCAGTGCCTTGATCCTGGACTTCCTAGCCTCCAGAACTGTGAGAAATATGTCTTTATTGTTAATAAGCCACCCGGTCTGTGGTATTTTGAAGCATGGGCAGACCCAGATGGAAGCCTTAGCTGCAGCAGAATGAGATCAAACCTTCCCCAAAATGCTGTGACTTTGATTCTAATAAGACCTTGAACTCAGGATAACCAATGAGAAATACTTCTAGGCAGACTGCAGAGGAATTAAATAATTTCCTTATTCTTCATTTTGGAGAAGGAAATGGCAACCCACTCCAGTACTCTTGCCTGGAAAATTCCTTGGATGGAGGAGCCTGGTAGGCTACAGTCCATGGGGTTGCAAAGAGTCAGACACAACTGAGCGACTTCACTTTCACTTATTCTTCATTCAGAGTTCAATCAAGCTAAAATGGAATTTATTCTACTTTAAAAATTCTCTCTGAAATTGACATCTAATGGGAATTTTACACTCCTGAGACTGGGATGGTCTCATATATCAGCTCTCTCATTCTTTACCAGGCTTGGGTTTTTATGAGTAATCAAATGTTTATTCAATGAAAAAAAAATAAGTGGATGGATGAGGATATGTGTGCTTGTATGATAACATTAGTTAGTAAACAAACAAGTGAATGAACTGAGGTTGAATGAATGAGTCAGCACCAAGTTGGGTACCTAATGGCCAATTACAGGATTCCAGATCTTCTCTTTCTGTGCCCAAAGAGAGGATATCTCTCAGATCATCCCACAGAGTTGTCTCTTCCATTATCCCATAGAAGTACAAACCATGCTCCTTTTTACTAACTAAACCCAGCTGGAGTTGGGATATTGGTTAATCACTTTGCTGACAAAGATTCATATAGTCACAGCTATGTATGGTCTTTCCAGTAGTCATGTATGGATGTGAGAGTTGGACCATAATGAGCACTGAAGAATCGATGCTTTTGAACTGTGGTGTTGGAGAAGACTCTTGAGAGTCCCTTGGACAGAAAGGAGATCAAACCAGTCCATCCTAAAGGAGATCAGTCCTGAATATTCATTGGAAGGACTGATGTTGAAGCTTAAGCTCCAATACTTTGGCCACCTAATGCAAAGAGCCAACTCATTTGAAAAGACCCCGATGCTGGGAAAGATTGGGGGCAGGAGGAGAAGGAGGTGGCAGTGCATGAGATGGTTAGGTGGCATCACCAACTCAATGGGCATGAATTTTTGCAAACTCCAGGAGATAGTGGGCTTCCCTGATAGCTCAGTTGGTAATCCGCCTGTAATGCAGGAGATAGTGGAGGACAGAGGAGCCTGGTGTGCTGTAGTCAGTGGGGTCACAGTCAAACACAGCCTAACAACTGAACAACAGCAATGGTTTAATGGACTAATACATTTTATATACTTAGTACAGTGCTTGGTGTATTATAAAGAAGAAAGATTAAGTATTTTTTATCTTTAACAAAAATAGAAGAGAGAGAATCAGGATTATATCTCTCTGCCTTTCTCCAATTTCAGGACCACCTAATTTTATTCCTTCTCTCTTTCACGTTCTTGGACTTCATGAGCCAGATCTATGTTCTTATACTACCTCCATCCGAGGACATCTTCCTGAGCCCAAGGACCTATGGGGAAACCATAACAAAGACCAGTTTCTCTGTCTGGTTTTGTTTAACCCAAACAGTCAAGATAAGTTTAATATTGTGAGCTCAGCCACAGAACTGTCTGATTCTTCTCTCTCTCTCATGTCTGAGAAATGCATTGAGAATGGAAGAATCTAGTGACCTTCTCATCATTCATCACAGCACTGTTTATGATAGCCAGGACATGGAACCAACCTAGATGCCCATCAGCAGATGAATGGATAAGGAAGCTATGGTACATATACAAATGTTTTAAAATAATGATGAGATTAGTGATATTCTTGTGTCACGTGTACCTAAATCATACACACATTCTCAAGGCTCTTTGTGAGTTACTTCACAAACTTAGCTCTCTCCAGTGTCCTAGTGAGAGAAAGTTCGATGTGCTTTGCAATAGTGTGTGTGCATTTTATCAGCAGCTTTCCCATGAGAGTACTATGTAAGATCATGTAATCTGCAGAGACAACTTTAATTATTCCTTTCCGATATGAATTGCTTTGATTCCTTTGTCTTTCCTAATTGTTCTGTCCGGGACTCCCATTACGATGTAAAACTATAGTAGTGAGAGTGAGTATCCTTGTCTTGTTCCTGATCTTAAAGGAAAACATTTCCACCATTGAATATGACGATAGCCACAGGCTTGTCTTACAAATGGCCAATAGGTATATGAAAAGACGTGCAACATCACTAATCATCAGGGAAACACAAATCAAAACCACAGTAAGATATTAACTGTCACTATTCAAAATGGCTATCATCAAAAAGATAAGACATCAAGTGTTGGCAGAGATGTGGAGATAAGAGAACACTTGTACACTGTTGGAATCCTTGTACTCCTTGGAAGAACCGTTATGACCAACCTAGACAGCATATTAAAAAGCAGAGACATTACTTTGCCAACAAATATCCATTTAGTCAAAGCTATGGTTTTTCCAGCGGTCATTATGGTTGTGAGAGTTGGACTGTGAAGAAAGCTGAGTGCCAAAGAATTGATGCCTTTGAGCTGTGGTGTTGGAGAAGACTCTTGAGAGTCCCTTGGACTGCAAGGAGATCCAGCCAGTCCATCCTAAAGGAGATCAGTCCTGGGTGTTCATTGGAAGAACTAATGCTGAAGCTGAAACTCCAATACTTTGGCCACCTGATGCCAAGAACTGACTCATTTGAAAAGACCCTGATGCTGGGAAAGATTGAAGGCAGGAGGAGAAGGGGATGACAGAGAATGAGATGGGTGGATGGCATCACCGACTCAATGGACATGAGTTTGGGTAAACTCCGGGAGTTGGTGATGGACAGGGAGGCCTGTGTGCTGCAGCCCATTGGGTTGCAAAGAGTCGGACATGACTGAGCGACTGAACTGAGCTGACTGTACACTGTTGGTGGGAATGTAAGTTGATGCAACTATTATCAAGAGCAGGATGGAGGTTTCCTCAAAAAAATTAAAATGAGAACTTCCATGTGATCCAGCATCTCATTTCTGGGTATAAATCCAAAGGAGATGAAGTCAGTATATTGACGAGATGTCTGACTCCAACATTTGTTGTTGCATTAGTTTCAATGGCCAAAAATGGGAACAATCAAAGTGCCTATTGATGTACACACAGTAGTTTATTATTCAGTCTTTTAAAAAAGAAAGAAATCCTTTCATCTGTGACAACATAGATAATCCAGGAGGATATTATGCTAAGTGAAATAACCCATTCAAAGACAAATATCATATGATAACACTTGTATGGGAAACAGTCTTTAAAACTCCAAACTCCAGATGACAGAGTAGAGTGTTGATTGCCAGAGACTGAGATGTGGGGGAAAAGAAAGAATTTTTTAAAAGAAGAAAGAATGTAGAATTGGGGTTGCCAATAGGTAGGGGGAGGGGACCATGGAAGGCTTATTGTTTAATGGATACACAGTTTTGGTTTTGCAAAATAGAATTCTGAAGATGGGTGGTGGAATGGTTACACAATATGCATGGACTTAATACTGCAGAACTGAATACTTAAAATGGTTAAGATAAGAAGTATTATGTTATGTGTATTCTACCACAATATAAATAAACATAGTGAGTTTACCCTTGTAAATTTAAATAATAAAATATGTGCCTTTTGCAAATTAATTATATCTCAATTTAATTTTTTAATTAAGTATGTGCATTTTTAAAACGAAGGAAAAAAAGACTCTAAGAGTAAAGGGTGGAAGCCAGGAGACCAATCATGAAAAAAGATGCAGAAATTCAAGCAATAGATGATGATACATTGGAGCAGACCTGCAGAGATGATGCAGGAGAAGCAAGCACATTCTGAATCATTGGGAGTCTGGAGCTAAAATGTGGAGCAGGTTGGATGTGCGGGTTGAAAAGAAAGAAATGACTCTTAGAAAGAACTGTCGTTTACATCACAAAGGGAGAAGAGGAAGAGAAGCAGGTTGGTGAGAAAAATCGAGGGCTGACTTAGACACGTCTAGTTAAAGCTTGACGTAGAGAAGCAGAGTAGACCACAGACGCACTTTCTAAAGTTTGTCAGGCAGGTTTGCGACAAGGCCACAATTCTGGGAATTGTCAGCACGTACTAGTGTTCACATCAACACTCTCTGGCGTTTCATCCGACCTGAAGGGTGCTGGCTCCTTCTCACTCTGCTTGCTTCACCCTCAACATCTCCCCGAACCTTAATGTTGGTGTGGCCACAGCTCATTGCTTGGACCTCTCTCCTCTGCTCTGTCACCTAGATTTCACCCAGGTTCATGACTCAAAACATATCCAGAAGCCTTACAGTGAATGTCTGACTTGTAAATACTACATATTCTGGGCAATCTATATATCACTGACCACAGACAAGTTCCACAGTACCAAACAAGACAATTTGAACCTTATAATAGTTAATTTGAACATAACTAATTGTTTTTAAAGAACATAATTAATTTTTAAGAACATAACTAAGTTGTTTTTAAAGTATTATGTATATTGTTATATATCCAGCATATTGAAAAAAGTATGATTTTATGAATGATAAGAAGAGTTTTTAATTTAACATCTGTAAGCCCTTGATTCATGTATGAGTCATCTATGTTATTCCTCAAAGGAAGACTCTCTTGATTGACCATCATAACAAACAGCATTCAAGTCCATATGTTGATTTTTAAAAATATGTCTCTAACACAGAAAAATCTCTGATAATCCTGACTTAAATGGAGGCTTTGCAAAGAGTTACACAATTAGATGGAGAGGTTGAAAAGTGGAAATTCTGTTAGCAGACTCAGGGTGGAAATGGTACATGAAATTAAAGACAGGCCAGTAAGGAGAAGCAATGGACAACTCGGTTGAGTGAGAATTAAAATGACAGTTGTCATCACAGAAATGAGCGGGAACGGGACAGGGTTCAGCAGAGAGAACTGTAAACATGATTGACAGCGGAGATGAGAAAGCCAAAAGTGATGCATGGACAGCAAACCTTCGATGTGCTCTGTGTCTTTTGAGAGAAGTAGAAACTGTAGAATTCTGAGGTTAGAAAGGACCGTGACGGACTTCTCCTGTGGTGCACTGGCTAAGACCACACTGGCAATGCAGGGAGCCTGGGTGTGATCCTTCATCAGGGAACGGGAGCCCACATGCGGCAACTGAAGACCCCGCGTGTCACAACTGAGGCCCGACACAGCCAAATAAATAAGTAAATATATGTTATAGAAATCGAAGGACCGCGAATGCCATCCAGTCCAACCATTTAGAACATAGACGTGGAAAGTCAAATTTTAGTTTCACAGTGTGCCTGAGGTAATTCAGCATCTGAGTGGCAAGGCCATCCCTAAAGTTCACACCTCCAACATTCTCTGTAAGCGTCATTTTAACGCTCTCTGTGCCTGACAGGAGCACTTCCCACTGCTTGGATTTTCCAAAGCACAGCACTGTGGTCCCTGCCGGGTGAGGGCAGGGAGGGGGACCCCATCCTGCGGGTCCCGGACAGTAGTCATCTGTGACTGCCCACTCACTTTGTCCCCGTTGATCAACCCAAGAAAACGTTCCCCAAATTTATTTAGTTGATTTGCTGTATGAAAGGCCACTGGAGAAACGTCTCCTCTTTGGGACCCGTTGTTTTCCCGCATCCACGAGGGCACTGAGGTCGCAGGTTGACTCAGGTGAGGATGGCGTCTCAGTAAAGACGTGAATCTGACCCGTTGTTTTCCCGCATCCACGAGGGCACTGAGGTCGCTGGTTGACTCAGGTGAGGATGGCGTCTCAGTAAAGACGTGAATCTGGAGACGTCTTCCTGTGCGGACCGGCTTTGGAGGGCCCCTCAGTACCCCGCTTTCGAGCCATTCCTCTTTATCTTGCCCTGTTCCAGGGATGGCTCTCCAAAACCTGCCGCTTCTCCTGAACACCATCAGACGCCTTCCCACGCTTACCTAAATATCACAAGGACATCTCCTACAGGTCACTTTCCATTTCTAGGGAATTGCACACACCTGGAGCCCACATATCCCTACTTTACGTCATCATTAAAGACAGAATACATAGGGTCAGAAACATTCCTAGAGAGCTCCCTTAATCATCTATGGCAGAAACTCTTTGCATTTCAGAAAAAAAAAAAAAGTTTGCCTGTATGAATTTTTTGATGGCTGATGGAATGAAGTGAATTTCAAAAAGGTAAGGAAACATCTTCAGAAACTTTTAAAGACGAATTAGCTATCCTTTTTCCTAATTGACCTTAATTTACTGTGTATAATAATTTAGAGCAAGGGCAGACAAACTAGATATACAGATCACATTTAGTCTTTTTTTTTTCTTGTATGGCCCTTGAGCTAAGCATGTGTATTATCCTTAAAGAGAAAAGAATGTAAAAAAGAAATGAAGGAGATGAGAGGGATACAGATGAAAATAGAGACTGAGAGGAAGCAAGTGAGGAATGAACAGAAAGAGGAAGAAAAGAATTTTAAAAGAATAAAAAAAAAAAACCTACTGTGACCTGCAGTGCCTAAACTATCTACTATCTGGTCCTTTATATAAAAGTTTGCCAATATACTTTAGAGAGTAAAGATAATTTGCTAGTACATGCAAGAAGAGCTGAAGCAGCCAAATTACGTAATGGTTTGGATAAATACCCAGACTTCCCAGATGTGGAAAAAAGGCTTAGATTGTGACTTTTCCAACCCCGTATAACCAGAAGTAGTGAAACCAAGGTTCAGACTCAGGTCTTTCTTTTCTAGATCCAAAACGCATAGACTTGATTCTTGATTCCACTGTGGACTAGCTGTTGAATCACAGACCAGTCAATTTGTCTTTTCTGTGTAGATCTGTCTTGAATAAGTTGCAAAGTGATTGGTATAGAATAAGAAATGGAATTGAGGAACCAGGAGTGTGAGTAGACTCTGTCTTCTATTAACCAATCTTGTTGGATCGAGGTCTTACTTTTGCCTTTAACTATGTCATCTTCCGGGCGTCCCAGGGCACTAGTGGTAAAGAACCCACCTGCCAATGCAGGAGACATAAGAGATGCGGGTTCCACCCCTGGGTGGGGAAGATGCCCTGGAGGAGGGCATGGCAGCCCACTCCAGTCTTCTTGCCTGCAGAATCCCCAGGACAGAGGCGCCTGGGGGTTAGAGTCTGTACGGCTGCAGGTCAGGCATGACTGAGCATGCATGCACGTGGTCTTCTAATTCCTTTGTGATTTTGCTTCCTAAGAATACAAATTTTTGGCCATCCAAAATAAATTTCAGTATATGGTAACTTACAAAGTTCATGGCATAATGAGTATTACTCCATTATTCCATATCGTGGTTATTTGAAAAATAATTGAGTAAACATTTACTGAATGCTTATAGGGACTGGCACTATATTAAGTGCCTTTCATTTATTTTTATTTTATCATCACAGAAACCCTATAGGGCAAGTACACTTGTGATCACATCCATTCATAACATAAATGAGGAAATCGAGCTGTAGAGATTTTATCTGTGTCCAATATTACTTTGAATCCAAAAAGTCTAACGGCAGGAAGCAGGCTCCTCACCCCTCTGCTATGCGGCCTTGCCTTTCCCATGTTTTGAAGACTCATATGTTCATGGGCATTTTCTGTTTTATTGAAATATCTCCCTATCCTGCACTTATTTTTGAATTAGTATAATTTAAATATTATATGTTTCTGACATATGATAATAATATGCTACAATTTAGTATTTAATGTAAGCCTCACTCTTGTTCTTTCTTTGGACATCTGTTTATTTTCACTTGGTTATTCTTCCAAATACATTTTAAAATCACATTATGAAGCACAGGTACCTGCCCACACACAGAAACACACACACAAACACATCCTACTTCTCTTGGGATTTTATCAGATCCACACTAACTATGTACATTACTTTGAATATACATATTTTAAAGTATAGAGTTTTCCCATCACCCCCCTCCAAGTAAAAGCTTTAGTGATTGATTTTTCTTTAATTTTTGGAAAAATATTTTTCATACAATTTGAAAAATACATTTTACTTGTATTAATATTAAGTGCTATTAAGAATATGAAAAAAAAAGGCTATGGTTTTTCCAGTAGTCATGTATGGATGTGAGAGTTGAACCATAAAGAAAGCTGAGTGCCAAAGAATTGATGCTTTTGAACTATGGTGTTGGAGAAGACTCTTGAGAGTCCCTTGGACTGCAAGGAGATCCAACCAGTCCTTCCTGAAGGAAATCAGTGCTGAATATTCATTGGAAGGACTGATGCTGAAGCTGAAACTCCAATACTTTGGCCACCGCATGCGAAGAGTTGACTCACTAGAAAAGACCCTGATGCTCGGAGGGATTGGGGGCAGGAGGAGAAGGGGACGACAGAGGATGAGATGACTGGATGGCATCACCAACTCAATGGGCATGAGTTTGAGTAAACTCCGGGAGTTGGTGTTGGACGGGGAGGCCTGGCGTGCTGCGATTCATGGGGTCGCAAAGAGTCGGACTCGACTGAGCGACTGAACTGACTGACTGAACTGAAGAATATGAAAAGAAAGAACTTTCTTCCAATTATCCACATCTAAATAGTAACATGATTTTTACTGAATCACTCTATACAGTTTGATAAAATTAATTTAATTTTGCCTGTCTCTCCTTTCTTTTACCCATTTTTTAATATTTTATATCACTTGAAATTTTAGATCTAGATTGCTATTAAAATTGTTTTTCATAATGAATTTTCTATAAAATATTTGAAACAATTATTTAGACACAAGGGTGTTTTACTGTCTTCTTTTGACTTTTATATATTTTTAATTCCCCACAATTAATTTTTAATTATTTATCAAACTAGATTTTTTTGAGTTACTGAGTTACTATTTCCAGCATATATGTAAACAATATAACACAGCATTTGCAAATCTGAGAAAAATTCTTTCCTATTTATATACAAGAATAATGAGGGTTTCCCAGAAGACTCAGTGGTAAAGAATCTGCCTGCCCTTGCAGGATAAGCAGGAGACATGGGTTCAATCCCTGAGTCGGGAAGATCCCCTAGAGGAGGAAATGGCAACCTACTCCGGTATTCTTGCCTGAAAAATCCCATGGACAGAGGAGTCTGGGGTCTCTAATGGATCCAACATGACTGAGCGACTGAACAACAGAAATCTGAAAGCATTTTGAAAGCAGAATCCCTTTCTTTTTATTTTTTAATTTTTAAATTTTAAATTTTTTTATTTTTTGATTTTAATTTTACAGTGTTGTATTGGTTTTTGCCACACACAAATCAGTCTTAATTATATATATATATATACACACACACCCCCTCCCTCTTGAGCGCCCCCCCACCACCACCACCATCCCACCCCCCTAGATCATCACAGAGCCCCAGGCTGTGTTCCCTGTATTACGAAGCAACTTTCCAGTAACTATGAATTTTACACATGGTAATATGTATATGTCAATGCTACTTTCTCAAGATTCCCCTTCTTTTCTCTAAGTATCTTTAGTCAATTGGATGAGGCCCACCCACATTAAGAAGAGTAAGTTGCTTTACATATAGTCCACTGATTTAGTTTTATTGTACTTCATTTTTTTTTCATGTTTTCTAACATTTTGTCTTGAAAATTTTCCCCCAAATCCTTCCAAGGCATGTCATTAATATTAGAGTTTAATATTTGCTGACATTTTTCTTTTGATGTAAAATTAGCAATGAAATGCACCATCTTAAGAGCACATTTGCTGCATTTTGACAAACACATACAAGTTTAAGTTACCAAGACACAGAATACAGGTAGTTTCCTTACTCCCCTTTCTAGGGAATCCCTCCTCCAAGCCCCAGTGGTAACCCCTGTTCTAAATTTTTGCATGGTAGATTATTTTATATATTTTGGCATCATGCCCGTGAAATTACATAATGTTAACCTTTTGTGCAAAACTTCCTTCAGTCTGCATAGTATCTGTGAGCTCTCCGCATGGTCTCCCATGGTCGCTTGTCCTTTTGCGTTGCTGCTTTCATGGTTCACCATCACGTGTTCATCTGTTTTTCTCTTGGCAGACACTAAGGCCCTTTCTAGTTATTGGCTATATGAGTAAAGCCATTGTAAACATCTTGAGTCTTTTTTGTGAACATATTTTTGTTTATATTGGGAAAATATCTCTGTGTGGAACTGCTGGTCATAGAGTAGGTGTATGTTTCATTCCAGAAGAAGCTGTCAGACTTTTTCCCAGGGTGGTTGTGTCATTGACCCCGCCACAGACAGCCCCGCTCCAGGCGATGTTTCCCTTCTTCCACAGATGGCTGGGGTCAGCCTCTTTGATGGCCTACTGATTTAAATGTGAATTATATTTTAAAACAAACACACACACACACAAATCTTTAGTGTAGCAGCTCCACTGGCGTTTGACCAAACTACTGAGTGCCATGGCCTAGCCAAGTTAACATGTAAAGTGACCATCACAATGCATCCCTTGTCAACTCAGCACCCCTACTCATCTCCTTAAACCGTACTTGATCTCCAAGTAAAGATAGTAAAAAGCATACTTCTGCCTAATCGGATTCAATTGCACTGCATATAACTGAAAACACACAAACTGTTTCCACATGAGGGGAATGCAAAGTCTTTGTCATCCTTCTCCTTGATATTCTGTGTATTAAATTCTATTATGTAAAGTTAATAATAAACACCATGGTGCAAAGTCAATACATTTTGTTATATGCAAAGGTTTAAGAGATGGAAGGACACACACACCAACATATGGATTAAAAAATAAAGAAGAAATATGCATAATAATTATAGCCCTCATTTCTATAACTGGTCATGTACTCAAAAGTTGATATTTATAAAACACTTCTTCCAACACCCATTCCACATTCCCTTTGTCCTCAGAAAGTACCACAATATTTGGCAGTATTGGAGGGGGTAGGTTGGCAGTATCAGGGGCTTCCCTGATAGCTCAGTTGGCAAAGAAACCTCCTGCAATGTAGGAGACCCTGGTTGGATTGCTGGGTTGGGAAGATCCGCTGGAGAAGGGATAGGCTACCTACTCCAGTATTCTTGGGTTTCCCTGTGGCTTAGCTGGTAAAGAATCCGCCTGTGATGTGGGAAACCTGGGTTCGATCCTTGGGTTGGGAAGATCCCCTGGAGAAGGGAAAGGCTATCCACTCCAGTACTCGGGCCTGGAGAATTCCATGGACTGAATAGTCCATGTGGTTGCAAAGACACAGCTGAGCAACTTTCACTTTCATTACCTTCTTTATAAGGACCCAGCCTGCCCTTAATTCAAGGAGTTCTGGGTCTATGAACTAGCTCAAGTCTGAGAATTGATTCTCTGTTTTATGATCCAAGTTAAGACTTTTGGTCACTTGACCTAAAGCTCTTCCACTTAATAGACTTCCCGTCTGTTTCACTTCCAGGAGCACTATGATCAGCTAGCCAAGGTCACTCACAGAAGTCTAAGGCATAACATCCCGATTGCTGATTTGGCCTTGTGTGCATTAGGGTAAACATACCATCTTACCTTGGCAATTAAATACCACACTTCGACCTTGCCACCAAGAATCCAGTTATCCCATTACATTTAAGTTTCTCAAGGCAGTGGCAGAAGATCCCACTGTATTTTCTGAGAAGAGCAATCACAGAGACTCTGGAATTCCGCTTATGAATTTGTTTCTCACGGTCGTGGTGAAAAGTGCGTCCTCTGGACCTCTGTGGTGGGTGAAAGTGAAAGGAAGTGAAGTTGCTCAGTTGTGTCCAACTCTTCGGGACCCCAGGGACTGTAGCCCACCAGGCTCCTCTGTCCATGGGATTCTCCAGGCAAGAGTACTGGAGTGGGGTGCCGTTTCCTTCTCCAGGGGATCTTCCCGACCCAGGGGTCAAACCCAGGCCTCCCACACTGCAGGCAGGAGTTTACCAGCTGAGCCACAGGGAAGCCCAGGTAAGGTCAGCCCTGGGGTGGGTGAGCAGGTCTTAAATGACAAACCCTCCATCTTTCTAAGCTCCTAAAGTCTGTGAGTTGCTCTCTCAATGTGATCCCAAGGCACGCTGGTATTTCTACTTTCTCTGGTGTGAGTCACCTCATGGTCCATCTTTTAGTGAAACAAGCAAATGATTAAAGTCCTTTAAACACCCCCAAGCTGCCAAATTAATTTCAAAATCTATGCTTAGTGTCCTTGCTGTCCAGTCGCTAAGTCGTGTCCAACTCTTTGAGACCTCATGGACTGCAGCACACCAGGGCTCCCCAGGTAGCTTGGTGGTAAAGAACCTGGCTGCCAATGCAGGAGACACAAGAGATGTAGGTTCTTTCCCTGGGTCAGGAAGATCCCCTGGAGTAGTAAGTGGCAATACACTCCACTATTCTTGACTGAAGAATTCCATGGACAGAGGAGCCTGGGATACAGTCCATGGGGTTGGAAAGAGTCAGACACAACTGAGCAACTGAGCATGCGTGACTGGAATATACTGAACATGGAAGTAAACGGTGTTCAAAACAAGCTCGGAAATTTAGGCTTGAATGGGTTATTTCAAAGACACATGTGCCATGCTTGTAAGACTAGCCTTTATTCCAAAAACGATAGAAAACAAATAAATTAAGCAGAGCAGTATCATGATTTAATTCTTAGTGGGCTCATCTCCATAAATTCAGCCTGATTCAGCTTTGTGTTTCTTTCATCATCAATCCACACATTTGCTATGCATTTCCACACACATTCCTCAGACTTTGTTTGTGTAAAGTGGTGGGGGTGGGGAATAGTGATTCTCTTGCAGTTTGTGCAGCTCCTCGTCAGTCAAACTTTGTACTTCGCCTTTCCGGGCCTGCAGGGACTGGAGTTTAGTTTTAGGTCCAGAAGTAAAAAGGGTAATGGGTGTGGGTCCCGTGGAGTATACCAGGGTTTTGTAAGGCAAATACCATAAGAAAGGCTATTATAGGCAACGTAGAATTGATATCTCTTGCAGTGTTCCCTTGATATCCCCACTTTTCTTGAAGAGCTCTCTAGTCTTTCCCATTCTATTGTTTTCCTCTATTTTTTTGTATTGTGCATTTTATTTTTTTTCCTTCAATCCATTTTTTTCAGTTTTATTTATTTATTTACTTTACAATATTGTATTGGTTTTGCCATACATTGACATGAATCAGCCATGGGTGTACATGTGTCTCCCATTCTGAACCCCCTCCCAGTTCCCTCCCCATCCCATCCCTCTGGGTCATCCCAGTGCACCAGCCCCGAGCACCCTGTCTCATGCATCAGACCTGGACTGGTGATTTGTTTCATATATGATAATACACATGTTTCAATATATGGGAGAATGGCATTGTGCATTTTAAAAAGGCCTTCTTATCTCTCCTTGCAATTCTCTGGAACTCTACATTCAGCTGGGTTGTATCTTTCCCTTTTCCCCTTCTATTCCTCACCTATTTGTAAAGTCTCCTCAGGCAACCAATTTGCCTTCTTGCATTTCTTTTTATTCGGGGTGGTTTTTGGTCACTGCCTCCTATGATGGTTTTGAATGGTAGTACTGGAGAAAACTTGAGAGTCCCTTGGACATCAAGGAAATCAAACCTGTCCATCCTAAAGGAAATCAACCCCAAATATTCATTGGAAGGACTGATGCTGAAGCTGAAGCTCCAGTACTTTGGCCACCTGATGCAAAGAGCTGACTTATTGGAAAAGACTGATGCTGGGAAATACTGAGGGCAAAAGTAGAAGAGGGCACCAGAGGATACAATGGTTAGACAGCATTACCGACTCAACAGACATGAATCTGAGCAAACTCCTAGAGAGAGTGGAGGACAGAGGAACTGGGCGGGTTACAGTTTATGGGGTCACAAAGGTTGGACATGATTTAGCAGCTGAACAACAACAAGGATGATCTTCTCAGATGGGAGTGAACCAGCTGCTACTTCTAGCAAAGACTCTTCTGAATCAGGAATTCTATATCCCCAGTTTTCAGATTATCTCATTGGTGCCCCTTGCAATTTTCTGGATCCCATTCTTTTACAATTAATGCCCTTAGTTAACAGTAGAAGCCCTGTGAAGTTAGGAATTGAATTTGCATTGTAAATCAGCCACTCAAAGGATGAAATTCTGGGTGGTTTTTCAGCTCTGCATCTATAGGATGGTTAAGTCATCCCTTAGTATCTGCAGGGGATTGGGTCCAAGACTCCCTACAGATAGAAAAATTTGTGGGTGCTCAAGTCCCCCATATAAAATGTCCCTTATATAAAATGGTTCCGTTCAGTCACTCAGTCATGTCCAACTCTGCGAGACCCCGTGGATCACAGCACGCCAGGCCTCCCTGTCTATCACCAACTCCCGAAGCTTACTCAACCTCATGTCCATCCAGTCGGTGATGCCATTCAACCATCTCATCCTCTGTCGTCCCCTTCTCCTGCCCTCAATCTTTCCCAGCATCAGGGTCTTCTCTAATGGCATAGTATTTGCATATAACATGTGCACATTCTCCCATAATCTTTATATATATATATATATATACACATATATATATATATGTATGTGTATATATATAGCGGAGAAGGGGATGGCACCCCACTCCAGTCCTCTTACCTGGAGAATCCCATGGACGGAGGAGCCTGGTAGACTGCAGTCCACGGGGTCGAGAAGAGGCGGACACAACTGAGCGACTTCACTTTCACTTTTCACTTTCATGAATTGGAGGAAAAAATGGCAACCCACTCCAGTGTTCTTGCCTGGAGAATCCCAGGGATGGGAGAGCCTGGTGGGCTGCCGTCTATGGGGTCGCACAGAGTCAGACACGACTGAAGTGACTTAGCAGCAGCAGCAGCGTATATACATATTACTTAATATATAATATAATAATATATGTATTATATCAGTTCAGTTCAGTTCAGTCACTCAGTCATGTCCGACTCTTTGCGACTCCATGGACTGCAGCACACCAGGCCTCCCTGTCCATCACAAACTCCTGGAGTTTACTCAAACTCATGTCCATCAAGTCGGTGATGCCATCCAACCATCTCATCCTCTGTTGTCCCCTTCTCCTCCTGCCCTCAATCTCTCCCAGCATCAGGGTCTTTTCAAATGAGTCAGCTCTTTGCATTACGTGGCCAAAGTACTGGAGTTTCAGCTTCAACATCAGTCCTTCCAAAGAACACCCAAGACTGATTTCCTTTAGGATGGGCTGGTTGGATCTCCTTGCAGTCCAAGGGACTCTCAAGAGTCTTCTCCAACACCACAGTTCAAAGGCATCAATTTTTCGGCGCTCAGCTTTCTTTATGGTTCAACTCTCACATCCATATGTGACTCCTGGAAAAACCATAGCCTTGACTAGATGGACCTTTGTTGTCAAAGTAATGTCTCTGCTTTTTAATATATATTTTATATATTATTTCATTTCTAGGCTACTTATAATGCTCAGTACATATAAATGCTATGCAAATTGTTGCCATCATGTAACAAATTCAGGGTTTGTCTTTTGAAACTTTCTGCAATATTTTTTGCAATAATTTTGATAAGTGGCTTGTTGTATCTATAGATGTGAGACCAATGAGTATGGAGGGCTTCCTATGTACTAGTCTCTTTCAGGGCAGACATAGAAGTTTCCAGATCATTTACTCAGTAATTGAGCTGAGAATGTGAATCCTCCAGCTCATCCTTTTCTTTCTTACTTACTCTTGCGCAATTAGAAGCAACCCACCAATCTCATTACATTTCTCACTTTGACAAAAGCATGTGAAGGTATCATATGCATGCTTAGCCCAAATCTCTCCTGCTGTAAGCGTTTGATCGTTGTACCCAATGTCACCTTCTGCATATCTCTACTCCCATTATCTACCGTGACCTCTCGGTGTGCCACTACTGGGAAGAGAGGCATTAGTAACTTTAAATCCAATCATAAGAGAGAGCCACTCCCACAAAACCCAAAACCAGTTCAGAAAACTCACTCTTAAAATTTCTTTCCTTTAGAAACAGTTATTGCTATCAAAGGGCTTCCCAGGTGGTGCTAGTGGTAAAGAACTCACTCACCTGCCGATGCAGGAGACACAAGAGATAAGGATTCTGTCCCTGAGTTGGGAAGGTCCCTTGGAGCAGAAAATGGCAACCACCTCTGGTACTCTTGCCTGGAGTATCCCATGGACAGAGGAGCCTGGTGGGCTATAGTCCATAGAGTCATATGGAGTCAAACACGACTGAAGTGACTTGGCACGCACTCATGTATTACTGTCAAAAGCTGTATCAGTCAGGGTTCTTCAGGAAACAGAACCAACAGGATTTATTTAGAGAGAAAAAAAGAAAAAACACTTGATACTAAAGATTTTCCTTTTTTAGTTGAAGAATCTGGCAATTTCAAAATGTGCAGGGTAGACCAGCAGGCTGGAGACTCAGAGAAGAACTGATTTTGCAACTTGAGTGCAAAGGCAAGCTGGAGGCAGAATTTCTTCTTCAGGAAACGTCAATTTTTCTTTTTTTCCTTAAAGTTTTCAACTGATTAGATAAGGCCCACCCCCATCACTGAGGGTAATTTGCTTTATTCAAAGTCTAATTTTTTGTTATTGTAAATCTCATTTGTTAGAAATACTTCCACAGTAACATGTAGACTGATATTTGACAAAATGTTTGGGTACTATGGCCAGCAAAATTAACACATAAAACTGACCATCACACCCCAGGAAATAAGAAAAGATCTGATATAACTTTAATACAAATTAATTTATTTTACTTGGAGACTAGTTACTTTACAGTATTGTAGTGGTTTGGCCATACATTGAGATGAATCCACCATGGGTACACATGTGTCCCCATCCTGATCTTCCTTCCACCTCCCTCCCCATCCCATCTGTCAGGGTCATCCCAGTGAGCCAGCCCTGAGCACCTGCCTCATACATCCAACCTGGACTGGTGATTCATTTCACACGTAATAATATACATGTTTCAATGCCATTCTCGCAAATCATCCCACCCTCGCCCTCTCCCACAGAGTCCAAAAGACTGTTCAATACATCTGTGTTTCTTTTGCTGTAGCGCATACAGGGTTATCGTTGCCATCTTTCTAAATTCCATATATATGTGTTAAATCCCAATTGTGTTGTTTCTATCTCATAAAACTGTGATGAAATGCTTTTAACAATATTTTATTCTGTTAGATACTTATCATACAAGTATTGCTTCAAAACATGCAGCCATCCTCTGAGTCTTAGAAACATGTGCATGCTCAGTCACGTCTGACTCTGCAACCCTATGGACCATAGCCATCCAGACTCCTCTGTTCATGGGATTTTTCAGGCAAGAATACTGGAGGGCTTGCCTTGTCCTCCTCCAGGGGATCGTCTCAACCCAGGGATCGATCTTTTATATCAGATCTTTTCTTATTTCCTGGGTTGTGATGGTCAGTTTTATGTGTTAACTTGGCTAACCACAGTACCCAAATATTTTGCCAAATATCAGTCTACTTTGTAAAATATCAGGGATCAAACTTGCACCTCCTGCATTGGCAGGTGAATTCTTTTACCACTGAGTCATCTTAGAAATATATTGAATTTCAAACAAGTTTGTACTCTAATTAGTTTTAATTTTTAGAAAAAGGGTAAATCCTTGGTCTAATGAGTTATTGAAAGTCATATGATATTCTCTCAAAAATAGATAACTTATTGTCCATCCACTTCCTCGGTGATCCCGAAGGGCTGATGTGTTTTATTGCCCAATAATCAGCAGACAGGTAAAAAAGTTTTCATTAGCAATTTTAATATGGCAAAGTAGTAGCTGAAAAGAACATGATCAAACCTATAAAATCTATATGATACATTGAGTGAATATCTCTATTTTCTTCACATTCTGGAAAACTATAATAAAAGTTGATTTTTTTTTTTTAAAGTAACAGAGGAGAGTTAACTATGTGCTTAGCGTTCACCCTCACTTTGTTCCCTTATGCATGGCCAAGATTACCAGTGCCCCCTTTTTCATAAAAAACATGGAACACAGTATCACTTCTCCTGAGCAACAATAATGTAAGGCCTGGGCTGAACCTGGCTATGACAAATCTGGTGGGAATTAACTCCAACTTTATATTTTTGGGGAGATTATTTTGACTGAGAATATTGATAAAAGTTTTAATACTGGCCTTTACTTTGACAAGCACGTGCCAGACCTTCCATTGACAGCGGATCATACAGGGAAGAACAGATTTAGTTTGGACTGATTATCAGTCACAAGGGAGAAGATAGATGAGCAAACACCCAAATACCTTCTGGGAGATAGAATTTATGAGACAAGATCCTAAATAGCAAAGCAATTTTCTGCTTCCACTGCTTTTGTTTGGGGAGATTACTGAAGCCTCGGTCTCACTGGGCAATCTGTCCAGGCTCACGCTTCTCCCTTCTTTACCCACCAGAGCAGCCAGATATCACCTGCCAGGTCCTGTCTTTCGTGAATACAACTAAGAAGACTGATTCAGTGTACTCCTTTCTCTTTTGATGGTACAGCCAAGAGGTTCGAAGCCTTTGGCAACCTCCTTCTTGATTTACAAAGTTCCAGGTGCCAGCTGACATTGAGTTAGAAAAGTGAGTAATGGCTTTACAAGTCAAGACGCCAGTATTTCAGGAGTAGTATGGGCCATGACTTGCGGTATTTTCTCTGAACCCACTTGGAAGCCCAGTTTATCTGAGGACAACGGCAATAGCTAATCTCAGTCAGAGAAATAGTGAGAGAGTAAATAATATAAATTGTGGCATAACTTAAGATTATAAAAAACCCTCTCCTCATATGGTACGTCATTTAATCTTGACAGAAAATGAAGATATTATCTATTAATATTATCTCTTCTATAGATTCAAAGAAATAAGGGAAGAATTAGCATTTTATGTGGATTAATAGGTTTCATACTTCCCAGATTGCTCAGTGGTAAAAGAATCCCTGCCAATGCAGGAGATTCAAGAGACTCCACTTCAGTCCCTGGGTGGGGAAGATCCCCTGGAGAAGGAAATGGCAACCCACTCCAGTATTCTTGCCTGGAGAATCCTGTGGAGGGAAGAGCCTGGAGGGCTACAGTCCATGGGGCTGCAAAGAGTCAGAGACAAAAAGCAAAGACACACACAGACACACACACACACATCAAGCCAAGTGCTCTAAAAGCTTTATCTCATTTAATCCCATCAAATTCTGGATATGGTTAGATTTATTATTTGCATCTTTGAAATAAGAAAACCAAAAGTAATGCAAGGTGATCTCCCCAGAGGATAATATTATTAATAGGAAACAGATTTTAGCACAGATCTGTTTATTGCCACATTCTCTAACTCTCTTTTAAAATAATACTAATTAGACTGCAAGGAGATCAAACCAGTGAATCCTAAAGGAAATCAACCCTGAATATTCATTGAAAGGACTGATGCTGAAGCTGAAGCTCCAATCCTTTGGCCTCCTGATGTGAGGAGCCAACTCATTGGAAAAGACCCTGATGATGGAAAAGATTGAAGGTAGGAGGAGAAGGGGCGTCAGAGGATGAGGTGGTTGGATGGCATCACCAACTCAATGGACATGAATTTGAGCAAACTCTGGGAGATAGTGAATGACAGGATAATTTTTCTCCTAACATCCTATCAACTGGGGCTGGGCTGGCTGGAAAAGTAAGAAGGAAGGAGGGTAAGACGTGGGCTGTGACTTGGACATGCGGATATGCGGGTGGAACCATAAACAGGTGTCACTCTGGGCAGATTTCTGGAGATGGTTGCATGCAACATATTTGATAGCAACTTGATGAACAAGTTGATGATGTGTTGATATAATAGTTTTTATGCCTCTGGGAAGCAATGATGTCCCTTATTTAATCTGTCCACAATATGGACCCCATGACTCAGCCTATCCTTCTGCTCCTGGTTAATTTCTACTTTTCAGATCTAAGCTTAAATATGATTCCCTCTAGGAAGACTTTTCAGAATTGCTTAATCAAAATTTATGTCAGAGCCCCATGTTGTACAGTCTTACAACACACTATTTTTTTTAAGTATTTATTTGGCTGAGTCAGCTCTCCGTTGTGGCACTCAGGATCCTCAATCTTTGTCATGGCATGCATGCAGGATCTTTAGCCGTAGCATGTGAACCCTCAGTAGGGGCATGTGGGACCTAGTTCCCTGAATTGAATCCCAAGCCCCCTGCATTGGGAGCATGAGTCTTAGCTACTGCACCACCAAGGAAGTCCCTATTTTTTTCTACACAACAGTTAATTATATACATATATATATATATATATATATATATATATATATATATATACACACACACACACACACACACACACACACATATATATAAAAGCCAGATTGTTTAATCAACAGTGTCTGCCTCTCATTAGGACAGACTATCCAGCTAAGAACCAATCATCCCATTTTGATCACCCTTGTATATGGTGCTTGGCACTTAATACATAAAAATTAAATGTGAGTAACTTCAAAAAGGTAGCTAAGATGTGAGGTGGCAAATTCATGACTTTTTAAAGTCTCAATACTGGCAGACTGTACTAACGGGCCAGTGTTAGAGGAATGGCAGGGGATGTTCTGATTCTCTGAAGATGCGAAAAATAATTAGGAACTTTAGCTCTAAAAAGTTAGTATCAGTCAAAGTGTGAGCAGACCACCAAAACCATCAAACACAAAGCTATAGATTAACCTGATTTTTATCAGACTGAAGATACAGACTGCCTATTATCATATTTTTAAATCGATTTTACTGGAGTACTTTGCTTTATGATATGTTAGTCTCTGCTGTGCAGCAGAACGAATTCGCTATATTTTAGGTACATCCTCTCTCTTTCGGATTTCCTTCTCACTTAGGTCCCCACAGAGCACTGGGCAGAGCTCCTGTGCCATCCAGTAGGTTCTCTTCAGTCATCTGTTTTACCGTATCTTTTCAATGATGGTCATTTCTGTGACCTGTCCCGTGCAGCACACTTTTAAGGATGATATATGAAATAAGAGGATTTCCAGAGCGAAAATTGTGAAAAATATCAAACCTATGTCACATGATGAATAGCTAAACAAATCAGAATTAAAATGTAGGGCTGCATGATAATGGCTATTTAGCATCTGAAGTATTTCATGTAGAAATGGCCCCATCGCGTAGAACAGAATGAATGAATATGTAGAGCTTGCATAGAAGAGTCTGTCTGCTCATTATGAGAAAGGACTTTTAGAGTTATTGACCCAACAGTGGAGCAAGAGAACCAGGAGGTAATGAACGGAAATTCTACTAGATGTCCAATGTTGGATCTTTACATTTTTGGGTTGTCAAAAACACATAACATAAAATTTATCATCCTCAAGTGTACAGCACATTACAATTAACCACATACACACTGTTGTGTAAAAGATCTCCACAAAATTTTCATGTTACAGGATTAAAGTTCTATCCATTGAACAACTTGCTTTTTCCCATCACCCCTACCCCTGGTAAACACATTCTATTTATAGTTTCTAAGGGTTTGACTACTTTGGATACTATATTTAAGTGAAATCATGCTGTAATTTTCTTTTTGTGACTGGCTAATGTCGCTTAGCATAACGTCCTCAAGGTTTAACCATGTTGCAACATGACAAGATTTCACTTTTGTGAGACTGAAAAATATTTCTTTGTATGTTTATGTCTCATTAGTTTTATCCATTCATTTGTTGGTAAACAATTAGATTGCCTCCACCTCCTAGCTATCATGAACAGTGCTGCAATGAACACAGGTGTGCAAATATTTCTTCAAGAACCAATAATCATTTGTTTTAGAAATATACCAAGAAGTGGAATTGCTGGATCATATGGAAGTTCTATGTGGAACTTCCATACTGTTTTCCATAGTGGCTACACCATTTACATTCCCACCAAAGGTGCAAAAGATTTCTAATTCCTCCACATACTTGCCAAAACTTGTTATTTTCTGCTTTTTTATAGTGGCCATCCTAATTGGTGTGAGGTAACATTTCATGTTGATTTTGTAAACCTGATGATTAGTGATGTTAAGCATCTTTTTAAAATGCCTATTGACCATGCGTGTGTCTTCATTGAAGAAATGTATATTCAAGCCTTTTGCCCACTTTTAATCGCATTGTTTGTTACTGAGTTAGGCAAATTGTTTGTATATTCTGAGTATTAAGCCTTTATCAGACATATAGTGTGTAGATATTTTATCTGAATCCGTCGGTTGACGTTTCAGCTGGCTGTTCTCTGTGCACACAGCTCTGCTCTTTCTTAGGCAGAGCTCTGATGATGTCATTCCATCACTGCTACCCTTGCCAAACCCTTGTACATACCCTCCTACCACACCACACCAAGTATTTAACCTTGTAAAAACTTGAGCCAATCTCCTCTTTCCATTCTCCTTTGTAGCATCTTACACTCCATCCAGGATGAATCAGTTTCTCATGACCCTCCCATTTCTACAATTCTAAATTGTGTTTTCCAGAAATTTCCTTTCCTTAATCATCCTTACATGCTTTCTCTCCCATGAAGTCTTAACTGACCCCCAAAATTGAAAATGCATTCTATCTATAAAACTTAATTATCTAATTTATACATTTCTTATGACTTTATCTACTTTCTATTACAATCTTTTTACATATATTTCACTCCATATCATGAACTTTTGAATATTGTACCCATATATCTCCAACTGAATGTCTTAGGAAGTACTGAGTATAAATATAAATGAATTAAATGATGAATAGCTTCCTCCCTCCCCTTCATAATCTTTGAACTTTAAAAGTTGTTGACAGTTTCTTGGGAGTTAACTGAAATAATCTTCGTTCCACTTCTACTGAAAACAGTTTGAAATTCCACAAACTTCCTCTGACTCTTTTCCTCAAAAAGTTCTTACACAATTTAGCCCAACTTTTGGCAGTTAGGAGCATAATTGTAGATATTTATGTGAAGAAGCTTGTTAAAAGGGGGAGGAAAAAGAGAGTAAGTCTTAATTCTTCTAGTTTCTAACTCAGTCTTAGTTAGATTACATCATGGTTCATGTAATCTAATTTTAGATTGCATCATCATGATGTAGATTACATCATACATCATGGGAGTATGAACTGATGTATTGTTAGTCTGATTCTTTCTTTGGATTAATAATTCTCAACAGAGAAAATCTGTTAACTCAATGTCCTGGGGAAACCACTCAGTGTGGATGGAATTCGTGTTCCTGGCCTATCCCTCCAGGTCAGAGCCGCGCGCCTTGGCCTTCCTTGGGGTCAGCCTGGTTTATACATGGGTCATCACCGGGAACGTCCTCATTATGGTGGCCATCCAGGCTGAAGCCCGCCTCCACACACCCATGTACTATTTCCTGGGCAGCCTCTCGGGAGTGGAGATCGGCTACACGGCTGCGGTGGTGCCCCACCTCCTGGTCAACACCCTGCGGGCAGAGAAGACCATCACCCTGCTGGGCTGCGCCACTCAGATGGCCTTCTTCATCGGACTGGGCGGTGCCGACTGCCTCCTCTTGGCCTCCATGGCCTACGACCGCCACGCTGCCATCTGCCACCCCCTGCGGTACCCTCTCATCATGCCTGGGACGCTCTGCGCCCGCTTGGTGGCAGCCTCCATGGTCCTCGGCCTCTGCCTGTCCTTCCAGCTGGTGGCCTCTGTCTTCTCTCTGCCCTTCTGCCCAGCTCGGGGCATTCAGCACTTTTACTGCGATGTGCCCCCTGTGATGCGTCTCGTTTGCGCCCAGAGCCACAGGCATGAACAATCAGTGCTGGTGGCGGCCACACTGGCCATCGCGGGGCCTTTCCTCCTGATTGCCGCCTCCTACGCCTCCATCGCGGCCGCGGTGCTCCGGGCCCCCTCGGCCGCGGGCCGCCGCCGGGCCTTCTCCACCTGCTCCTCCCACCTGGCGGTGGTCCTGCTGCAGTACGGATGCTGCGCCTTCATGTACCTGCGGCCCACCTCCAGCTACCGCCCCGAGCAGGATCAGTTCGTCTCCCTGGTGTACACGCTGGGGACCCCATTGCTGAACCCGCTTGTCTACACCCTGAGGAACAGTGAGATGAAAGGGGCCATAGCCAGAGTCCTTACCAGGAATTGCCTCCCCCAGAAAAGCTAGTCCATGCTAAAGGAGATCAACCCTGAATATTCACTGGAAGGACTGATGCTGAAGCTGAAGCTCCAATGCTTTGGCCACCTGATGCGAAGAGCTGACTCAGTGGAAAAGACCCTGATGCTGAGAAAGATTGAGGGCAGGAGAAGGGGACGACAGAGGATGGGACGGTTGGATGGCATCATGGACTGGATGGACATGAGTTTGAGGAGACTCTGGGAGTTGGTGATGGGCAGGGAGGCCTGGCATGCTGCGGTCCATGGGGTTGCGAAGAGTCGGACACCACTGCACGGCTGAACTGAAAAACTAGGAGAGGGTCTTACCTCTCAGGCAAGGATTAGGTTCCAGCTCGTGCAAATTCCCATGCAACAGGGATTTCTCTCAGTTGATGTTAAAACTATCTTTTAAGAAGGCACAATGTTTGGACACTATTTAGCTATGTGTACCGGAGACCTTCAAAATGTTTCTGCCATTTGACTCAGTAATTTCTTTTTTTTTTTTTTAAGCTTATATGGCTGTGCTGGGTCTTAGCTGCAGCACACAGGATCTTAGATCTTCATTGGGGTATGCAGGATCTTTATTTGCAGCATGCAGAATCTTTCCTTTTTTTAACTGTGCATGTGTGATCTAGTTCTCTGATCAGGGATGGAACTGGGGTCCCTGAATTGGGAGCAAGGAGTCCCAGCCACTGGACCACCAGGGAAGTCCTGACTCAGCAATTTCTATGAATGAAATATATAAGCAAATCGTCATAAAATAACACAGAATGGTACTTACAAGGCAATATCCAGGTATCAGTTGGAAGCAGATGGCCCATTCAATAGATTTTAACTGAAAAAAAAATGTTCTGATTATATGGAGACATATGAGTAAGGGAACCAATAATTGTAGTCAAGGCACTTACATACTAGCAAGAGCAGGAAGCCATTATCACCCCTACATCTAAAAGTCAAAAGGATGATACAGTGTTATCTGAGCCCAATAAGAACAAGATTTGTGGAACTGTGGTCTCAGGGGAAAAGCCTATTATAGAGTAAAGGCCATGCCGGGAAAGAGCAGGGAGATAAATACTTAACCCTCTGGCTGCCTGGGCCCTCCCACCTCTTGCCTTTTCTCCCATTGGCTGATCCATCTGGAAGCAGGAAGGCAGAGAGACTGAGTGATTCAGTCCACAGAAGTTAAACTTTGGGGACAGACTGGCGCACAGAAGGACCTTGAGAATTGGGGCCAAAAGATAATAATCAGAACAGAAGTTGGTTGTTAGCATATTAGAAATAACAGTGAAGATACATTAACAATTCAGCTTCCCCATAATAAAGGACTGGTTAAACAATTACTTATGAGATAATATTATGTAGCCTTGAAATATGTTTTCAAGTGCTAGTTGTTAGTAACGGCTAACATTAAGTGCTTTCTGTCTACCAGAATCTGTGCTAGGGGACGCTCGCTCTCTCCCTTCCCTTCTGCCTCTCCCTACCCCTCTCCATCTCAATCTACCTGTCTATCCGTAAAAGTCGGCAGATGGAGGAGGTGCTGGACTTGTGTCCTCAAGAACCATCTTAATTTGGGTAGAATTTAAATGTCTTTCCTCATTTTCCAAGGATAAAACTGAATCAAAGAGATTAAATAACTGGTAGATGTCAGACAACTCATGAGTGGCAGAGTTGGGATTTGAACCCAGATTCCAACTTCAGAGGCGATCTTAACACTTACAATTGGCGGAAGCTGTGAAACTGCTTCTACAACATGATCCAATATTTGAAAAACACGCCGTGGACACATTTTAGGAAAAAGTGGGCACAAATGTACCAAAGTGTTAACTATGGTCATCTCCAGTTTGAGGGATAATGGATATCTTCATTATATTCACTCTCCATCTTATCTTTTTCTACAATTTCTATATTACAAACCTATTATTTTTAATTCAGAAAAAAATAACTGTTGGAAAGCATTTTCATAAAGAATCTGATGTTTATGCATTAGCTTGAACCATGTGAAATTACTACCATTTGACCACTTGTGATCTACAAGACAGTGATATCACATGTTGCAAACTAATGTATTTATTTAGCTTAAATCTTCCATTCCTGCAAGAATGCTCTTCTATCTTTTATATATCCCTGTATTGATAGTTTTATCTTTAATGTTTCCTTTTTTCTCTTCAAAGCCTTGATGATTTCCTAAAATTAGAATAGTTATTTTAATATAATGTGACATAGAAATAGTGAGAAGGACTTTATATTTTGTAAAGTGTAAGGCATTCTCCTCCTATCCTCTCAAGATATCATACATCAATTTCATCTGCAACATTTTTCTGGGTGTTGAGAAGAATGTAAAAAGGTAGGGGGAGGGAAGCAGGGAAGGAAGGAGAAGATAAGGTTTTCAATTACATTTCAATGTGACATTTGATGTCATGAATCATATTTCTCATTAACTTATAACTCAAAACAGGTAAGTCAAGAAAGAAAGGATGAATTATAAGGCCAGTGGAGAAAGGTCATTGAAGGATTGATTCCAAATTATTGAGTAGCTCCAGTCCCCCATCATCCAGACATATAATAAAGGATGAGGTTTGCTTGCTTAACAAAAATCACTTGGCAAACTCATGTGTCTAATTAACAATAGTCTTTTCATAGCATCATTAGCCATCAAAAGTACATAGTACAATAGAATCATAGAAGAAAGCATACCCATGTCTGCCTGGAGGTATTTTTTTATATTAGGTCCTCATAAAGCCTATATTTTATCAATCATCATAGGTGCCCTATGATTCTTTTTCTTTGGATAAACTAGACACCTACAATCATAAATGTCTGAAAAGCACTTCCTCTGTCTAGAGATGGGGCCATAAACACATAACTAACAGGCTCTCTGACTGTATATCAGTGCCTCCTGGCTCTAAATTCTGCTTCTTATTATTTTCCTTGTCCCAGGTCTTCTGGTGTGTGTATCATTGACCCTTATCTAAATTACTGTACCTTGTGAAGCTTCCCAGGCGGCACTAGTGGTAAAGAACCTGCCTGCCAGTGCAGGAGACATAAGAGACACGAGTTCAATCCCTGGGTCAAGAAGATCCCCTGGAGGAGGGCCTGGCAGCCCACTCCAGTCTTCTTGCCTGGAGAATCCCATGACAGAGGAGCCTGGTGGGCTACAGTCCATGGGGTCAGAGCGGGACACGACTGAAGCGACTTAGCAGGCATGCACGCGAAGCTTATTTGGACTGACTTTCTAAACTAGTCTTGATGAGGCTTTACCTCAATTGTCTCTTTAGTGATTATCCATGGGTCTTTATCTGTGCTTCTGTCACTCCTTTCCTCTGTGCTTCACTCTCAAATCGCAGCAGTTTTACACCCAAATCCCGTCAGTCTGGAAGGGAATACTCAATGAGAAGTATAGCCAGTGCCTTGAGGTAACTAAAGAATAAACTTTTCGTCTATCTCGGCATCAAAATCACATTCTCTTAATCACTGTGGATTCACAGTAACGCCTAATATAAAGTAGAGCAAGCCAGCTCATCAGGTTTTTCTTCAAGAATGTATGAGCTATTCTTGGTCCTTCAGAAATCCTTAAGATTTTAAGATCAAGTTGCCAAGGACCTGCCTCTCTCTGTCTTTCTCTCACTCACACACACATGCACACACCCACATACACACATACATACACACACTCCTGGAATTGTTATTCAGATTGTGATGCATCTGCAAATCAATTTCAGAAGTCATATCTTTAAAAATAGTATATTATGATCCATGACCATAGAATAGTTTTTCATTTACTCAGATTTTAACCACTATCTTTCAGTGAAGTTACATACTTTTGCAGACAGAAGTCTTGCATTTCTATTATTTTGGGTTAATGGTCCTTTACTGGGATATAGCATCTTTACCATAAAATGCACACATTTAAAACTGCAGAGCTCAATGAACTGTGATAATTATATCCAGCTGTGTAAACTTGGCTCAGCCCAAGATAATACAGAAAGTTGCTTTGTGCTTCTTTCTAGTCAATTCTCTACTTCAGAGGCAACCACTATTTATAACCTTCTTCTCATGGAATAGTTTTACCAGTCTTGAACTTCGTAATTTGGAGTAAATAATGCAACGGCTATCAAGCTCTTGCCTCTCAGCTCCAAATTCACTTTTTTCTACTCTGCTTCATGACGTACCACGGCTGCTTTGCTAACTGGCCTGATATGGAGCGTCCTCTGTAGAGAGTTTCATTAGAGTCACGTCGGGAAGAAGCAGCATCCTTCCTGGTTCTGGCAGGCCGTGTCTGACTCGGAGTGACCCCCCTGGACTGTAAGCCGCTAGGCTTTTCTTCCCATGAGATTTTCCCAGCAAGAATATTGGAGTGGGTTGCCCTGTCCTCTTCCGGGGGATCTTCTCGACCCAGAGAGTGGACCTGATGCATCTCCTGCACCGGCAAGTGGATTCGCTACCACTGAGTCACCAGGGAAGCCCTCTGGTGGGCTTTTCTGTTCCATCCCCACAAGTCAAGGCCCCAGGATTGTGTGGGACACCCATAGACAGTCCCGTTCCAGTGGCTCTTGCCAGAAGTCTAAAGGATGGTTTAGCACTGAGTTTTCCCCCAGCATTCCAGCTGGTTTCCTAGCAAGTATCAGCAGTGCCTCAGTGGACAGCTTCCCAGAGAGTTTCCCTGCATTTCAAGGAGTATGCCTCTGTGACTTCAGCAACCTTCTCAAGCTTTCTAGAAGGCTACAATCATATCCTCTCCAGGTAGGTCAGAATCTCAGCCTTGGGGGTGGGGGGATGCCTTCCTAAATTTGTTTCTTCTTTGATTCTTTTTGTTCCAGTGATGTGGGCCTTTTGGCATCCACATAAGGGGAGTTTTAATTGGGTGTATAATGCGTGGAGTTTTTAAATTTTTACTGGTGTTTAGTTCCTCCACAATGTTGTGTTAGTTTCTACTGGACAGCAAAGCAAATCAGCCGCACAGACCCCTCAGCCACTGCCCCTAACCTGGTGAGTCCCGGGGTTCTGAGTCTTCACGTGCCATTCTTGTCACCAGGCAAGTAGGGATTTCTTTTCTTTTTTCCATCTGTAAACAGGTAATTATGTCCATATACACAGTGACCCCTGTCACCCTCTGTCCAGTCTGCACCAAAAGTAAACATCATTTTGTAGACACACACACACACACACACACACACACACACATCTCTTCCTGGGGGCGTCCATGGTGGCTTAGATGGTAAAGAATCTACCTGCAATGCAGGAGATGCATGTTCAATTCCTGGGCCAAGAAGATGCCCTGGAGAAGGAAATGACAGCCCACGCCAGCATTCTTGCCTGGAGAATCCTGTGGACGCAGGAGCCTGGCGGACTACAGCTCATGCGGTTGCAAAAGAGCCGGGCATGACTTAGCAACAAAGCAATAACAAAAGCATCTATTTCTTGATTCTTTAGCCTCAACTCTAGAAGTAATGGATACTCCTTTTATCTTCGATTCCTGTTTTAAAGTTCCCGTTGCCCTTTTTACCAGATAACTCCCTATTACTAGACTAATAATTCTTTCTATATTGAGTCTTCCCTGTTCCAGTTATTAGCCTGGTTTCTGTCTCCAGCCTGAATCTTGACTGTTGCGTATAGTACATACTATTTTGTGTCTGGTTTGTTTTCCTGATCAGTGTTGCATTGTGTAAACAGGTAAAAGGTAACCTATCCTTTCTCCCTGAAACCCTACAGAAAGACATTAAAGGAGCAAATAATAGTAAGCATAAGCCCTAGGATAATGAGCACAGATGAGGGCAGGCAGCAAATAAATATGCTTTTTGGAAAAATGTAAGACAAACAGATAATTTGTAAACAAGTTAGTAGAAGAGAGAAAGTATTAATACCTATCAGCTTATAAGGAAAGAACACAATAAAAAGAAATCTTGATTGCAGAAAATTTGGATGAGCACAGTAATTGGAACCCTCAGATACTTCTGAAAATTTGGGGTGGGGCTAAAAGCAAGAAAAGTAGTTGAAAATCTATGTTGTTATAGAGACTATTAAGTACACTGAGGAATAAAGCAAAGCAGTAATTATGTTTGTGTCACAGAATCCTGGAAAGGAAATACAGATAGAGGCAAAACCTTTGTAGTTCTAAATTTGAATGTGAGAATAAAACATTCCTGTTCTCCAAAATCAAGAAAGAAAAAGACTGACTGCTTAGAGGTCATAATATGTGTCAGTGGTCCAATGATCAGCCAGATGTTTGATGCTTTGCTAGACGGACTCATAAGATTTAGCTTATAACTGTACTCATGGCTAACATCTATTAGAGTCAACAGGATATTCAATAGAATCAGAAGGGACATAACAGTGTAGGCTTCCTGTGTTCTTCCTGACGGAGTCCTACAGAGAACACTTCCTTCTATAGAGGCTAAAGGCAGCAACATGTGTGCAATGTTTCTGCCCAGGGAAGCCCATTAGAGACTCATAGCCCTAGTGTTTAATCTGGGGCTGGTCACACAGACATGCTATGCTTGTATGATAAATCACAATTATCAAAACTACAGGCTCCCAACAGGAAAGCAGGTTGCCTGAAAGCAGAAATATGTCAAAGCATCCCATTCAGATTCTTTGACTAGAAATCACCTCTCTCCATCATTGCTAGATCAACTGATATCTCAAGAGAAACTGTATATCCGGATTTTTTTTTTAGTTACTGAATTAAGTGCTTGCCTAAATCAAGACTTTATTTTTGGAGGCTCCAAAATCACTGCAGATGGTGATTGCAGCCATGAAATTAAAAGACGTTTACTCCTTGGAAGGAAAGTTATGACCAACCTAGATAGCATATTAAAAAGCAGAGACATTAGTTTGTTAACAAAGGTCCGTCTAGTCAAGGCTATGGTTTTTCCAGTGGTCATGTATGGATGTAAGAGTTGGACTATAAAGAAAGCTGAGTGCCGAAGAATTGATGCTTTTGAACTATGGTACTGGAGAAGACTCTTGAGAGTCCCTTGGACTGCGAGGAGATCCAACCAGTCCATCCTAAATGAGGTCAGTCCTGGGTGTTCACTGGAAGGACTGATGCTGAAGCTGAAACTCCAATACTTTGGCCACCTGATGCGAAGAGCTGACTCATTGGAAAAGACCCTGATGCTGGGAGGGATTGGGGGCAGGAGGAGAAGGGGATGACAGAGGGTGAGATGGTTGGATGGCATCACCGACTCAATGGATATGAGTTTGAGTAAACTCTGGGAGTTGGTGATGGACAGGGAGGCCTGGCGTGCTGAGGTTCATGGGGTCGCAGAGTTGGACATGACTGAGAGACTGAACTGAACTGAACTAAATCAAGAATGACCCCTCCTCCAAGCTAAAATTATCTTTGTTTCCTTAAAACTAATCAATCAAACAGAAATTTCCAATTTTCAAGGGACTTGGATATCAGATTATAAAAGTGGTTTCTTAACTCTTTAGTCTCTACTTGAAGAATATGATATAACTTTAGAGTTGCTGACTCTTAACCGTGAGATAATCACCTTTCATATTTTTAAGCAGAATTAGATATGCATTCTGGGGGGAAGGAGACACAAAGGATTTTGCCAATAACTGGATATCTACTTTACAGAGGGGAGGCTTTGTGCTCCATTTATAAAAACATCTGCATCAGATACAATTAGTGATAAAATAAAAAAAAAACTCCCAATCATAACCTCATTGTCTCATTTTGGCCACATTTAATAAGCTATTTGCCGTTCAGATTTCTCATGGGACTTCTGCAAGCATTACATTTCTTACAATAATATTTTGACAAAAGTGAATGCAGATTTGATGAGATATACTGAAACAGAAAAGAAAACACTAATAATATGCATCTGTATTTTTTCCTGAAATAAAGGGGGAAAAAATCCAGGAATATGTGGTTGGCAATGAGAGGGAGGGAAGGCTTGGATCTATAAAGGAGGATTTCATCAAGGATATCCTAGAATAACAAATAATTAGACTTTTTAAAACCTCTGGGTGGATGAGTAGTGGAGGTTGGGGGGTGGAAGGAGATGTATCTGCATGCAATTTTGAAGCCAGTTTAGAGTTTGATATTAAACATGCATAATTTTTAAATTATGAAGATTTACTAATTTATAGAGAGTATTTGTCAAGTCAAAGGGAAGAACATATTCTAACATCTAGTTCCCAAAATAACAAATTCTAGTCCTCCAGACATTAGAGAATCTAGAATCAACAGACCTCTTTGTTTTTTATCAATTTAAATGATTGCAAAGCAAGACAAATGAATATACTGCAATCCAGAAATGAATGCCTCCTTGAAGAAGTACTAGAGGCAGGACACCCCTCAAACCCCAGTGTTCAGATGCCACCTTGGGGTCAGCACTGTCTCCATCCTTGGCACTCCTTAAGCACACCGTTTATCACTAAGAGGCGATCAATCATTTGAAGGCATGACACGGTCACATTGGCATCCATTCTTCATGTCGCCCAGTGTCCTGCCCACAAGATGAACTTGACAAATGTTGGGCACATGTTAAGATGCAGTAAAAGTCAGGCAAAATCAGAATGATGACATAAGTATTTTTCCCCAGGTAATTCACATGCGCCCTTTCCAAGAAACTGAAGCTTGTTTTTCAAAACAAATGCTTTTAATTTAATCATTTTGAAAGCATATCCAAAATACACTGGCAGTGCCTGGCATGACACTCCTGGGCATATGTCTGGAGAAAACCATGCTTCAAAAGTATACCAGCACCCCAATGCTTATTTCAGCACTGTTAACGATAACCAAGTCAGGAAAGTAACCTAAACAACTATCAACAGAAGAATGGGTAAGGAAGATATGGCACATATACCCAGTGGGATATTCAGTTCATTCACTCAATCGTGTCCGACTCTTTGCAACCCCGTGGACTGCAGCACGCCAGGCCTCCCTGTCCATCACCCCGGAGTCCACTCCAATTCATGTCCATCAAGTTGGTGATGCCATCCAACCATCTCAGCCTCTGTCATCCCCTTCTCCTCCTGCCCTCAATCTTTCCCAGCATCAGGGGAAAGGTGGTGGTGAGGGATAAATTGGGAGTTTGGGATTGACATAGAGATACTGTATATTTACAATGGATAAGCAATAAGGACCTACTGTATACCACAAGGAATTCTGCTCAAGATTCTGTAATAACCCAAATGGGAAAAGAATTTGAAAAAGAATAGATAAGTGTATATATAATATATACGTGTGTGTGTGTGTGTGTGTGTGTGTAACTGAATCACTTTGCTCTGCACCTGACACTAACACAACATTGTTAGTCGACTATGTGCTGTGCTTAATCACTCAGTCGTGTCTGACTCTGAAACCCTATGGACTGCAGCCGACCAGGCTCCTCTGTCCATGGGATTCTCCAGGCAAGAATACTGGAGTGGGTTGCCATGCCCTCCTCCAGGGGATCTTCCCCACCGAGGGATCAAACCCTGGTCTCTCCAATATAAAATAAAACTTTTTTAAAAAGAGAAGTAAAATGATGATAGCAGGAAGTCTAGTCTGCACAGACTCACCCAAAGCTGAGCCATATGATCATGGAATACAAATATGGGCATGTCCTGCCTCATCCCAGTAAAGTACCCATTGTATCAGGTACCTTGGACAGAGAATTCCTTAAACACGGACATGTATTTTGGCTATCAGAAAGCTCTTTAAAAATGCCTAATACAAAATAATGAAATAAGCAGACATAGGTTCTGACACAAGCCTGAGTTCCTCTAGAGCAATATATCTCTAAGGGTGCTGTCAGCTGGATTCCTGCATCAGAATCGCCAGCAGTAATGGAGAGAGTGTTGCCCCCAACATCCCCTACCGAATGCCACCCAGTCAGAACTTCTATAAAGAATGGCCAATATTCTTTTGAAACAAATATCCAGTGACCCTACGTAAACTCAAGTTTACATATCAAAGATGTGCAAACCAATCTCCTTTCCATATTGACCCGCACTGAGATAGCAGAGCCTATTTGTCTTCAGTCTTACAGATGTTCCTCAGTTATTGTCGATAGCCCTGAGGGTTCAGCTGTTGAGGTCACGTCCCCAGTGACCCTCTGCTAAGCCTCTCTGAAGTCCTTACTTTTGCTTTGTGCTGTCTCAGCTAGGACATGAAAGTTCCTGAAAGATGGCATGTGTAGGAATTCCACAAGGAATTTTTCTGCATTAATTTATATCCCCACTCACAGTCTTTAATTTTTTTTAAGTTGCTCTTTAAAAATAGTTTTCTTGAAGGAAAGTATACCAGTAAGCTTTACTTCTTCACCCAAATTCCCTTTGGGATTAATTAAATCCAGTCCCTGAAAATCAGGAAAGAGAAGTAGAGTTTTTCCAGCAACAACATGCAGTGCTTGGTCCATCATCACAGTGTTTCCTAAAAGTTTCTTGATAAAATGTGGGACACGGGAAACACATTCTTAGGTAATCAAATATGTGCGTTTCTGTCATCTGTTCCAAGTGTCTTTCCCCTGAGGTTAATGAATGGGAATTGGGGATCGGGGGCAATGGCACCAAGGATGTACCCAGGCTCCGACAGACAGCCAATGGCTGGAACCAGGATGCAAACCCAGGTCAAGACCATCCCAAAGTCTAAGAAGTTTCTATTTTCCTGTGGTCAGCTATATGGCATGAATGAGTGTGTGTGTGTGTGTGTGTGTGTGCGAGTGTGTGTGAGTTCAGTCATAAGTCCCCATCCAACCTCCCCTTACACTAGATGTGCCTTGAATTTTTAGCTGTAGAACCGTTCACTTGTTCCCTCAGTCCCCCCAAACAAGGATCCACACAGACAACTTACTTCTATTTTTACATATTCTTTTTTAATATTCTTTTCTGCTATAGTTTATCACAGGATACTGAAAATAGTTCCCTGTGCTATATGTTAGGACCTTGTTGTTGATCCACTCTAAAATGCAATAGTTTTCATCTACCAGCCCCAAATTCCTAGTCCATTCCTCCCCGTCTCCTCCCTCTCGGCAACCTCACGTCTGTTCTCTGTGCCTGTGAGTCTGTTACCTTCCTTCTGAAGAAAACTTCCAGACAGAAGTCAACCTATGTAAAATGAAGAGTTGGTAAGAAAGAACTGATGCTTCCTTAGAAATGCGTGGAGAAGATGCTCTGATTTTAACTGAAGTATCTTTACAACAGTGAGGAAAATGCATCAGACAATCTTAGGTGGATAGAAAGACATATTCCACATACGGCTCAGTTAGCTAAATTCTGGGTTCATATACTAACCTCTCAATCTTTATCGAGCTGAAAATTTCATTCCCATGGAGTTCCAGTCCTGGGAGACTTGGGCTATTTATTCAAATATTCAACAAAGAGTTGAGGGGTCTGGGGCCACTTTGTGCATCACGTGGGATCTTAGTTCCCTGACCAGGGATGGAACTTACGCCCCACGTGTTGGAAGTGTGGTGTATTAACCATGGGGCTGCCGGGGAAGCCCCAGCAACAAATAGTTTTGAGCAGCTTCCATGTGCCTAGCCCAAAGGGACTCAACTGAGGGAAACTGAGGCTCCCAGGGAAACATTTATAATGTCTGGAGAAAGGTTGGGTTATCATAAACAGAATAGAAGCTAGCGCACTGTCACCCAGGGAGGAGGATCCAGGATACTGTGAAATGTCCTACAGCATGCAGGACAGCCCCTCACAGCAGAGTCATCCAGCCCAAGTTGTCAACAGCACCTGGGCTGAAAACACTGTTCATTATAGACACAGTATGCTTACAAGTTGGAGAAAAGGAGACTCGGCCTTTGCCCTCACTGAGCTTATACACGCCCGGTGGAAATAGAAGCTAATCCATAAATGTATAGCAGTGATAGTTGCAGTGATGGATGGATACTGGAGATTCCAAAAAGGAACCTTCCAAAAAGTGCTCTTGACCCTGACACTAGCAAGGTCAGGGAAACCTTCCCTGAGAAACTTGTCATGAAACTGGGACAGAGGATAAGAGGAGCTCATTTATAAAAGAGAAAAGAGAAGAGGGGGTCCCAGCAGAGTGAAGAGCGTGTGCAGAGGCCCGGTGGCTGGGAAGAAGCGTGGTGAGGAGGGACTGCGAGAAACACACCGTCGCTGGAGCGAAGAACCAGGAAGAGGCTGGAAATTAGTCAGGACAGCTGTTATACGGCCTTGTGAGCAACATTATGGTTCATCTTTGACATAAGAGCCAGGAGGTTTTTTTCAGAAGTCTTAAAGTTAATTTTATTATATATACTAGCTTCACAAAATGACAGTTCAAATGGCAGTGATATACAGTGAAAGCTTTATCACAATTCCACAAAAGTCAGAGAAAGTATAGTGTAGGTGGATGCTTCCAGGCAATGTGTTGGCAGAAGTGGGAAGTAAACTAGGAAGAAAACACAATGTCAAACAATACGTTATCACTGCATGCACAGAACTCACAATACATTTGGCCCTTCCCCTCAAGCTCCTACAATTTACTTGGGAAGATACGATGCAAGAAAAAAAACTGCACCTAAGACTATTACATAACAATCACTTGGGGCAGACAAACTAGCACACAGACTATCAAACACCACATGTCCTTAGAGTTTATATGATGCAACTCTCTTATTGGACTTCCCTCATAGCTCAGTTGGCAAAGAATCCACCTGCAATGCAGGAGACCCCGGTTCAATTCCTGGGTCAGGAAGATCTGCTGGAGGAGGGATAGGCTACCCACTCCTGTATTCTTCGGCTTCCCTTCTGGCTCAACTGGCAAAGAATCCCCCTGCAATGTGGGAGGCCTGGGTTTGATCCCTGGGCTGGGAAGATCCCCTGGAGAAGGGAAAGGCTACCCACCCCAGTATTTTTTAATTAATTAATTTATTTTAATTGGAGGCTAATTACTGTACAACATTGTAGTGGCTTTCGCCATACATCAACACGAATCAGCCACGGGTGTACACGTGTCCCCCATCCTCCACCCAAGAGCCAGGTTTTACTTTCACTAAGAGGTAACAGAGCAGTGTGGTTGGATGATGCTTGATGAAAAGGGGGAAAAAATATTCTTTAGAGTTAAGCAGACTTCACCTCAGCTGCTTGCTGCATCTCCTTTCACAAATTACTCAAATTCCGTCAGTCTTTTACCTTTGACTTTTACCTATTAAATAGGGTTAGCACTCACTCTGCAGAGTTCTTATAAAGTTTAAATAGTGTAATAATATAATATGTAAGTGGCTTCCCTGGTGGCTTAGTTGGGAAAGAGTCTGCCTGCAATGTGGGAGACCTGGGTTCAATCCCTGGGTCGGGAAGATCCCCTAGAGGAGGAAATGGCAACCCAATACAGTATTCTTGCCTGGAGAATTCCATGGACAGTGGAGCCTGGTGGGCTACAGTCCATGGGGTCACAAAGAGTTGGACACAACTGAGTCCTTTCATTTCATAATAAGTAAATGGAATACCAATAGTACCTGCTTCTTAGAGTTGTTGTGATGATAAAATGAGTTAATACATGCAAAGTGTGTGAAATTTATGAATAAGTACAACATAAGACTTAGCTATTGTAATTATTGCCATCCTTGGCACAAAAGATACCTCAAAAGCCGCCGAGTAGCTCAGTGACTCAGGTAGCTCAGCCCGTATGACTGTTGAGGTCTGACTGTCCTACAGAAACACACACACACACACACACACACACACACACCAGACCCATGCAGAGTACCTGCCCTTGAACAAACGGGGCACGTGGAATCATACATTCACACACAGATATTTAAACATTTATATGCATATGACCAAGCAACATTTTTTTCAAGGAATAAGCTTATTTGCTAAGACCTGGGTGTTCATTGGAAGGACTGATGCTGAAGCTGAAACTCCAGTACTTTGGCCACCTCATGAGAAGAATTGACTCATTGGAAAAGACCCTGATCCTGGGAGGGATTGGGGGCAGGAGGAGAAGGGGACGACAGAGGATGAGATGGCTGGATGGCATCACCGACTCGATGGATATGAGTTTGAGTCAACTCCGGGAGTTGGTGATGGACGGGGAGGCCTGGCGTGCTGCAATTCATGGGTCACAAAAAGTCGGACACGACTGAGCGACTGAACTGAACTGAACTGAAGGGAGTGCCGGGAGAAATATCAATAACCTGAGATATGCAGATGACACCACCCTTGTGGCAGAAAGGGAAAAGGAACTAAAAAGCCTCTTGAGGAAAGTGAAAGAGGAGAGTGAAAAAGTTGGCTTAAAGCTCAACATTCAGAAAACTAAGATCATGGCATTCGGTCCCATCACTTCATGGCAAATAGATGGGAAACAGTGGCAACAGTGTCAGACTTTATTTTTCTGGGCTCCAAAATCACTGCAGATGGTGACTGCAGCCATGAAATTAAAAGACACTTACTCCTTGGAAGGAAAGTTATGACCAACCTAGATAGCATATTAAAATGCAGAGACATTAGTTTGTTAACAAAGGTCCGTCTAGTCAAGGCTATGGTTTTTCCAGTAGTCATGTATGGATGTGAGAGTTGGACCATAAAGAAAGCTGAGTGCTGAAGAATTGATGCTTTTGAACTATGGTGTTGGAGAAGACTCTTGAGAGTCCCTTGGACGGCAGGGGTATCCAACCAGTCCATCCTAAAGGAGATCAGTCCTGGGTGTTCACTGGAAGGACTGATGCTGAAGCTGAAACTCCAGTACTTTGGCCACCTGATGTGAAGAGTTGACTCATTGGAAAAGACCCTGATGCTTGGAGGAGTGCAGATGACACCACCCTTGTGGCAGAAAGGGAAAAGGAACTAAAAAGCCTCTTGAGGAAAGTGAAAGAGGAGAGTGAAAAAGTTGGCTTAAAGCTCAACATTCAGAAAACTAAGATCATGGCATCTGGTCCCATCACTTCATGGGAAATAGATGGGAAACAGTGGCAACAGTGTCAGACTTTATTTTTGGGGGCTTCAAAATCACTGCAGATGGTGATTGCAGCCATGAAATTAAAAGATTCTTACTCCTTGGAAGGAAAGTTATGACCAACCTAGATAGCATATTAAAAAGCAGAGACATTAGTTTGTTAACAAAGGTCCATCTAGTCAAGGCTATGGTTTTTCCAGTGGTCATGTATGGATGTGAGAGTTGGACCATAAAGAAAGCTGAGTGCTGAAGAATTGATGCTTTTGAACTGTGGTGTTGGAGAAGACTCTTGAGAGTCCCTTGGACTGCAAGGGTATCCAACCAGTCCATCCTAAAGGAGGTCAGTCCTGGGTGTTCACTGGAAGGAATGATGCTGAAGCTGAAACTCCAGTACTTTGGCCACCTGATGCGAAGAGTTGACTCATTGGAAAAGACCCTGTTGCTGGGAGGAATCGGGGGCAGGAGGAGAAGGGGATGACAAAGGATGAGATGGCTGGATGGCATCACCGACTTGATGGGCATGGGTTTGGGTAAGCTCCAAGAGGTGGTGATGGACAGGGAGGCCTGGCGTGCTGAGGTTCATGGGGTCACAGAGTTGGACTCGACTGAGTGACTGAAATGAACTGAACTGAACTGAAGGGGGTGTCTCTGCTCACTGAGAGTTAAAGAAAGATACCATGGTTAAGTATTCACTGAGGTAAATATTCATTAAGAACCTATTAAATATAAAGCAGTATGCTAGGTCTCGTGAAAGCCAGGTAAGATACAAAATACGGTCTCAATTCTCCAGGGTGATGATATTTGACACTTGGGCTGAACCCAGCTGTGATCATCTAGTGGGAGGACATTCCAAGGAACAGGAGGTTCAAATGACCTTGATTATGTAACTTCCTAATACTCAAAAAATTATTTTGGAGCACTGAGGAAGTTGATAAAGGGGTTAACAGTGGTCTCTACTATGACAAACATATCCCAGATCTTCCATTGACCGGGTATTCCAAGTGGAGAGACTGTTTTAATTGGACTCTTTATCCAGTAACAGGGAAGGAGCTAAGCAATCACTACATGACTTTCTTCTGGGAGGTGGAATTTATGAGACAAGATCCTAGATAGAAAAGTAATTTACTGCTGCTGTGGTTTCTAATTTAGGAAGGTTCTTGGGCTCTCAGCCTCACTGGGCAGTCTCTCCGGGCTCTTGGTCCTCATTCCTCCAGCCATCATCACGTGGTAAGATGCAACCTGCTAGGTTCTGACTTTTATGAATGTAACTGAGAGCACTGGCTCACTCCCTTCTCATGCTAAAGGTAAAAAGAAACTTTTTCTACCTTCTTGTAGACTTGCAACATACTTGACACTTATTGATGCTGCCTAGGAAAGCACGAAATGGCTCTACAAGTATTTCATAACTATTTTAGCCCATGACTTAGCAATGCTTTCTGAATTCACTTGGAAGGCTTAATCTTCTGGTTAAAATGATAGTTACTAATCTCGGTCCAAGAAATATTGAGGGACTGACTAATATAAATCTGGATAAAGTTTAAGGATTTAGAAAAAAAATTTTCCTAATAAGGTACCTCATTTAATCCTCTGCTATCAAGAAGTTATTATTATCATCCCCTAAAAGATTCAAAGGAGAGAAGAATTAACATTTATTATGCAATTTAAAAGGTTTCATACATCAAACCAAGTGTTCTAAAAACTTTATCTCGTATAATCTCATCACAACTCCATTAGGTAAGTATTATTATTTATATCTTTTAAAAAGGCAGGAAGAGAAATTAATGTAAGATGATATGCCCAGGTGACAATAATAGATTGAGATTCTACCGCGAGTCTGGTTTTGCTAAATCTACCAACCTTTTTTCTCATTATGCTAACTAGACAATTGGAAAGCCAGTCTAGCAAATAGTTTCTGTATTTCCTGACTGCACATGGACAAGGTTTTTCATGACACTTTTGCCAACAAGGACTCGTCTTGCTGGAGAAGTAAGAAGGAAACAAGAATGTAACATGGGACGTGACTTGGAAGCACTTAGATGAGTGTGGATTAAATGAACAGATGCCAGCCTGGGGTAGATTTCTGGGGATAATGCCAAGTGCTCTTATCTTGCCTCTGCTTTATGCAATATATTTAGTATCAACCTGGAATAACAAGTTGACAATATGTTGATATAACACATTTCACTCTCTTTGAACCATTAAATTCACTATCTCATCAGTCTACAATATGAACCTCACTGCTTTACCTGCCTAATTTCTATATTTTTGGATCTAAGATTAAATATTACATCCCCTAGGAAGACTTTGAAGAAACTCTTAATCACAATGCCAGAGTCTCATGTTGCACAATCTTGTTAACATGCTAATTTTTTTACAACATTAGTCACAGTTTTAATTACCTATATGTACATATATGTCCTCAGGTGCATGTGTATTCAGCCATGTCTCACTCCTTCCAACCCCATGAACGAGAGCCGGCCAGGCTCCTCTGTAGATGGAATTTTCTAGACAAGAATACTGGGGTAGGTTGCCATTCCTTCTCCAGGGGATTTTCCTAAAGTGAAAGTGAAGTTGCTCAGTCATATCTGACTCTTTGCGACCCCATGAACGATAGCCTACCAGTCTCCTCCGTTCATGGGATTTTCCAGGCAAGAATACCAAAGTGGGTTGCCATTTCCTTCTCGAGGGGATCTTCCCGACCCAGGGATCAAACCCGAGTCTCTTGTGTCTCCTGCACTGGCAGGCAGGATTCGTTTACCACTGAGCCACCTGGGAAGCCTGTATGTCATAATATACATAAATATATACTACATTTATGCAAGTATATGCCAGATTCTTTAACAGTGCCCGTCTCTCTCATTAAGCTATATAACCATTTGGGCACAACTGTGCCATTTTGATCATTATTGAATGTGGGCTTGGCAATTAATCTATTTTTAAAAAATGTGAGTGACTGACTGTAGGAAGGATGGTAAAGAGGTGGAGTCACAGATCGAAGTATTTTTTTTAAATGTCAGTCTCAACAGATTAAAGCTATGGATCAATGTTAAAGGAATAATGGACAATGCTCTGCTTCTCTGAGGGGGGAAAAAATGTTTATAGGGTTTTAGGATCCAAAGAGATAGTATCCAGATATTAGTATCCAGATATTACATATCAGTCCAAGTCTGATGACATCATGAAAAAATCAAACACACGAATTAATTTAATTGTTGGTAAATTAAAGAAATAGACTGCCAGTGAACAGATAGCTGATACCCAGATCTTCTTATAGCTGACCATTTCTGTGATCTGTCACCTGCAATACACTTTTAAGTAAGGTATTTAAATCAAGAGCATTTCCAGAGCTAAAATTGTGAGACACACCAAAACCATGCCGATGTGAGGAACAGAAAAAAGGGAAGTAGGAAGAAAATTTACTGGACTGCATGATAAGAGCTCTTTGACTCTTTCATGTAGAAATGGCCCCATTGTGTAGAACAGCACGAATATGTAGACGTTGCACGGGGCGGAGGGGCTTCAGTTGGGCGAGGATGACTCAGCAGGTAGAGAATCCGCCTGCAGTGCAGGAGACGGAGGAGGTGCGGGTTCCATCCCTGGGTTGGGAAGATGCCCTGGAGAAGGAAATGGCAACCCACTCCAGTATTCTTGCCTGGAGAATCCCACGGACAGAGGAGCCCGGAGGGCGACAGTCCAATGGGTCTCAAAGAGTCGGACACGACTGAGCAGCTAAGTGCGGGCTTCAGCCATCACAAGGCAAAACTTCTGCTTGAGAACCGGGTCATCCAACAGTGGGACAGGAGAGTCAGGAGAAAATGTGAGTTTCTAAACTTTGAAGGTGACCTGATGTTCAGATACAGATAGGAGACTGAAGTATCTAACAAAGGACTGAACTAGACACATTCTGAGGTCTTTTCCAGCACTAAGAATTCATGACCTGTAGATAACTCTATCATATAAATATTTTGTTACACATCCTGGAGAGCACCATTAAGATGACATGAGTGTAACTGACTATAGTAAAAATCATTATCCCAAAGCCCTGTATCATAATACAGATGGTGGGCAAGCCTTAGACATCTTTGCTGAAGTCTTTTACATATTATCTTTCTGAATGACATAATTTTCTCCAGAGTGCAACTCAAATGTTGGATACCAAGTTATTTTCCATAAAGGGCTCTTATACAAAGCTTTTGATCATGAAATAATCTTAAAAGTGAAAGATAAAATGGGAACAAGGGTAACTGACATGTTTTCATAGTATGTTCATCCATACAACAAAGATTTATTGAATGGCTAATCTTTGTGCAACATTAGGCTTGGTTTATGTGGGAGATAAAAGTATAAATAAGGGAGAATGGCTGCCCTGAAACTTACAAATAATAATCATGGTTACCCTTTATGAGGTTGTTATTACTACTGACTGATCTTGGTGGTAGAAACTTTACATTAAGATCTCAAGAACTAAGCATAATTATTATCCCCATTTTTCAAATAAAAAACCTGGGACTCAAAGACATTATATAAAGCCTAATATCACAGAACTAGGAGATGGAATCACTCAAATCACATCATTTAAAATCAAAACAATTTCACACTCACACATTGCTCCTCCTCCTCCTCATGTTATAATATGATGTTGAATGTGCTGCTGCTAAGTCACGTCAGTCGTGTCCGACTCTGTGGGACCCCATAGACAGCAGCCCACCAGGCTCCCGTCCCTGGGATTCTCCAGGCAAGAACACTGGAGTGAGTGGGTTGCCATTTCCTTCCCCAGTGCATGAAAGTGGAAAGTGAAAGTGAGCTTGCTCAGTCGTGTCCGACTCTTCATGACCCCATGGACTGCAGCCTACCAGGCCCCTCCATCCATGGGATTTCCCAGGCATAAGTACTGGAGTGGGATGAATATGCTAGGTAACATTAGAAATCATTCAAAACATTAATGAAGTTCAGAAGAGAGAAAGAGGATGAATGAAATGGACACTGCTTGCTCACTGTTGGAAAAGCAGAGTCACTGATGCCCTAGGGGCTCCTGACATTTATTTATGACAATCTCTCATCACTCTAAGCTGGTTTATGTGAATAGCACTTATCAGAGTGGTGCTTCTGGATATGGTTTCTCCTTAAAGCTCATACATATTAAACTAGTAATACATAGTAATTACTTAATTATTAATTAATATATTAATTAATCAATACATATAAAAGTAATACATATTAAACTAGGGAAATTTGAGTTAAGGTTGAACGTTGCCTCTTTTCCATCTTTTTTAAGATTACTTATTTATTTTGGTGGCTGTGTGTGGGCTTTTCTCTCGTCGTGGGGAGTGAGCGCTCCTCTAGTTGCAGGGCGCAGTCCTCCCATTGTGATGCTTCTCTTGTTGTGGAGCAGACTCCAAGGCGCAGGGCTTCCGTGGCTGCAGTGTGTGGCTTCAGCAGCTGTGGTGCCCAGACTTAGCTGGCCCACAGCACGTGGGACATTCCCAGCATCAGGATCAACCCGTGTGCCCTGCATTAGCCAAGTGACCTCTTCACCACTGGGCCACCAAAGAAGTCCTTTTCCACCTTCTTGAATGAGCTGGTCTTGGAAAAGTGATGGAATGGGTGCCTTTGAGAGTTAGGACTCTTCAGTAGGTTTCCAAGGAAGCTAGATGGCTTTTCCTAGGTTTTACTTTAGCTTCTTAGGAGAGAGGAAAAGCAAATGGAAACAGGTTTGGTCTTTCTGATTCAGCCCTAAACACACAGGAGGGGCACTCAGTTCTCTGACAGCTTATGATCACATGTTTTCCCATGGCACCACAATCTAGGAGGAGCCCTGTGATAAAACTCCCTGATTGGACATGGATAGAACACCTGGGAGTTGGGAGAGCTTTGGCTTTTGAGGGTTATGCCCGACACTATCAACATTAGGCCTATGTTAGCCCTTTGCCCATGGGCATTGGGTTTTCTTCCTTCATCTTCCATCATATCACTAGTTTTTCAGTGTTACATTCGTGTATTTCCAAGCCAATGCCTCAAGAGGCATTGTGTGTAAACCTTTGAATGAATAAATGCTTCCTGTTCTCAACAGCCCTGACTCTCAAGAATTTCTTGACACTTTCTTGTGAATTTACTAAAGCAATTCAATTTTCATTCCACATCTACTGAAAATAGCTTTGAATTCCATAAAATTCTCTGCCACATTTCCTCAAAAAATTCTTACACAATTTAGACCAACTTTTGGCAGTTAGAAGTGAGAAAGTGAAGTCGCTTAGTCATGTCTGACTCTCTGAGACTCTATGGACCATAGCCCACCAGGCTCCTCTGTCCATGGAATTCTCCAGGCAAGAATACTGAAATAGGTCACCATTTCCTTCTCCAGGGGAATCTTCCCAGCCCAGGGACTGAGCCCGGGTCTCCTGCATTGTAGGCAGATGCTTAACTATCTGAGCCACCAGGGAAGTGACATCATTGGAAGTGAAGTTAGAAGTGAAGTTGTGGCTATTTATGTGAAGAAACTTGTTTAAAAGGGAGGGAAAAGAGAATATGTCTTAATTCTTCTAGTTTCTAACTCCAGTCTTAATTAGATTGCATCATGGCTCAGAGGATGAACTGATGTATTGTTAGTCTGATTCTTCCTTTGGATTAATAATTCTCGACAGAGAAAATCTGTTAACTCAATGTCCTGGGGAAACCGCTCAGTGTGGATGGAATTCGTGTTCCTAGCCTATCCCTCCCAGTCAGAGCCGCGCGCCTTGGCCTTCCTTGGGGCCAGCCTGGTTTACACATCGGTCATCACCAGGAACGTCCTCATTATGGTGGCCATCCAGGCCGAAGCCCGCCTCCACACGCCCATGTACTATTTCCTGGGCAGCCTCTCGGGAGTAGAAATCGACTACACAGCTGCAGTGGTGCCCCACCTCCTGGCCAACACCCTGCAGGCAGAGAAGACCATCACCCTGCTGGGCTGGGCCACTCAGATGGGCTTCTTCATCGGACTGGGCGGTGCCGACTGCCTCCTCTTGGCCTCCATGGCTGTGAATGTTTCCATGTGGCACCAGAAAGAATCTGCCTGCCAATGGAGGAGACAAGAGAGACAGGTTCCATCCCTCAGTTGGGAAGATCCCCTGAAGTAGGGAATGGCAGTCCACTCCAGTAGTCTTGCCTGGAAAAGGCCACAGACCGAGGAGCCTGGCGGTCCATGGGGCTGCAAAGGGTCAGACTCCACCGACCACAGGGACTCCTCTGTGCCTCTTCTACGCCTTCTGAATGAAAAGTGTCTACTATTGTCCAAATTGGGAATGGATGCTAACTATCAGATTCAGGATTTTGAGTCTGGGTTATAATTTTTATCACTGATTGGCTTATGACACATGTTTTATTATGATGCCTCAAGCACCTTTGAAAAGAACGTGTATCCTGCAACTGCTGAGTGCAGTCAGTTTAATTAAGTTAGTTAACAGTATGGTTCTAATCTCTATCATTATATATCTTTGTCTACTTGTGTTATCCATTCCTAACAGAGGTAGGTAAAATCCGCAATTATGATTGTCGATTGTCAATCTCTCCCTTTAGTTCTGACAATTTTTGTTTTATTCTAGTTCTTTTATTTCCCTATATTCTGAAGCTCTGTTATTCAAGTAAATATATTTAGCATGGTTATATCTTGTTGATGGATTAATCATCTTATCATTAAGTAATGTTCATTTTTATAGCTGGTAATATCCCTGGGCCAGAAATCTACATCTGATCTTAATTTGTCCACATTATCTTTTTTATGATTAACATTTTCATGGTACATATTGCTCTTCCGTTTGACTTCTACCTGTATTTCCTCGTATATAAGGTATGACTCTTATCAAGAGCATATAACTTTTACTTTTTCTTCTTAATCCTGATTGGACAATTTAGAGTACCATGTTTCCATGTGGATTTTATTCATCTGTTATCTTGTTCCTTAGTTTCTCCTCATCAGCCCCTTTTTGGATTTGTAAACATTTTTTTCTATCAGCTTTTTAGACATATTTTTTGTTTCATACTTTGTGGTTGCATTCTTATCACGGCCTACCAAGCACTGCTATCATGCTTTGAAGTAACTGGTAAGAAACTTTGAACAGGATAATTCCATTTTCTGCCCCATATTGGTGCTCTTACTGTAACATCTTACTTATAAATTCCATCACACATTTTCATTTTCAATAGTCAACATCTTTAAAGGTATTCTGAAAGTAGTCTTCTACATTTTTATCTTGATTTTAAGAATATTTTCACTGAATATGGAATTGTAGAAATGACTTTTCTTGCATCTCTTTAAAGATGTCATTCCATTGCCCTTTGGTTCCCATTTTTCTGATGAGAAATCATTTGTGGTTTTGAGGAGGGGGTGGGGGTTACCACCTAAAGGTACATTTTTTTCTCTTTATGTTTGATTCCCAGCCGCATAAATACAATGAATCTAAGGTTTTCGTAGGACTAGGGGGTGAGGGGAAGGTAAGTAATTCATTGTGTTAAAATAAGATGAAATAGAGACTGGGCTTGAAAATCCCTGAGCAGACAAAACCAGTTAGGCCATGTGAGCAAAACGTAATCTAGCTTATTTCGTGAATATAAGTGAAACTCTACTTAGATATTTCCTGGTGTCTCCGATAATCATAAATAAAATTGAAGTCACCTTCCTAAAGTGGTACAACACCTTTAGTCCAAGTCCTCTTTCATCTGGAAATTCCCATTGTAATAACCAATCATTGTATAAGTTAAACGACTTCTTCATTCTCACTGTATAAGCCATCGTGTATTAATAACAACATGCCTCTCTGAGCTTCAAATCACTTTCAGTTTGAAGTCTCCCTTTCTGCTTAGAGTTTCTTGCTCAATAAAATATTTATATCAAGTAAAGTTCTCTAAATTTTCTTTTGACAATTGTATTTAAAACGCATCTGAAATGCAAAATAAATTCACCCTCTTCCAAACACCCCAAAGCCTCATCTCATGATAGCATTAACTCAGGTCCAACAATCTCATCTAAGTATCATTAGTTCAAAAGTCACAAATATCATCACCCAAACTATCTAAATAAACGTCTAGATGAAACTTAGGGTACAAACATGCTAAGATAAAATTCTCCATCTGTGGACCTAGAACTAGAAAACAAGGTATCTGTTCCCAGCATACACTGTGGGGCAGGCATAACAAAACAATTAAAGACATTTCCATTCAAAATGAGAGAAACGAAGGAAAAAAATGGACTTACTGGTTCCAACCAATTCTGAAATCAAACCGGGCAAAGTCCATTAGTTTTCAAGGCCCAGGAATAATCCTTTGTGGCTCATAACTCCATGCTCTGGGCCCGGGAATCACTCCCTGCGGTCCAAGGCACCACTCCCCAGCCTCACATCCATCCCTAGAGTCATCTTGCCTTTCTCATGAAGGGGAGCACATGTTTCCCAGGTGGCTCAGCGGTAAAAAAAAAATCTGCCTTAAAATAGAGGATACATGGGTTCCTTCCCTGGGTGGGGAAGACCCCCTGGAGGAGGAAATGGCAACCCACTCCAGGATTCTTGCCTGGAAAATCCCGCGGACAGAGGAGCCTGGTGGGCTGCAGTCCATGGGGTCACAAGTCAGACGTGACTGAGCACGCACAGACGGCACATGTCTGTAGTTAGGCAGTTTTCTCAAACTGTCACCTACTTGCAGAACTTGGGGAATATAATCTCCTTTTCTTTCTTTTCTTTCCTTTTAAACTACATTTAATATGATTCTATTTGACTGATTGGTTAGTTTTTTTGGTTTAAGCAAGAACTGTTAACTATTATTATGTGTCCTGTGATTTCCAAAATTGCTGGTATGGATAGAAAGGTATGTTATGTGAAGCTCCTGGGAACAATTTCCAGTCCCAGAATTTCACTGCTTCTGCCAGAATCAGAAAGCCACAAAACCCGAAAGATGCTGGCTATAAACTCTTGCCCATAAACTATGACCCATGCGAGGAAAATTGATGACTTGCATATTGCTTTGCTCCTCTCATTTTCCTCTTCTTTAATTGTGGTAAGACCACAGCATGAGGTATACTCTTTTAACAAAATTTTAAGTGCATGATATAGTTTTGTTAACTACAGTCATAATGTAAATCAGCTCTTTAGAACTCATTCTTCCTGCATAACTGAAACCTATACTGATTGAATGGCAACTCGAGGTCTCTCCCTATACCCAGCCCCCCAGAAACCATGATTCTACTCTCTTTTTCTATGAATCTGACTATTTTAGATACTTCAGATAAGTGAAATCATGCAGTATTAATTCTTCTGTAGCTCGCTTATTTTACTTAGCATAGTATCCTCAAAGTTCATCAATGTTGTCAACATATAGCAAGATTTCACTTTTTAAAATTTGATCAATATTCCATTATATGTATATAGCACATTTTTTGTATCCACTTATTCCCCAGTGGACGCTTTGGTCATTTCCATATCTAGGCTATCGTGAATAACCTTGTAACAAACATGGGATAGTGGATATCTTATCAAGGAGGCCCCATAGAAAATAAATCTGTAAAGATCATTTATATTGTATATACAACTGAGTTAATTAGATACTATAGTTGGCAAGTATATGATCTAAGCTTTTTAAAGTTGATTTCTTTAGAATTTTTCTTTATGTTTTAAAAATACTCTTGCTGCACTTTTTAAATCTTTATTGTGGTAAGAACAGTTAACACAAGATCTATCCTCTTAACAAATTTTAAGTAAACCATACAAAATAATGACCTTCTAAATCATACATAAATAGCCAAGTAAATTAACAAAGAACAATAAGAAAGTGCACATTTTCAAAAACATGATGTTGGATGACTAACTGAATCAAATCATCTATACTACTGTATGTCCATCTAAAGTCATAAGAAAATAAAAAACATCCTAACTGTTCAATATTAGGGATTCATTTAATAAATTGTAGGACATCAATACTACTCATATTAAGTTGTCACAAAAAACATGACCGTGAACACTGTATTTGAAGACATAACCTACTGTTTGGTGGAAATCCTACATGCTGTTATTTCAAGAGTGTAAAATATGTTTGTAGGAATGAGGTCATCTGAACAGATAGATATATCTGGGTGAGAAAAAAAGCAAAATAAGTCTGAGTATAGTCTCTGTATGCATGTAACTATCCTCCAATTTTAAGAACCAGCACAGAGCTATTTAATTCATGATTGCCATGATTATAAAAGCAAGCTGTCTTTCCTCACATCGACTGCAGATATTTTGGACTTTATGGACAAGTTTGATGTGCTTATCTGGGCTTCAGAAAAGGCCATGTCAGCTGCTGTGGCTTCTGCCCTCGGACGCTTCCCCTTCTCTTTTCCGGGCGGCTTGTCTGCTCAGATCAGCACCTGCCTAGAGCCGAAGAGAGCCCTTCCCAGGACTCAGGGGGCGTCTGCACCTGTCACACGTCACACCGCTCTCAGGCTCAACCCCCCAGCAGCCTCGCCCGGGTTTGCTTTTTGTCTCTAGTACTCACCGCTTCTGGCACATATCACATGTTTTTTAATTTATTTATTCTTAACTGGAGGGTAATTTCTTTTACAATATTGGGTTGGCTTCTGCCATGCATCAACATGAGTCAGCCACAGGTATACATACGTCCCTTCCCTCTTGAGCTTCCCTCCCATCTCCCTCCCCGTCCCACCCCTCTGGTCTGTCACAGAGCACCGGCGTATGATGTATGTATAATGCATGATGTGTGTGTGTCCCTGCAGCGTACACCAGATTCCCACTGGCTCTCTGCTTTACACACGGTAATGACCATGTCTCAGGGCTGCTTCTCAATTCGTCCCACCCTCTCCTTCCCCACTGTGTCCACCAGTCTGTTCTCTATGTTTGCGTCTCCATCGTGGCCCTGCATATGGGATCATCAATACCATCTTTTTAGATCCCATCACATGTTCTTATCCTTACTTTCTGCTCATTGCCTTTCTTCTCCCCTCCAAGAATATAGTTTCTATGAGGGCAAAATCATCATTTATTTTGCACACTGATATATCCCAAACGTTGGAAATAGAACCTGGCTCATAGTAAGAATTCAATAAATATTTGTTTTATATTAAAGTTACATTATTAATAACGGACATGAGACAGGGAGGGCTTCCCTGGAGGTTCAAGTTTTCCTTGGTGGCTCAGACAGTAAAGAATCCACTTGCAAAAAAAAAAAAAAGAATCCACTTGCAATGCAGGAGACTCAGGTTCGATCACTGAATCAGGAAGATCCTCTGGAGAAGGGAATAGCTAGCCACTCCAGAATTCTTGCCTGGAGAATTTCAAGGACAGAGGAGCGTGGCGGGCTACAGTCCATGGGGTAGCAAAGAGTCGGACACGACTGAGCAACTGCTTTTCACATAAGACAGGGGTGTGGAACTTGACAAAAATTAAAGGCAACAGTGAGGATGAAGTATATGATTTTGATTCCATGAGGTTGGAGGGAGGCGGAAAAGGAGAAACCAAGTTTTAAATGAGTCGGTTAAGAGGTGGGGCTCTCCAGGGAACTGCACTCCATGCTCTGGGGTGAGCTAAACGGGCAGGAAATCCAAGGAAGAGGGGATGTGCACATACATGCGGCTGACTCCCTCCACTGTGCAGCAGAAAGTGACACAACATTGCAAAGCAACCAGACTCCAGCTTAGAGAGAGGTGGGAATATAGCTATAATTACCAAAAAATCAGATACAGATACAGAAATACTTTAAAAGACTAAAAAGGTATCAGCACAGGGCTTGATCAAGAAATAGAAATAAATAGGATAAGAAAAAATGAAACCAACGATCAAAAGGAATCATTATAGGAAAATGCTTCATAATTCTGTGTATTAAGAAGAAAAGCACAGTTCATAGAATTGTAGAGCTGGAAAATTCCTTGGAGTCCGTTTAACCCGACACCTCATGTCTCAGGTATAGAAACCTGCCCACATAAGTGCTCCACTGTTCGTCTGAGGTCAACAGCTACGTGGCAGATCCATAATTAGGTTCCAGGTCTGCAGATGCCTAGGCTAGTGCTGAATTAGTGTGTTACACATGTTCCGTGAGCTCAAGCTGAAAGGAATGTGTGTCTTCCTCAAGGCTCGCTGGGATATTGTCTGGAACACAACATGAGTAAGTTCCCTGCTGGGTATAGAAAAGGAATGAGCCCGTCTGGAATTCCCAGATAATGATTGTTGATGGTGACCATGCAGAAGAGCTGCCCATTAGTCTTGTTCAGTGGATCAACTCAGGAAGTTTTTCTCAAATATTTCTCTGGCTGGCTTCAGTTTAAGGGGAACCACTGGGGAAATTCCTCCTCTGTGGGGACTCATTAGCTTTAAAGAGGTGTCATAGAGGACACCAAGTAACCTGACTGAATCAGGCGAGACTGGACTCCGCGTGGACGTGGCAGAGTCTGTTTCCCATCTTTAAGGAGGAGCTGTAGGCTTCTCACTCAGGACTTGGGCTGATTCCACAGGATCATCCTTCCAAAGGACGTTCCTCATCCTGCTCCATCCCTGCCACAGATCTCTGAGCGGTGTCTCTTCCTGTGAAGGTGAGCACGCAGAGGATGCGCGTCTCCATCCTCACCTAGACGTCACGGAGGTGTCACACGGCGTCCACCTGGCCTCCCTAAGAGACGCTGCACAGCACGGGGTTCATGGATCTCACTCCGAGTTATGCTTTGAGAAGAGGAAAAATAGGGCCGATGACTCCCCTGGAAGAGCTCCTCTAGCCTCCGTGCCAAGAACTTTTAACATCTCAGCAAGAAGAGTTAACCTGGTGGATTGAAGCAAATTTCAGAGCGGTAAGGGAGCATCTCAAGAGACAATTTCTTTCATTTGAGTTTGATTTGATTTCTAAAAATAGTCATAAAACACAAGTATCTATAGTGCTTTACATTGGAGAAGCATATCCACATACATAAAATTAAGGAAAACAAATAAGTTACCAGAGTAGGTCCTACTATCCACTTTTACAGACACAAAAAGGGTTGAATTACCTCACATCCTATCCCTAAAAAGTGTGAAGTTGGGATAAAACTTGGGTCTTTTGTCTCTCCTTCTAATATACTGTCCATAGGACTTTTTTCAATAGTATGGCATGGACCTCACTTTTCTTTAAGTAGAATTAAATCACAAATCCTTATTGGTGCTATATATATACAGCACCAATTTGGAAAATGTTTGAGGTAAAATGAAACTGTTTGCTTTACAACAGGGCCTCCCATAACTTCACTGTGCTAATATTCACTGTAACTCTTGAGAAAAAGGGTGAATGCTTTCCAATTTGACCATGAACTTTTTCATTTCTGAGGTGTCAAGAAGAAGTGTATTCTAAGGTACACAATTTAGGAATTAGTTCCTCAGAGGATGTTTAAATTCTTCTCTTACATGTCATGTTCTGTTGTATGGCTGAAGCTACTGATTACGTCTTATAATTTTCTTACACATCCCCACACAGCTGAGCCCGGGACCTGAGCTCTTCACATGCTCCATACGTGTTGGTCTGCTTGATTTATATCCTGAGAAGTTACGGTGGCCTTGGAGTTGAGGTGAAGAGAAGGCTTTGGGGGAAGCTCAGAGAAGTACCTATCAGGAGAGTTGGGGAAGGAAGAGGATGAAGGGAAGCTTTACAGGAGAGGTGGCGCCTGAACTGGGCTCTGAAGGAGAAGGTGCAGCTAGGGAGCCGAAGAGGAGTGTCCAAGGCGGGGGGAGCAGATAATGCCGGACCCCCAGAGCAAGAGCGGCCGTGGGCAGGAGCTGAAGGTGGTTCAGTAGAGCTGGGGCCTAAAGCACAACCTGGAGGGTGGAAAAACCACACCTAGAAGTCAGGCGGGTCTTTCCAGGTGGCGCAGTGGGACACAATCCACCTGCAAAGCAGGAAACCCGGGTTCAACCCCCGGGCCAGGATCTCCCCTGGAGAAGGAAATGGCAACCCACTCCAGTATCCTTGCCTGGGAAATCCCATGGACGGAGGAGCCTGGCGGGCTACAGTCCACGGGGTCACAAAGAGTCAGACGCGACTGAGCGGCTAAACGACAACAACAAAGTCGGGCAGAGCACCTGGCCCACCTTCCTGTTAATTCACCTTACCGCTAATTCTGTCACCGTACTGTGAGAGCCAGCGCTCACAGTCACTCTCTGTAGCTAAAAGTCTGAGATTCGTGGGGATTCGGGAACTCTGTCCCAGATTCTAGGCAGATCCACAACCCACGCTCTTGTTGAGAGATCAAATGTCTCTTAATTATCTTGGGCTTGGTAATAATTTATATATATTATATATATATATACACATATTTACTATAGATATCAAATCATCATACATACAATTACATTTGTCAGTTTTTCCTCAATAAAACTGGTGGTGGGAGAGACTGAAGAACGGTATAACTAACTTGAGAATGGCACAGTGGTCATCATTAGGGGAAATTGTTTGGAACAGGAGAAGTTTTAAAGAGTTTTCAGATTGCTCTACGAAAGACGTTGCTCCGCTTAGCTGTATGCACAGTAGCAGACCTAGTTTGGGCGTTTCCCAGCAGCTCTGCCAGACCCATCCTGTGTCCATTCTGCATGGGTATTTGCACTCTCTTAGCTTTTATACTGCCTTTGTTGCACATAAAACGTGAAATATACTCAAGGCCTTTACACTCTAGTAATGAATCACACAGAAAATAGATTCAGGCCCCATATCTGCTTATTGCCAGCGTTATGCCTCTGAACAAGGCTTAATCTCAGCAGACCTTGGGTTTTGCACATAGGATATATGTGGGACCTGGTGCCTCTTAAGTTCCCTTATAGTTAACAGACACAGAGATTCAACTTTACATACACTTTACAAATAAGCACACATTCGACCTATGACTGGGCTTTGCTGTGGTTTCCTGGCTCACTGATACTTCCACAAGTGTTTAGGTTTTATATGCACAGTGTTTACAGATTAGCAGGAAGCGCATATCACACCTTGAAATACTGCTTCATCAGTCATTGAGGAATAACTGCTAACTGATGAGCTTCACAACATCATCAAACCTACTACTGGGTCAATAAGCACATCAATAGCTTAACTGCTGTGCTTCCCACTGGCCATTAATCAAGTGAATCCATCCCATCCAAATCTTCCTTTTTGCATGAAGCAGACAAATATAAACAAAATGACCTTTGGACTAGGAAAGCCCCAAGACTATGTGGGGCTAAAGTAATTGCAGCGTAAGCAGGCTATAGGGGTGCCATTGGATATTGGCTTTGAAAGGAAGTTTAAAGGACATAAGATTTGACTATAATTTAACTATAAACTATTTAACAATACAAAATAATTCAATCTAGTTCAAATCAAATTTATTGTGATGAGATACTCTGATGAACAAGACAGACATTCTTGTCTTTGTGGAGCTTAAATATATCCTTGATTGAAATGTTTACCAAAATGGCATTGCCAGGACTGGAGTGTTCCTCAAGGAATGACTGTGGGCACCCACGAAAAAAAGTGAATTCTGCAAGTAGCAATGACAATAGGTCTGGGAGATACTCTAAGAATAGGTTTTGAAAGAGTAGTAGAAGACAATAGTAAATGCAGCCTTATGGATTTGCATGAACTGTTGTGTAATCAAGAGATGAAGTTTTGAATACCTCAAAATACGATAGGATGATAAAGACTTAGAACAGAGAAATGTGTTGATATTTGCACAGTACTCTTTTGGACTTGAAAAAATAAAGAGCTGGCACAGGGATAATGTCTATGAAGAACTTTTTAAGATACAATCAACCTTTCATACATTGTGTGCATGCATGCTAAATCACTTCAGTTGTGTCTGACTCAGTGTGATGTTTTGGACTCTAATCTGCCAGGCTCCTCTGTCCATGGGACTCTCCAGGCAAGAATACTGGAGTGGATGGCAGTGCCCTCCTCCGGGGGATCTTCCTGACCCCAGGGATGAATCCATGTCTCTTACATCTCCTGCACTGGCAAGCAGGTTCTTTGTCATTAGCACCGGCTCTCATACATTAGCCAGATAAAAATGTTGACATGTTCAGATTTTTCATTTGTGTCAGTGGAGAGATTACTTTATGGTCAGTGGCCAAAAGAGATGAATTTGAATGACAAAATCCATTACTCATAGTTGAAAACATGAGGCAAATGTTCACAAAGATTGTGCCACACATGTCAAATGGTACACTTATTAGCAATGATAATATTTATTCTTTTATTTCTTAAGTAATTGAAGAAAAATGTATGTTTCTACTATACAGCAATATCAGCTTCACCAATTCCTGTTTTGCTCAAACTCTATACTGCAAAATGGGGTCACCTAGCTTATTACTCTGTTTTATTTCACTGTACCTCAAGTGCTTGCTATTAAGAAAATAAGCAAATGTATCCTCCAAGTGTGAATATATGTCACAACTGATGAGACTAGAGAAAATGTGTATTCTCTTAAAATAACCCCCAGTGACACTCTAAAAATGGTTTGAAAGACACACCATTAGAGTAAGTGCAAAACCTTTGAAAGTGGCTGTTGAAAGGGAAAATGCTTAATTCATAAGTACAAAGTTTGGTATGTTTAATTTTTTTATATTTTATAGATTCACTTTAAATGTATGTGGTAGTTTTTTCCTTGAAATTGCCCTGACATAACTTGTCCTAGCAGACATCAAGCTCCAACACTATATGTCTTGCTTTATCCTTACATTATGTTTTGCACCAAATCTTGACAGTTCCCATCCAAGTTAAAAGCTGCTTATTTGATTTTCATGTCTTAATTGGGACTTCCCTGGTGCTTCAGCTGGTAAAGAATCCGCCTGCAATGTGGGAGACCTGGATTTGACCCCTGGGTTGGGAAGATCCCCTGGAGAAGGGAAAGGCTCCCCACTCCAGTATTCTGTCCTGGAGAATGCCATGGACTGTATAGCCCACAGGGTCACAAAGAGTCAGACACAACTGAGCGACATTCACTTTCAGGTGGCGCTAGTGGTAAAGAATCCACCTGCCAAGGCAGGAGGCACAGAGACATGGGTTTGATACCTGGGTTGGGAAGATTCCCTGGAGAAGGAAATGGCAACCCACTCCAGTATTCTTGCCATGGAAAGTTCCCTGGACAGAGGAGCCTGTTGAGCTACAGTCCATGGGGTCACAAAGAGTTGAAATGACTGAGCAACTGGACACACACACACACACACACATAAACACGCACATACACACATACACACGCACATAAACACACACATACACACACATACACACACACACACACACACGTCTTAATAAGATAGATTCATTTTTAAATGTTTTCCTGAGTTAGGATCTATCTTACTTGGTTTTGGTGCTGTGTAATCACACTATTTTACTGAAACCTCTCTTCCATTTTATTCTTCTTCCTTTTCTCTTTTACTCTTCTTTTTATTTTCAATGCTGAGTAGAGCAACTCAAGACCCGGGAGAACACAGCTCTAGAGGAGCCTCACTGTCCACTCTGGGAAAGATAAGAACTGAGGGGAAACTCACCACCATAAGAAAAGAGGAAGGAGGTCAGTTACGTTCATTTATTATGTCCCAGGCACACTATATATTTGAAATATTAAGTCTTCATAAATTGCCCATATTGCTCCATATTCACATCTCCAATCACACATTGGAGAATCAAGGCTCATCAAGTAATGTAATTAATGTAAAAATTAAATTAGTAAATCAGGGCAGTTTTAACACCCAGATCTAATTGTTTAAATATTTACTTATTTGACTGTGCTGTCTTAGTTGCAGCATGTGGGATCTATTTCCCTGACCAGGGATTGAACTCGAGCCCCTTGCGTTGGGAGCTTGGAGTCTTAGCTACTGGACCACGAGAGAAGTCCCTATACTCAGATCTGACTACAGAAATTCATGCCATCAACACTGTACCATTCTTCCTTCTCAACATTATCTTAAAATACCAAAAGATAAAGGAAAATTTTTTAATTTATTAAATGATTGCAAAATTGGGTACACTTATTGTCAAATGTGTAAATATAGAAAAGCCATAAACTAAAATCCCACCAACCTAGTAATACTCATTGTTAGTATTTTAAGATATATTCTCTTTTTATGAAAAGAATTCATTTGAATCAGTTCTAATGAGATGGGTGAAACTGGAGCCCATTATACAGAGCGAAGTAAGCCAGAAAGATAAAGACCATTACAGTATACTAACACATATATATGGAATTTAGAAAGATGGTAACGATAACCCTATATGCAAAACAGAAAAAGAGACTCAGATGTATAGAACAGACTTGTGGACTCTGTGGGAGAAGGCGAGGGTGGGATGTTTCAAGAGAACAGCATTGAAACATGTATATCTAGGGTGAAACAGATCACCAGCCCAGGTTGGATGCATGAGACAAGTGCTCAGGCCTGGTGCACTGGGAAGACCCAGAGGGATGGGGTGGAGAGGGAGGTGGGAGGGGGGACCGGGATGGGGAATACATGTAAATCCATGGCTAATTCATTTCAATGTATGACAAAAACCACTGCAATGTTGTAAAGTAATTAGCCTCCAACTAATAAAAATAAATGGAAAAAAAAAAGATATTCTCTTTTTATGAATAGAAATCATTATCTCTTAAATGGAATCATGATTTAACACTTTTTATGATCTGTTTTTTCATGGGCTTCCTGATCTCATAAAGCATTTTTCTGCAACATCATTTTCAAATGATTGCATTTTTCCATCACATGGATAGACCCCAATAAATTTAAGCATTTTCTCATTAATGATATTTAGGTTGGCACAATTTTCACTGTTATATCAGAAACTGTAATGAATATTCCTGTCAACAATTTTGTGCACATACACATGGTTAACTTATAAGAGTAAATTCCTTAATACATTATTGCTGAATCAAAGTGAATGCATGTCTTCAAGTCTTTTATGACTTATTACCAGACTGCACTCCACACATCTTTATAGCACTGTTATACTTCCAGTAGCTAGAGTTTCCCAAATAGCTCAGTTGATAAAGAATCTGCCTGCAATGCAGGAGACCCAGGTTCAGTCCCTGGGTCAGGAAGATCCCCTGGAGAAGGTAAAGGCTACCCACTCCAGTATTCTCACCTGGAATATTCCATGGACTGTACAGTCCATGGGGTCGCAAAGAGTCAGACATAACTGAGGGACTTTCAGCATATTTGGGAATATATCCCTCTGCAACTTTCACAACACTAGATATTATTATTTTTCCAAAACAATCAGTTTCTAAGCAGAAAATAGTATCCAATTTTATTTAATTTTATATTTATTTGAATAATAGTGAAATTGAATGTTTATATGTCTTTGAAGCTTTCTTTTTTGAATTGCTTGATCTTCTGATGATGAACTTTTTTGCTGGGAGGTAAAATTTCATTTTCTATTCAATTTGCTTATTGTATTTTTGACACACAGAACTTTTAAATGTTTATTCTGTCCAAGTGTCAAAATTTTTATGTACTCTGCTTATTTGGTTGTAAGTCATTTGGTTGTACTTTGAGATCTGAAAAATATTTATCTACACTATCTTCTAGCTTTGTTCCAATTTTTAAAACTTTGAATCTTAATTTAATAAAATTACATCATTTCAAAAATGAATCCAAATGGTCAAAGTAGGTTTGGATGAAACCCAACTGAATTTTAAATGTACAGTTCAATTTGGTTGTAGGAATGCTCAAACATATCATAGAATAAGCTACAGGTCTCTTGTGTCCAGTATATCATGGGCTTCACATAGTATATTGTACAGAGGGAATGAGCAGCATTGCTTAATCTGATGCATCAGTTAAGCTTAGTTAGGAGATTCCCTATTACATTTCATTTGGAACCAGCCACCATGATGAATATCTTATACATCTCAGTGTTTCAATTTGTTCTGTTGCATCTTAAATTAAACAATCAAATATTCTGCATCCTTTTTCTGTCTTCTTTCACAGGCTACATCCTAAAACACAATGCTAACTAAATGTGATGCTAGCCTTTTTATGTCACTGTCTGTGAACTTAGTTGGATTTTTTTCTCATTTAAGTGTGAGATATTCTTTAATAGAACATAAAACTCTCTTAAACTTATTTCCAGAAGCAAAATACTTTTCTCAGCTTACATTAAGCTATTTTTATCTTATATGCTTGCTCACATTTTCCTTTGTTTCCTTTGGCTCTCTTCACTATATTTACTTTTTTAATATGCATGTTTACTTTTTAAAAGCAGATTGTTTGGAGTGGATATGCTGTGTGTTTATTCTACTGATGATTATTATTCATAAATTTATGTTTGAATAGGTATTCCTCTGATTAGTCATATCTACATGAAATAGCTCTTGAATTCTAGCTTCCATTGATTGAAAAAATTAGTATACTTACATTTCTCCCATCCTTCACTACCAATTTCCCAATTGTGCACTTTGTGGTTTTAAATATGCAGAGCTATTCTAACTTTTTACATTTTATATTATGCATTCTTTCAATAATTGGATTTTTTTTGCTTTTAACAGTATTTGCATTAATCAGTTAGTGTTAAATACATATCTTATTCTTTGATTTTTCAAGTCAGGTTTTTACATTGCCATTTTCTCAATCTTGAATTTGGTTAATAACCCAGTTCAGCCAGTTCAGTCACTCAGTCATGTCAGACTCTTTGTAACCCCATGGACTTGCATGGACTACTTTCTTCAATTTAACTCTGAATTTGGCAACAAGGAGTTCATGATCTCAGCCAATCAACTTCCTGTCTTGTTTTTGCTGACTGTATAAAGCTTCTCCATCTTTGGCTGCAAAGAATATGATCAATCTGATTTCAGTGCTGACCATCTGGTGATGTCCATGTGTAGAGTCTTCTTTTGTGTTGTTGGAAGAGGGTGTTTGCCATGACCAGTGCATTCTCTTGGCAAAACTCTATTAGCCTTTGACCTACTTCGTTTTGTACTCCAATGCCAAATCTGCCTGTTACTCCTGGGATCTCTTGACTTCCTACTTTTGCATTCCAGTCCCCTATAATGAAAAAGATAACTCTTGCAGGTGTTAGTTCTAGAAGGTCTTGTAGGTCTTCTTAGAACCATCCAACTTCAGCTTCTTCAGCATTACTGGTCGGGGCATAGACTTGGATTACCGTGATACTGAATCGTTTGCCTTGGAAACGAACAGAGATCATTCTGTCATTTTTGAGATTGCATCCAAGTACTGCATTTTGGATTCTTTTGCTGACTATGATAGTTACTTCATTTCTTTTAAGGGATTCTTGTCCACAGTAGTAGATATAATGATGGTCATCTGAGCTAAATTTGCCCATTCCAGTTCTTTTATTTCGCTGATTCCTAAAGTGTCGACATTCACTCTTGCCATCTCCTGTTTCAGTTCAGTTCAGTCGCTCAGTCCTCTCTGACTCTTTGCAACCCCATCAACTACAGCACACCAGGCCTCCCTGCCCATCACCAACTCCCGGAGTTTACTAAAACTCATGCCCACTGAGTCGGTGATGCCATCCAACCCTCTCATCCTCTGTCGTCCCCTTCTCCTCCTGCCCCCAATCCCTCCCAGCATCAAGGTCTTTTCCAGTGAGTCAGCTCTTCACATCAGGTGGCCAAAGTACTGGCGTTTCAGCTTCAGCATCAGTCCTTCCAGTGAACACCCAGGACTGATCTCCTTTAGGATGGACTGGTTGGATCAACTTGCAGTCCAAGGGACTCTCAAGAGACTTCTCCAACACCACAGTTCAAAAGTATCAATTCTTCAGCATTCAGCTTTCTTTATAGTCCAACTCTCACATCCATACATGACCACTGGAAAAACCATAGCCTTGACTAGACAGACCTTTGTTGACAAAGTAATGTCTCTACTTTTTGATATGCTATCTAGGTTGGTCATAACTTTCCTTCCAGGAAGCAAGCATCTTTTAATTTCATGGCTGCAATCACCATCTGCAGTGATTTTGGAGCCCAAGAAAATAAAGCCTGTCATTGTTTCCAGTGTTTCCCCACCTGTTTTGTCATGAAGTGATGGAATCAGATGCCATGATCTTAGTTTTCTGAATGTTGAGCTTTAAGCCAACTTTTTCACTCTCCTCTTTCACTTTCATCAAGAGGCTCTTTAGTTCTTCACTTTCTTCCATAAGGGTGGTGTCATCTGCATATCTGAGGTTATTGATATTTCTCCCGGCAATCTTGATTCCAGCTTGTGCTCCCTCCAGCCCAGCATTTCCCATGATGTACTCTGCATATAAGTTAAATAAGCAGGGTGACAATATACAGCCTTGACGTACTCCTTTCCCAGTTTGGAACCAGTCTGTTGTTCCATGTCCAGTTCTAACTGTTGTTTCCTGTCCTGCATACAGGTTTCTCAGGAAGTAGATCAGGTGGTCTGGTATTCCCATCTCTTTCAGAATTTTCCACAGTTTATTGTGATCCACACAGTGAAAGGCTTTGGCATAGTCAATAAAGCAGAAGTAGATGTTTTTCTGGAACTCTCTCGCTTTTTCAATGATTCAATGGATGTTGGCAATTTGATCTCTGGTACTTCTACCTTGACCACTTCCAATTTGCCTTGATTCATGGACCTAACATTCCAGGGTCCTATGCAATATTGCTCTTTATAGCATCGAATTTTACTTCCATCACCACTCACATCCACAACTGGCTGTTGTTTTTGCTTTGACTCCATCTCTTCATTCTTTCTGGATGTATTTCTCCACTGATCTCCAGGAGCATACTGGGCACCTATCAACCTGGGGAGTTTATCTTTCAGTGTCCTATCTTTTTGCCTTTTCATACAGTTCATGGGGTTCTCAAGGCAAGAATACTGAAATGGTTTGCCATCCCCTTCTCCAGTGGACCACATTTTGTCAGACCTCTCCACCATGACCCATCTGTCTTGGGTGGCCCCACAGGGCATGGCTTATAGTTTCACTGAGTTAGACAAGGCTGTGGTCTGTGTGATCAGTTTGGTTAGTTTTCTGTGATTGTGATTTCCATTCTGTCTGCCCTCTGATGGAGAAGAATAAGAGGCTGATGGGAGCTTCCTGATAGGAGAGACTGACTGAGGGGCAAACTGGGTCTTGTTCCGATGGGTGGGGCCATGCTCAATAAATCTTTAATCCAATTTTCTGTTGATGGGCAGGGCTGTGTTACCTCCCTGTTATTTGACCTGAGGCCAAACTACTGTGGAGGTAATAAAGATAATGGTGACCTCCTTCAAAAGGTCCCACGCATATACTTCTACACTCAGTGCCCCCAACACTGAAGCAGGCCACTGCTGACCCACGCCTCTGCCAGATACTCCTGGACACTCACAGGCAAGTCTGGGTCAGTCTCTTGTGGGGTCACTGCTCCTTTCTCCTGGGTCCTGGTGCACAAGGTTCTGTTTGTGCCCTCCAAGAGTTCATTTCTGGCAGTCTGCAAGTTCTGGTGGCTCTATGGTAGGGTTAATGGTGACCTCCTCCAAGAGGGTTTATCCCATACCCAGGTCTGCTGCACCCAGAGCCCCTGCCCCTGCGGCAGGCCACTGCTGACCCGTACCTCCGCAGGAGACACTCAAACACAGTTCTGGCTCAATCTCTGTGGGGTCTCTGGGTCCTGGTGTGCAGAAGGTTTGTTTGAACCCTCTGAGCGTCTCTGGCCAGTATGGGGTTTGGTTCTAAATGCGATGTCACCCCCCCTACCATCCTGCTGGAGCTTCTCCTTTGCCCTTGGATGTGGGGTATCTTTTTGGCGGGATCCAACATTCTCCCGTCAGTGATTGTTCAGCAGTGAGCTGTAATTTTGGAGTTCTGGGAGGAGAAGATGAGCGCACATCCTTCTACTCTGCCATCTTGGAGTAATATTACATTTTAATTGTATTTAAATTGAATGGCATGCAAGTATCAACTTAAAAAATATTCACAACATAAAAGTTGAGAGTTATGTTTTATTTGGTGGGAATTTTTAGGACTTCAAGACAGTATCTCAAGTAACCCTGAAAACTGCTCCAAGGAGGTGAGGGGACGAGCCAGGTTATACAGAAGTTTTACAACAAAGGGAAGGTAGTCTGAAAGTCAAAAGTTAAAGGTTATTATTAATTAAAGAAAACCAGGTAACTCACGCTAAGGAATTTAGCTCCTGTCTATGTATGGGAAAACACAAGAGTCTGGGTTCACTGAAATCATCCCTTTAACATGCACCTCAGCTATCTGGGGCCAGTTTCCTGTGTTTTCACATCCTGAGCTTCCTTTCCTTGGGGCTCACCTTAGGGAGTGACCGTGGGTCTGCTGGCAGCTAGAAGGCAGGTATTCCCCTTTCTGTGTCCCTCGGGGCTCACGAGCTCACACTGGAAACGCTGATGACTGTGACATCCTTATTTACTGATAAAACAGGAAATATTCCATTTCTCACAAGCATACCTCATTTTATTGCCCTTCACTTTATTGTGCTTCACAGACATTTCATTGTTCGATGAGTTGTAGGCTTGCCCTGCATCGAGCCAGTCTATTGATGTCATTTTCCAATGGATTTGCTCACTTGTTGTTTCTGTGTCACATTTTGGTAACTTCTTGCAATATTTCAAACATTTTCATTATTGCTCTATTTTTTTATGGTGATCTGTTTTCTGTGATCTTTATATTAGTCTTGCAAAAAAATTATGAGTGGCAGAAGCTCAAATGATGGTTAACACTTTTTAGCAATAAACCACTTTTTAATTAAGGTGTCTATATTTTTATAGTCAATGGGGTCGCTAAGAGTTGGACATGACAGACTGACCAAGACTTTCACTTTCACATTTTTAGACATAGTGCTATTATTGCACATTTAATAGACTAGTATGGTGTAAACATAACTTTTAAATGCACTGGGAAACCAAAAAAAATTGTGACTTGCTTTATCATGATAATTGCTTTATTTCTATGGTCTGGAATTGAACTCACAGTATCTCCAAGGTATGCCTATGTTTCCTAAGCTCAGGTAAATTCGAGAAAGTCTTTCTGTTGCTTTTGAACATAAAGCTCTAAAGCCTGGGTATAGCATTCTTTCACAAAAATTTGTTTTTATTTAAAATCTGTAGACATTGCTCTATTGTCTCTTGGGGTTTTGTATCAAAAATAAAAGTGTAGCCCACTCTAATATAAAAGTGCTTAGTTGACAGGTATTTTCCCCTTCCCTCATAAAACTGATTCACCTGATGGTTTTCACCTGATGCTTTTAATGCCTATTTGAATTCTGCTATTGCATCTTTAGTTTTCTTATTTTATTTTCTTACCTCAGGCAACTCCACTTCATTATTACCTGATTCCCTTACATGTTCCTTTCATCTGAATTTGTCCAAGTCTTAAAAATTTAGGTTCATGGTTGAAAATTTTTTTATATATTCAAATGAGAGGAAATACACAAAGAGTATATATCAGAAAGGGTTGTAATAAAAGATGTTTGCCTAGTTTCATATGGAGTCAAAACTGGATGAAAAGTGAAAAACTCATGAATAAATTATAGTATAGCCATTAAAAAAAATGGGATACTATAACACAGTGGAAAGGACAAAGTCTTGCTATACAAAACAGCAAGATTAACTCTGCAGACATAATGTTGAAGCCAGGTACAATAAAGTACACACTTTATTATTACATATATAAATTGAAGCACAGTTTAACTAATCCTCAGTGATAAGGCCAAAAGAATAGTTATCTTTATGAAGCATAAAGACTGAGAGAAGACATAAAGAATGTTTGTAGGTTACTAGAATTTTTCTATTTCTTAATCTTGATAGAGTTTATGCTGGCACATTTACTATGTAAAAAACAGATCAAACTGTACATTTAGAATTTGTGAAGTTCTTTCTGTGTATGCTATATTTCAAAAAGAATGTTTACCAAAAATGTAAACAATACATCCATTTACCTAATTTTGAAAATATCTACAATTTATTAATAGAGTCAGTCCTCCCTATCCACATGTTCTGCACCCATCAGTTCAGTTCAGTTCAGTTCAGTCACTCAGTCATGTCTGGCTCTTTGCGGCCCCAAGGATTGCAGCACGCCAGGCTTCCCTGTTCATCACCAGCTCACTCCCAGAGCCTACTCAAACTCATGTCCATTGAGTCGGTGATGGCATCCAAACATCTCATCCTCTGTCATCCCCTTCTCCTCCTGCTTTCAATCTTTACCAGCATCAGGGACTTTTCCAATGAGTCAGTTATTTGCATCGGGTGGCCAAAGTTGGAGTTTCAGCTTCAGCATCAGTCCTTCCAAAGAATATTCAGGACTGGTTTCCTTTAGGATGGACTGGTTGGCTCTCCTTGCAGTCCAAGGGACTCTCAAGTCTCCAACATCACAGTTCGAAAGCATCAATTCTTTGGCACTCAGCTTTCTTTATAGTCCAACTCTCACATCCATACATGACTACTGGAAAAACCATAGCTTTGACTAGACAGACCTTTATTGGCAAAGTAATGTCTCTGCTTTTTTATATGCTGTCTAGGTTGGTTATAACTTTTCTTCCAGAGAGTAAGCATTTTTTTAATTTCATGGCTGCAGTCACCATCTGCAGTAATTTTGGAGCCCCCCCAAAATAAAGTCTGTCACTGTTTCCACTGTTTCCCCATCTATTTGCCATGAAGTGATGGGATCAGATGCCATGATCTTAGTTTTCTGAGTGTTGAGTTTTAAGCCAACTTTTTCACTGTCCTTTTTCACTTTCATCAAGAGGCTCTTTAGTTCTTCACTTTCTTCCATAAGGATGGTGTCATCTGCATATCTGAGGTTATTGATATTTCTCCGGCAATCTTGATTCCAGCTTGTGCTTCATCCCACCCAGCATTTCTCATGATGTACTCTGCATATAAGTTAAATAAGCAGGATGACAGTATACAGCCTCCACCATACTCCTTTCCTGACTTGGAATCAGTTTGTTGTCTCATGTTCAGTTCTAACTGTTGTTTCTTGACCTGCAAACAGATTTCTCAGGAGGCAAGTCAGGTGGTCTGGTATTCCCATCTCTTTAAGAATTTTCCACAGTTTGTTGTGATCCACACAGTTGAAGGCTTTGGCGTACTCAATGAAGCAGAAGTAGATGTTTTTGTGGAACTCTCTTGTTTTACAATGATCTCACGGATGTTGGATCTGCACCCATGGGTTTGAGGAATCAGCAATAGAGAACTTTTTTTAATTTCCAGAAAATTCCCCAAAGCAAAACTTGAATTTTCAGGGCACCAGCAACTATTTACAAAGCATTTGCATTATATTAGGTAGTATAAGCCATCTAGAGAGGATATAACGGAGAAGGCAATGGCACCCCACTCCAGTCCTCTTGCCTGGAAAATCCCATGGACGGAGGAGCGTGGTAGGCTGCAGTCCATGGGGTGGGGAAGAGTTGGACATGACTGATCAACTTCACTTTCACTTTTCACTTTTATGCATTGGAGAAGGAAATGGCAACCCACTCCACTGTTCTTGCCTGGAAAATCCCAGGGATGGGGTCGCACAGAGTCGGACACGACTGAAGTGACTTAGCAGTAGCAGTAGCAGAGAGGATATAAGGTATATGGGAGGATGTGTGTAGGTTATCGGCAAACACTATCCTATTTTATAGAACGAACTTAAGCCTTCATGGACTTTGGTATCAATCTCCCACAGATAACAAAGTACAACTGTATATAACTCTTTAGCTAAATACAAGCAAAGAATTAGCCCTTGTCAATTGGATTTTAAATACCAGAGTTAAAAAAAAAAAAGACATCTCTGTCATCAGAAACTTCTGCAGATAAGAATCTATCCCATTCATGAAGATTTCCAAGGGAGAATGTACCATCCCCTCTATTGTGAATTCATTTCCAAACATTGAGATTGGAAACTGGACACTATATAGGCAATTCCAAATCAAAAGCAAAATCTTAAGTCCTTGATTCTACTCACACAGTTAAGTAATTCAGGAAAGGAAGTCCGAGCAGCTTCTGGTCTTCTTCCGCAGGAGACGTGTTTGCTAGGAGTCCTGTCAATCAGTCCGGCCCCACGGAGTTTGTGTTTCGGGTCTTCACCAGCGCCCCGGAACTCCAGGCCCTCCTCTTCGTCCTCTTCCTGGTTCTCTACTTGACGATGCTCTGTGGCAGCACAGCCGTCATCTGGGTGGTGTGCGCACACGGCTCCCCCCACACCCCCATGTACTTCTTCCTATGCAATCTGTCTTTCTTGGAAATCTGCTACACCACCGTGGTGGGACCCTTGATGCTTTCCAACATTTCTGGGGCGCAGAAGCCCATCCCACTGGCTGGCTGTGGGGCCCAAATGTTCTTCTTCGCCACCCTGGGCAGCACTGACTGCTTCCTCTTGGCGATCATGGCCCATGGCCGCTACGTGGCCATCCGCCCCCGCTGCATTACACGCTCATCGTGACCCGGAAGCTCTGCGTCCGGATGGTGGGCTGTGCCGCGGGCCTGGCCCTCCTCCTCTCCCTGCAACTTACCACCTAATCTTCACCCTGCCCCTCCGCGGGCACCGCCGCGAAATCAACCACTTCCTGTGTGACGTTCCCCGGTCCCGCGGCCGGCCTGCGCGGACACCCGCGCGCACCAGGCCGCGCCCTCCGTCGTGGGCAGCCTCGTGCTGACCGCGCCCGTCCTCCTCCTCTCCGTCTCCTCCGTGCGCCTCGGCTCGGCCATCCTGCGCGCCCGCTCTGCGGCAGGCCGCCGCCGGGCCTCCTCCACCTGCTCCCCGCGCCTCGCCGTGGTCCTGATGCAGCACGGCTGCTGCTGCCTGGTCTCCCTGCGCCCCCGGCCCAGCACTCGGAGGACGAGGGCCGCCAAACCGCCCTGATCCACACCTTCGTCACCCCTTACTCAACCCCCTGATCTACACTCTGCGCGACAAGGATGTCAAAGGCGCTCTGAAGAATGCCTTCATCACTAAAGCATTGAAGACTTAGGGGGCTGGGGTGGGTGTCTGTCACTTGCCACTGTGACAACGATAGCACTTCCATGCTTTCCCACCCTGTGCCGTTGGTGTGACTTTTTGCCCTATCTGCCCCAGGTGCACAACCTGTCCTCGTAATAGCAGAGTCCAAGACGAAAGACTCCGTCTTCCTGCCTGGTAATGAGGCATGAGTCCAAGACGAAAGACTCCGTCTTCCTGCCTGGTAATGAGGCGTGCTGGGACCTGGGACTCCTGCTTGCAGTGCTTGCTCATGAGACAGCACTTGCAGCATTACCCTCCAATTAAAAATAAAGTTTAAAAAATAAATTGGTATAACCTTTTGTAACAGAAAATTCGGTCCCTGCCCGCCCAGTGCTGAGTAAGAGTAATGAGGACAACCTGGATATGTTCCAGTGTCTCCTGCTTTATGGTCTATGGAAACCTGAATAGAATTTGTATCCTACTGTGTGTGAACAGCTTGTAAATCTTTATTATGTTGAATTGGTTCATAGTGCTTTTCATGTCTACTAGATCCTTCAACTGAAATGGCAACCCACTCTACTTGCCTGGAGAATTCCTTGGACAGACAGGCCTGGCAGGCTGCAGTCCATGGGGCTGCAAAAAGTCAGACACAACTGAGCAACTAAGCATCAACAATACCCTTCTACTTTTCTGTGTGTCCATTCTATTAATTTTTGAGTGTTTGATATTGAAACTCTAACTAAAAATCTTAATTTATCTTCTTAAAAAGATAATTGTAATATATAGTGGAACTAAATGTAACTTTGTTCTGTATTTTCCAAGTCTCTTATAAATGTGTTATCAATACCTTCGTAATTTAAAAAATAACAAAAAAAAGAGTAATGAGGATAAGGTTGTGAGGACAAAGGAAAGAGAAATTCATTAATTTGCTGGCAAACGAGGAGGGTTGCAGACTAGTATCTTGAAAACTACCCTCCTGCTCTCTGAAAGAGGGTAGGTCAATTAAGGAGAATTATGAGGGTGGGGGTGGCAGGGCTATGTGACCAAGGCTTCACTGAGCAGGTGCAACTCTTCTTAACATTCCTGTGATTCATGGCCATTGTGGTTGTCTGCCTTCAGTCAAGACACTCCGAAAGTTTTTCTGCCGACCACTTGGTCCTAAGCACCTGTGACTCAAGATAAGAACAACTAGAAAAACAGGAAAGAATTTGTCAGCATAGTTAGCAGAAAAATCAGCATATGTACATTATTTGATTTAATGCATGAGTTAAAAGAGGTTAGTTATTAAATTTTTAACTCTGTAGTCAGATACACCTTCTGAATGCCGTGTGACTAAGTACACCAAAGGCTTAGAAAACTTTCTATTCTTTGATTCAGTAATTCTTATTCTAAAACAGTAACCTCAAATAACTGAGTCAAACAGAAATGAAAATACAAGGCAGTTTCTTATTTTGTTTAAAAAAGCTATTAAAATATAATTTAAAATATTGGATACAAAAATAGAGTGTACTTTGAATTATATTTAATATTTTATAATAAAGGCACTTATAAGTGATTAAAAACAAGGCACAAATCTTTATTTATAATTGGAACCCAATTTTGTAAAAATGCATATGCATAATGAATAGAAATACACCAAAAAGTTAACAGTTGTTATATGTTATTTATAGAATTATGGATAATGTTTTTCTTCTATATCCATTTAGGCATTTTTCATGATTTTTAATATAGAATTATGGATAATGTTTTTCTTCTATATCCATTTAGGCATTTTTCATGATTTTTAACATAAGATTCTGTTACTCTTATAATTGGGAAAATAGTCATTTATAAGAGGAATCTGAGGCTCATATAAATTTATTTGACAAGTAAACTTTCCATCATCACACTGATGATGTTTTCATGTTTTTTCCTAAATTCTTAATGTTTTTCCTAGATTAACACTTTTGTTTTGGTTACTTCCTCTCATCAAAACTAGATTTAATGCTTTAAAATGTTTTAGATAATTTCAATGGTGATAAGGAGAACTAAACACGTGTTACTTATTCCAGGAACAGCTATAGATTTAACAATATTAAAAATGCCTTTGCTTTCAACTAAATGTTGAAGAAGAGAAAGAAAGTTCTCTGGTGGGCAGGTTGCTTATGAACAAACACAGGTCAAGTCACATCAGAACATAATGAAACAATTAAATGTATATACTGAGCTTGGCATTGTTGAGAATGTGAACAAAAGTTTGCAACTGCATTTTCTTGTCTCCTTTCATTTGTACTCATTGTCACAAATCATAGAGAAAACTAACTTGGAACTCCAAAGGAAGGGACTTCCCTGGTGGTTCAGTGGTAAAGAATCTGCCTGTCAATGCAGGAGACACAAGAGACGCAGGTTCAATCCCTGAGCCAGGAAGATCCCCTGGAGGAGGAAATGGCAACCCACTCCAGTGTTCTTGCCTGAAACGTCCCATGGACAGAGGAGCCTGGTGGGCTACAGTCCATGGGATCACAAAGAGTCAGACGTGACTGAGCACCGAACAAAAGGAAGAGTGTTGAAATGTTACCCCGTTGGGAAGAAGGCTCTGAGGTGCTCATCGGTCCTTTCCGTTGAATGACGGAGTTCCCCCAGTTACCTTCCTGAATATATTTTAGCTGAATGTAATGAGCTCCTCCTTCTTATTAATAAATTATTCCCTTAAAATAAGACTCTTTGCATGAAGATACTAGATTCTGGAATTAGAACATTGAGTGGAATATCAGTGCATCATGAGTCAGATCATGGGACTGACATGTCAATCAATGATGTTTTCCTGGAGAAAATGATGGTTCCCCCTCCCCCACACACCCCGCCCCCATCTCCCAGCCCCCGTTAACAAGGCAGACTCATGGTAGCATAAGTGGAAGTCAGATTTTGCGAGATTATTTTAGGTTTCCTCCGCTTTTCCTCTCCTGCATCTTCACTGCTGTTTTCAGATTTCTCCTTCTTTTAAAGCCCTGCTCATCATTTTCATGTTCATCCTTCTGGGTTTGTGAGTCTGTCCTTGGTATCAAATGACCTACAGAGAAGTACTTGCCCAGGAGGTACACTCCCCTTCCGCTGGCATTCTCTGACTATGTCTGTCTCATCAGAATTTTACTAAAATGCAGTTTACCACATAATATAATTGAGTAACCATGTGATTCCACTGTGAATCAATAAGCACATTGTGGCCAGAACACAGGACAAAAATATCACTACTGTGTTGATACAGCGGATTCTTCCAACCCTTTTCGTACAGTTTTACCAGTGGATGAGAAAAAGGACTAGTTAGAGCAGTGGGAGTGGTGCTTCTAGGTGAATATTCCTTCACAGCGTCTCTCCCCCTTCTGCCCCCCCAAAAATTATTTATTTTTAAATCCAAAGTCTGAAAAAAGGCAATTGAGAAATCAGGAAAATTGAGAAAGTTACTATCATTCTGCTGCAGGAATTAAAGCATAATAATCACCCAACATCACTAATTACTGTAAGGTATAGTTCGGGCTGAGGCAGAAAAGAAGGAGAGACGACTTCAATGGAAGTAGGCAACCTTTATTCAGGCAAGGAGGGGCAACAGTCGGCCTAAGGACCAGGCTGAGCCCCAAGAGAGATCAGGGAGGCTCCATATTTATAGGGAGGTTTGTGGAAGCGATAAGGGAAACGTTAACCAGGCGGGATGTTTTGAGTATTCTTTAGTTGAGATGGCATTTGTAGCTGGGCAGGGGGTGATAAGTCTTCTGGGTGGGTGGAGGGGGTGGAAGGTTTCTGGACAGGGGATGATAAGTCCCAGAGAGATGCAACCGGCCTGGAGCATCAGGGCAGGACTAAAGTTCGGTTTTGTTTCCTCCGAAGTTAGATGATTCAGCGAGGGGCCTTTGAGACTGTTGTTCTCTATTCTAGGCCCAAAGACTCCTTCAGTTATCAGGAAGTGCAAATCAAAACCTCCAATGAGATAGCACCTTACAGCTGTCAGAATGGCTATCCTCAAAAAGTCTAGAGAAATTCTGCAGAGAAGAAACCAGAGGTTACCAGCGGGGAGAGGAGAGAGGAAGGGCGAGGCAGGGAAGAGGAGTAAGAGGTACAAAATATGCGCCTTTTATGCATAAAATAAATCAGATGCGAGGATATATTGTACCACACAGGGAAAATAGCCAAAATGCTATAATAACTTTAAATGAAATACAGTCTACAACAATCACTGAATCACTATGTTGTATGCCTAAAACAAATATAATGCTGCAGATAAACTACACATTAATTTAAAAAATAAACAAAATATAATTTAATTTAAAAATAAAGCATAATGATCAATGCAGAGAGGTTACCGGTTCAGAGGGATCCACTCAGGTCAGGAAGAAAGTGGGGACCAACCAGGAAGTGTGACGTGCAGAGTCGGAGGTTACGTCTGCATTTCTGACACCAGAACTACTGGGAGAAGCACAGTCATGATCTGATCAGTCCGTCTTGATGGGAGCTTTCCCCGCGTGTGTGTTCACGGCCCCCTTTGCTGTCAACAGTGAGTCATTCTTGCAAGTAAAGGAAGCAGTCATTAGTTTATATGCATAAGATACTTTATACAAACCCTGTGAGAGATGTTCCAGGAAATAACAAATTATAGAAAAACAAGTCCTTAACCTGGAGGTTTTGACACGATTCTGCCTAACGCCTCTATTTGTACTGGGAGACCCGAATGCGCACTTATCCCACTACCGCCCAGTCGTGTCCCTGGAGCGTTTTCCAGTGTCTGGCTGTTGTCTGTAGTCAACAATAGTGGTGGTTTAGTTGCTCAGTCGTGTCTAACCCTTACTACCCCAGGGACTGTAGCCTGCCAGGCTCCTCTGTCCATGGGACTTTCCAGGCAAGAAAACTGGAGTGGGTTGCAATCTCCTTCTCCAAGGAATCTTCTTGACCTGGGGATCGAGCCCAGGGCTCCTGCACAGAGGGCGGTCCTGTGCATCGCGGGTAGATTCCTTGCTGATTCAGCCACCGGGTCATCCGCTATAGCCTACAGTACTTAGTATACACTAAAATACCTAACATTTGTAGTTATTAAGCAAGTTTTAGGTACCTGAACTAATGAGTAAATAGCACTAAGAATGCTGAAAATATTTTAAGGATGACTTATAGCCTTATACTTTTCCTAAAAATTCCCAGGAATTTCAGTTTCCCGTTCCCGTGTGTTGAAGACCAAGGAAACCATACAGGGAGTGTTTGCCCAGGCACGTCTGTGTTATCCAGTTACAACCGCTGCAAGGGGAGGGGGCGCCGGCTGGATAAGGAAGTCATTGAACGCAAGAGATTATCATACAGCAACACACCTTGGCAGTTTGCTTTATGGGTGTTGGCTGGGTTCGAAATAACTGGAGTACACCCTCAAGAATCAACACAAGAGGTATTTTTATAACAATTATCTCTTTCTCTCAGCAGTGACTTTGAAAACCACATAAAATCACGGATTCTGCCAAAGAATGTTCAAGCTACCGTATAATTGCACTCCTTTCACGCGCGACTAAGGTTATGCTCAATATCCTTCACGTTAGGCTTCAGCAGTATGCGAACTGAGTCATTCCAGATGGAGTAGCTGGGTTTAAAAAGCAGAGGAGCCAGAGATCAAATTGCCAACATCTGTTGGCTCATAGAGAGAGCAAGGGAATTCCAGAAACAACATCTACTTCTGCTTCACTGACTGTGCCAAAGCCTTTGACTGTGGATCACAACAAACTGTGGAAAACACTTAAGGAGATGGGAATACCAGACCAACTTACCTGTCTCCTGAGAAACGTGTATGTGGATCACGAAGCAACAGTTAGAATCTTACATGTAACAATGGACTGGTTCAAAACTGGGAAAGAAGTTAAGCAAGGCTGTATATTGTCACCCTGCTTATTTAACTTATATGCAGAGTGCCGTGTGCTTAGTCATTCAGTCACGTCCAACTCTTTGTGACCCCATGGGCTGTAGCCCGCCAGGCTCCTCTGTCCATGGGACTCTCCAGGCAAGAACACTGGAGTGGGGTGCCATGCCCTCCTCCAGGGGACCTTCCCCACCCAGGGATGGAAGTCAGGTCTCCCACACCGCAGGCGGATTCTTTACCGTCTGAGCCCCCAGGGGAGCCCTACGTACAGAGCACGTCATGCAAAGCCCTGGCCTGGATGAGGCACAAGCTGGAACCAAGACTGCCGGGAGAAACAGCAACAAACTCAGACATACAAATAAACCACCCTTGTGGCAGGAAGTGAAGAGGAACTAAACGGCCTCTTGATGAGGGTGAGAGAAGAGAGTGGAAAAGCTGGCTTGACACTCAACATCCAAAAAACTAAAATCATGGCATCCAGTCCCATCACTTCATGGCAAATAAAAGGGGGAAAAGTGGAAGCAGTGACAGATTTCATTTTCTTGGGCTCCAAAGTCCAAAGTCCAAATTCCAGATGGTGACTGCAGCCATGAAATTAAAACACACCTCCTCCTTGGAAGGAAAACTATGACAAACCTAGACAGTGTATTAAAAAGCAGGGACATCACTTTGCCAGAAAATGCCCGAATAGTCAGAGCTATGGTCTTTCCAGTAGTCATGTACAGACGTGAGAGTTGGGCCATAAAGAACGCTGAGCACTGAAGAACTGATGTTTTTGAACTGTGGTGTTGGAGAAGACTCTCGAGAGTCCTTGGACCACAAGGAGATCAAACCAGTCAATCCTAAAGGAAATTAACCTTGAGTATCCATTGGAACGACTGATGCTGAAGCTCCAATACTTTGGCCACCTGATGTGAAGGGCCAACTCATTGGAAAAGACCCTGATTCTTGGAAAGACTGAAGGCAGGAGGAAAAGAGGGCAGCAGAATATGAGATGGTTGGATAACATCACTCAGTGGATGTGAACCTGAGCCAACGCCAGCGGGTAGTGAAGGACAAGGGAACCTGGCGCGCTGCAGTCCGTGGGGTCACAGAGAGTCAGACAGAACTTAGTGACTAGACAACAACAACGGAAAATAGTACGTGTTTTAAATGTGATGGTGACCATTGCTTGGGCTTCTCTCTGCCCACTGGTTCCAATTTGTGAATTGCCCTAGTTTCCTTTTTTTGGTTTTAATCCAGTCCTCATGAGAGGGAAAGGTATGGCACTCACCGCGTTGAGCAAAGGAGGCTATTCAGCAGAGATGGATACAATCTTCAGAGACATAGACCACACACTTGGCGGATCTTTATGAAGCAACTTTAGAAACACCATGTTATGCCAGCACACAATTCCATCATTTAGGATTTAGAGACGGCGGAGGGAAAGGAAGAATATTAATCAGTCTCAGCATCAGCTACAGACTCGAGGACTGTGATGACATTCTTGTCTTAGTTTTTCCCTGAGGTGACTGTCCACCACCTTGAAGCGGGGGAGGTCTCAACCATGGTGATACTGCCCCCAAGTGGTCAAAAGTTAGTGCTTCAGGATTGAAAAAGAGAAACCTTTTAACTGTGCCTCTCCAAAGCTCAAAGCTGACTCATCGGAAAAGCCCCTGATGCTGGGAAAGATTGAACGTGGGAGGAGAAGGGGACGACAGAGGATGAGATGGCTGGATGGCATCACCGACTCGATGGACATGAGTTTGAGTAAACTCCGGGAGCTGGTGATGGATGGAGGCCTGGCGTGCTACGATTCTTGGGGTCGCAGAGAGTCGGACATGGCTGACCGACTGAACAACAAAAAGCTCGGCCCAGTCTGACAAAAATCTTATTTCGTAGTATTTGATTACATGGGAGTAGAGAGAATTGAGAATAAAACATCTATCAGTTCAGTTCAGTTCAGTTCAGTTGCTCAGTCGTGTCCGACTCTTTGCAACCCCATGGGCCACAGCACGCCAGGCCTCCCTGTCCATCACCAGCTCCCGGAGTTACTCAAACTCATGTCCATCGAGTCGGTGATGCCATCCAGCCATCTCATCCTCTGCCGTCCTCTTAAAGGCTCCTTACAGGGATCCCTGGGTGATGACGAATAAAAGGATGAGGATCACTGCTCTCGACGGACTGGACTTATACTTCCCTTATCAGTATTTTCATTGTTTTACAAAAAACGATTCCATGGAATCTAAAGACATCGAACCTGGAGATCTATATTGAGAGGGCACGGACAGATGTGAAGCAGCACAAGAGGCGGACCGTATTGGACACAAGCCTTATGTTCCCTCTTCTTTCTGACGACGTAGTTCTCCTTCCAAACGCGGCTGCCTCTTTCCAAGCTCTCCCGCTGACTGGCGCCCACACTGAACCTGGGCCACACGTGATCACGCCAGTGCCCCTCAGCTTCTGGACTCAGATCAACAGTCGTGCTGAGGAATATGGTTCCCGACTTTCTCTGTGGCCACCGAAGGGCCAGGTGATGCAGCGTGAAAGTTCAAGAGAGTGAGGTCCGCGTGGGGCCAGCCTTGGCCGACGGGAAGCAAGAGAAGAAAAGAAACAGGGTCTGCAGCTGTCCCTCTCTGCTCTCCCTGGACTGATCCTAGCTGTGCTTTCTCCTCGCAGAGGAGTCTACCTTAATAAAGTTTATCTGATGAGTAATTTTCTCCAGCTCTTGCCCCTCACTGTGAACACTCACCCTTGCAGTAATTCATTTCTCTGCATTATACTGCATCTAGCCCAGGCTCCGTTCCTTCTCTTGTCCTCTTCTTTACATCATGGGATTTCATCTTCCAAATAAAATTTTAAGACTTAGATTCTTCCTTCAGGCTCTAGAAATGAGAAGATCCATGCTAAGATAGAAGTTATCATCGTCCCTTCAGGCTGCTGTAACAAAATGCCATAAATCGGGTGGCTTATAAACAACAGAAATGCATGGCTTACAGTCCTGGAGGCTAGAAGTCCATGGCCAAGGCTCTGGCAATTCAGTGTCTGGTGAGAGCCTGCCTCCTGGTTCACGGACTGCCATTTCCTCGTTGCATTGTCATGAAGTAGACGGGGCAAGGGAGCTCCTTCAGACCTCATTTATAAGGATGCTAATCCCATTCCTGAGGGCTCTGTCCCATGACCTAATCAGCTTCTAAGACCCTATCTCCTAATGCCATCACCTGGGGTCATGCTTCAACATGTGAATTTTAAGAGGACACAGACTTTCAGACCATAACATTACTGGAGAAGGAACTCAAAAATATGCCTCATGGACAAGTTGTAGAAAAAAGGATTCTGGTTCCACACACATTTCTTTCCTAGTCATAACCAGACAGATGATAGATAGGTAGATAAAATAACTTGCCTTTGCCTTTTTCTCCATCACCCAGTTATTTTGAACATTAGTCATGAATTCAATCAGTCTATAGGTTAAGTCATTTCCTGTTAAGGGGGAGTGAGTGTTCTTGCTTAGGGTGAGAAATCACTGAATTATATTATGAAGCAGATGCAGTCATTAGAAGTAGGAGTCTATGAATTTTGGTTGTGTCTCTGGTTATATACCCTCCCTTTCTCCTGTCTATCTCAGGGTCTGTATTTCCAGCCTTCCCACTGTATCTGTGAACAACTGAATATCAGTGCAGTCTGTTTCTTCCAATCCTAAAAACCCAGAGTTTATTTCTTTAGTTTGCAACTGAGAGCCCCGAGTGCTGAATCCCTTCGTCCCCAGATACCCTTCCAACACCAACCTTCACTCAAGTGGGAAGGAGACTGTGGTCTACCCCCTTCCACGAGAGATGGCGTCTCTTTGGAGTCATAATCCCCAGTGCAGGAATTACCCTCAGTTCTCAAGGTATTTACTGTTTCCCCTCGATTAGGCACTAGAGAGGAAACAGAAGGAAATCTCAAAATGCTGCCAGTTCACTGGGAACATAAGACACGCAGCAAACAGTTCAGTTGCTACAAAGAGCAATAAGCACCTAAGTCACAAACAGGAAATCACAGGTGGGAAGAGGCGCCTGAAGACAAACAAGAAAACAGGGCGGCCGGCCTATTCCCCGTGCACCTCACCGAGCCTGGGATGCGAAAACAGCCCTCTGTTCTGAGGAAAACCCTCCAGGGACACTGTCCCCAGGGACCTAGGAGGAGCTCACTGTCCCACATGAGCCCGGCGCCGTGACTGATCCGCGCTGCACTTGGGGAAAGAGCCTGGTTCCGGGAAGAACACGGGACCTGCTGTCTGTCTCCCCTGCAACCCTGCCCCCAACAAGCTAAGCTGCTGGGTCTAGAGCCCAGTGGCGTCCTGAGGTCCGAGCCTCTTCCAGAGGTGAGCCTGGTTAGACGGCAGCATTGCTGCTCTCGACTAGTTAGGCAGGCGCCCCGGGGACTCGGGGCGGGTTTTGCAGGACTTCTGGTGGCAAGACAGGTAGGGCAGGAAGAGGAGGTTAGAGACTGTCGCTCAAAATACACACTTGCTCGTGCTAGTCAAGCGCAAACCAGCCCGCGGCTTCACCCTCCCAGGACCCTCGAAGGCTGCTCCGTGTCTGGCCCTGAGGTTGGGTAGAGATGCCTGCTGGTCCTCTGTCTCTCTTTAGTTTGGCCTTGGCTCCTCTCTCCTACATCGAAGCCTCAGTCTCTCTCTCCCTCCATCCCCTCCCTCTCTTTCATCTCCAAGTCACGCTTCTATGGGCCAGAGAGGCGTCGAGACCCTCTGCAGTCCCTGCCCCCTTTCAGTCTTCCAGGGCCCTGGGGTGGAGGCTTCTTTCTTTCTTTCTTTCTTTCTTTCTTTCTTTGTTTTCCGGCCTCTTCATGGAAAGAAAAGCTCGTGGAGACTTGGCTCTCTCTCTAATCTTTTAAGGACAAGAATTTCGGGAATAAGTGGAAGAGAGGGAAAAGTGAGAAGGAGGAATCAGGAAAGACAAGAGCAGCACGGCTTGGCTCTCCAGGCAGTATTCTCCCCGGTAAGCCGCAAAGAGAGCCGCATTGGATCCAACCTCCCTTCCCTGACCCGGGGTGGGACCTCGGGAGGTCTCAATGTCTTTCTGCTTGCTTCTAGTTTTTAAAAATTAGTTTTACCTGGTACTAAAGGCCTACTTCACCAGGGATCCAAAAACCCAACCCGATTAGAAACTTCAGTTTCACGTCCTTCGCAGCCTGCGTCCTCCCTTCGGAGCCGAGTCGGCGCTGCAGCGTGGGGTGTGGCGCGGGGAGCCGTAAGGAGAAGACTGGCAGTGGAAAGGGGGCGTCTTCTCTCCGCTGCCGTGGAGTACTCGGGGGTGGCGAGGTGTGGGTGGCAGGCCGGCTCCATCGTGAGAACACTTGGGATTCTTCAGGGGCCTTTCAGGGACTGGTCCACGAAGCATTTCCTTGACAAGGGTGATGAGTGTTCTCCCTGATCTCTCTCTGACTGCCGTCTCCTAGGACAGCCCCTCCCTGACCCCTTATTCTATAACCTCCTCTACCCCAAAAGGCTCCTTGCTGGTTGGAGTCCCCGCAAGGAGGCTTGAGCTCAGCGACTTCCCGCAGCTACCACTTGGCCTGTGGGCAACTCACGCTGTGTCCCGTGTGAGGACAGATGCAGGACGGTCCTGCCACATAAGCAGTGAGCTGATGCACGGAGCCCCCATCTTCCGACAGAGAGGAAAGCCGAGACTGTAGGTTCTTAGGTGTCCCCTGAGCTTCTCCATCCACCTGACACCTAAGCGCGAACGAGGTGAAAGTCTGGTCTCCCCTCCATGTACACCTCCTCCAAGAACAGTTCTTTTGGGGGAGAGTCCCCCTAACTGGAATGGGAAGGAGCACCCACACGACAGTATATTCCCGTAAGGGTTCCTAACACTTAGCTGTTTCTACTTTTCCAAACTCGTCACTTTAATGACTCTTCAAAAGGATGCAAGTGAATAGTGGGAAAGGTCTTGGGACCAGTTAGTCCATTTTTAAGTAATTCCTTCAGGGCTAATCTAGCACCTTCGGAAAACAGAGCATACATCGCTTATTGTCTCCAATTCAGGGCATCTAACCACATTGGAGCCAACTGTAAAAATCACATTCGGAACCATGTTAGAGTTTAAAACATATTCATCGAGAAATATCTATCATGTCCCAACTTTTCTTTCTAAGGCATTTTCTGAGTCTCTGCACTGCTGATGGAGTTCCTTATTAAATAACCTTTCTCCTTCATTCCCCTTCAGCCTAGAGGGAGTGTCCACCTCCCTGCCATGACCCCAGTTGAATGGTACCACACTGGGTTTTCGTGTGGGGGTGAAGACTTTGCGGACCTTTCTCCAGATCAGCAGAAATACGCATGAAGGAAACCAAACGAGCATCTCCGAATTTCTCCTCCTGGGACTCTCCAGCCAACCTGGGAAGCAGGAGCTCCTCTTTGCACTTTTCCTGGCTATGTACCTGGTCACCGTGGTGGGGAACACGCTGATCGTTCTGGCCATCAGCTTGGACCCTTACCTTCACACCCCCATGTACCTCTTCCTCGCCAACCTATCCTTGGCTGATGTTTCCTCCATTTCCACCTCAGTCCCCAAAATGCTGATGAATACTCAGACCAAGAGTCCATCCATCTCCTATGAGAGCTGCATCACACAGATGTATTTCTCCATTGTCTTTGTTGTCACTGACAACTTCCTCTTGGGGGTCATGGCCTGTGACCGCTTTGTGGCTATCTGCCATCCTCTGAACTACACGACCATCATGGGACCCAGGCTCTGCCTTTGGCTGGCCGCCATCCCCTGGGCCCTCAGTAACGCCGTCGCCCTGACACACACCCTTCTGCTCCTCCGATCTGTCTTCTGTGACGGCCACGCTCTCCCGCACTTCCTCTGTGACTTGGCCCCGCTGCTCAGGCTGTCCTGCTCGGACACGACGGTCAACGAGCTCGTGCTCTTTGTCGTGGGCTCGTCGGTCGTCACCCTGCCCTTCGCCCTCATCCTCGTCTCCTACGCCTGCATCACCCGGGCTGTCCTGAGACTCTCACGCCCAGAGGGGCGGTGGAAAGCCTTCTCCACCTGTGGCTCTCACCTGACAGTCGTGTTCCTCTTCTACGGGACCATCGTGGGGGTCTACTTCTTCCCCTCGCCCTCTGACCCTGACAACAGAGACAAGATCGGGGCGCTGCTGTTCACCGTGGTGACCCCCATGATGAACCCCTTCATCTACAGCCTGAGGAACAAGGACATGAAAGGGGCCCTGAGGAGACTCCTCTGTGGGAGAAAGGGCTCTCCCTGTGATGCCCTGAGCGTCTGAATGCCTTTCGTCCCCACTGCAAAATGGATGATTCTGCTCAGAGTCCATAGCATAGACAGGATGGTTTAACTTTTGATGAGCTTTCAGAAATCTGTCTCCTATTCCGAACTCTGAGGGTTTGGGGCTTTTCCACACAGCACTGACTTTTCTAAACAAGACCCTTAACCCCCATGGTAACTCACAAGAGTTCTACACATCTTGATTATAGTCTGTGTTACTACTAACTTTGGAGCAAACTATTTATAAATTAAAAAACCGATTTGTAATTTTTTAATAACAAGCACATGGAGTACCTACAATCTAGTTGTTCCATCTTTGAGGACTGTTATCATTAATTCCTTTGTTCAATCTAGCTTTCTCAGTGCCAGCTTTCTCATAGTTTGTTTCACCAAATTTGCTATTCACACAAGATGTTTAATAGTTATAAAAATGAAGAGGCCCATGTTCAAATAATTTGGGGCATCTTTGAGGTAAATGGAGCAAAATTTCTTAACTAGATGATTTCTCAGAGACTTTAGTACAGTATAAATCCCCAGGAGGTTAGGTACGCAGCATTTCTCCAAACTAAACTCATGCTGTCATATAGGATACGGTTCATCACAGAGATAGATGGGACTGGTGTTGTGAAAACCACATTTTGGGGAATGCATGCCAATAGAAAACCAGACAGCGTGTGTACAGAAGACCTGATTCTAGTCTTGACTGTGGCCACAAGCAGATGTGAGACTTTAGGCGTATCAGCTCGCCTTCTTGACCCTAGTTTCTCATCTGCAAACTGAGGTCACTGATCACCGTTGCTTCCAACTGAGGGTGCCTACAGGGATTTTCCAAAGTTCACACTGTCAGACGCTGCAATGCCTTCTCTGCTCTATCGCCTGCAGTGGTCTTGGATTCAGATTCCGATCAAACTCACAAGATGCACGAAGAGTTAAGCTTTAAGCAACCATCAAGACAGGATGCAGGACAGCCATGCAACACACAGTGACAGCCAGGTAGAGATCTCGTGAGGCACAGACCTGCCTTCTACATACCTCACTCACCCCACACTTGGAATAATGATCATGAGAGAGAAGGCAGTGGGAATGGACCATCGTGAGAAAGAGCTGGAAGTCAAGGAAACTTTATTTATTTGCTTATCGCATAAAGGCCCTCAGGGGTGTGCACCTAGGCCCCATTTTCTGGCATACAGCTGCATCTCATCAAATAAGGTTGCTCATCAATCACAGACCCCCCCCATGACCAATTTAAATAGATGCAAGTGCCCTTGTCACCTCAAAGCCATTTCAGCAGGACTTTCGAGTGTCTTGGATCCAATATAGACCTTTACAATTCTCGAGTTAGTTGCAAGAGGGATTTGATGGCATGTCAAAGCTCAGACTTCTCCAAGGCTGAGAGGAGACTGCAAATCATCTTTGACAGCTTTCCCTCCGAACCCTTGCCTGGATCTATTAGCCCAGACTCCCGGGAAGGAACCTCAGTTCCCTTGTATTCCGAAAATGCCTAAGTTGCACTCCAGCTCCAGAATTTTATGAATGTAGATGCCTACTGCCTAACGGACATGTCCATCAGACATCCATCTTAAAAACACCTTGTGGCCAAGGAGGAGAGTTAACAAAACATGAACAGCGGCCGTGGCAGGCTGTGTTTTCCAAGAATGGACGCGACAACATTTCCGTCCCACGTGCTCTTGAAGGACTGGCCACTTCCTCATCAAGAGGTGGAGTCTGAGGCCCTCCCCTGAAGCTGCAGGACTGTGGGGGTGGCTTTGACCAACAGAGGATCCCAGAGTGGTGCTGCGTGATCCCCGAGGCTCTTAGAAAACCCAGTGCACGCTCCTGTAGAATGCACTCTGGGGCCTGAATCAGCACGGAAGAAGCCCCTCTATTCTGAGGTCGCCCTGCTGGAGAGACCGGAGAGTCAGAGCGAGATGCGCAGGGTGGACCAGATGTTCTAACCAACACGGCTCTGAGTTTCCCTGCCAGGCACCCGCCACGCGAGGGCGTGAAACTCCTGCTGACCCCGGCCTCAGCTCTGATGGCAAAAATGTCATTGCATTTCACAGCTCTGAGTGAAAACTGCCTGGCTGCACTGGCAACTCCGAGAACTCTGAGGGATAACAATAAAACGACGATTATTACTGTAAGTCCCTTACTTTGGGGCTTTGTTATACAGCAGCATGTAACCAAAATGTCGGTTTTGTTTGATGGGATAGAGTGATTAATATCATATCCTATATCGTTTGGGGGTTTCCCCAGCGGCATGGGTGGTAAAGAACTCGCCTGCCCTTTCAGGAGATGTAAGAGACATGGGTTCAGTCTCTGGATCAGGAAGTTCCCCTGGAGTAGGGGAAACCTATTCCAGTATTATTGCCTGTAAAATTCCATGGACAGAGAGCCTGGCAGGATACAGTGTGTGGGGTCACCAAGAGTTGGACGTGACTGGGTACACACATACCACACCCCCGCCACACACACACACACACACACACACACACACACACACACACATTATTTCATTTTAACATTTTACTGTAGCCACCATTTTAGGAACAAAAAGTGCTTTTTTTATATTAAGGAAGATAAGCTGTCTTGCCTATTAAGTCATCGTGGATACCATGGTACCAGAATCTTCTCAGCTGCATAAACATCAATAAGGCAGAGCTATAACTTTGTCTCTTTATTCTGGTTTCATCGAGCCCATGTTTGATGGAATAAGTACCAAGATGGTCAGACCTCCGTCATTTGGTTTGAATTGGGCCTCATCCCCACGGGCCTGTCCTGGACCTCTATAACCTCTGTCTTATAGGTCCTACAGAAGGTGCGTTCATTCTAAGATATCGCTCCATCTGCAGTGAGTAATGGAGACGCTGAGTTGGCTAGAAACAGACTTGAATGCAGGTTGGAAGCTTGCCTGAAAAATTAAATGAAGATTAAGTTTGGGACACAAAAGACAATTGATTAAGGAAATAAGGAATCACAAACTTTTATGAAAACCTTGACAGGTTTTCACAGAAGAAAGGCATAAATCTGTACTTAAATTCTTGTATTTCCCTGAATCATCCCTCTATTTGTCATTTTCAGCAAACATCTATTATAAACCTTCTTTTCACCAGGCTCTGAGTCTGGCCCTGGGACAAAGAATGAATAATTCAGTCTATACCCTTAACACACGCACAAACTAAAGAGAGGAACTGACAAAAAATTTAAATGATTTTTAAGATTTGATAAACAGACACAATATTTAGTCAATAATCCATGTCATTAAATTTAGAAAGCATACAGATTTTGTTCAAAGCACAGATAAACTGAACTTTATGCCGTAATTGTTCTTTTGTGTTAGTCTTACTTGAGAAAAGCTGACTTGTGGTTCTATGAATAAATTAATAAAAACCTCTGCTATTTAACTGTAGGTAACAGAAATGCCTCAGAAATGTGTAGGAAAAATTCATATATGGAGGAAGAATAATTTGAAAAACCTACTGTATAAAGTGTCAGTAAATGTCCATATATTTATTCACTTAACAAATAATTTTAGTATTTAGTGAGAGTCAAAATAAGGCAGCACCACTGCTTTCCCAGCTCTTACTTTATAATGCATGAGACGGACAATGAACATATAAATAAATGGCCATACTATGAGGCAACTAGAAGGCCTGTGATAAGAAGTGAAGTGGGATCAGGGGACAGACAGTGTCACAAGCTGGAATAGCTGTTTTAGGGAGGGAAGTTCAGGGGTGGAGGAAGGTTTGTCTTAGGTGTTTGAGCTGAGACCTGAATAAACTTAAGGAATAAGCCATGAATCATCTTGAGGAATAACATTCCAAGAAAAGGGAAGAGCAGATCCTCTAATAAATAAAAAAAGATCCTGATATGAGAGCATGTCTGATATGTTGAAGGAACAGTAAGCGCACTGGACCAGGGGGAACGGAAGGCACATAGATACAGTCCTGGGGGTAGCTGGGTACCCAACCTGGTTGAATCTTGGAGTCATGGCAAAGAATCTGCATTTTATTCAAATACCTCCAGCACTTAAAGCCACGAGACGGGATGAAATTACCCAAGGAGTGACCTCAGTGGGAGAGGAAGACCTATGACTAAGTCCTGGCTGACTCTGATATTCAGAAATAAGGAGCCGGCAGAGGAGGCTGAGCAGCAGCCAGGAGGCAGGGAAACAGCAGAGTCAGGACGATGGAGGAAGGAGGCGGAAGCTCCTCCAGAGAAGGGGGTCACCCGCCTCAAACACCGCAGGGGCCACCATCGCGCCCGAAACCACGCATCCCCATCTGCGCTCCCCAGTCCACACTGCTCTCATCCTGAGCCATCTCCCCACCAGATCCACATCCTCAGGGCTGGATTCAGATTGGGGATGCCTCCTTCAGAACATATTCCTCAGAAGATGGAAACACCTCAGATTTCTCATTTGCCTCTGTCTTCCTTCCACGGCTTATGCCTCTCTGTAGTTTCTTTTTAACAGAGGAATTTAGATGACTCAGAATGACGAATCCCATTTAAACTGGCCTATGACTTTAGGCAATGCCCTTGGTGACCTTTTTAATGAGCTAAGAATACTCTGGAACATCTTCTACTTTCTTTGATAATCAAAGGATTTCTCACTGTGATCAAGTACAGTTCCTCTTAGAAACACAAGAATTGTTTAACATTTCAAAAGCAATCAATGTAGCTCACCATATTAAAAAGCAAAAAATAAAACTGTGATCATGCTAATGGATGCAGAAATTGATTGTGGACAAAATCCATTATTCATCCTTGGTTTTAGGTGGGGGAAAATCTCTCAATAAACTAGGAATCAAAGGGAGCTCCCTTAACCTGGTAAAAGTCATCTGTGAAAAATCTGCATAATGAAAAGTGAGAGACTAAAAGTGAAAGTGAAGTCGCTCATTCGTGTCCGACTCTTCAGGAACCCCCCCATGGACTGTAGCCTACCAAGAATGTTGGAGTGGGTTGCCATTGCCTTTTCCAGTATGGATGCGCGAGTTGGACTATAAAGAAAGCTGAGCACCAAAGAATTGATGCTTTTGAACTGTAGTGTTGAAGAGACTCTTGAGAGTCCCTTGGACTGCAAGGAGATCCAACCAGTCCATCCTAAATGAAATCAGTCCTGAGTGTTCATTGGAAGGACTGATGTTGAAGCTGAAACTCCAATACTTTGGCTACCTGATGTGAAGAGCTGACTCACTGGGAAAGATCCTGATGCTGGGAAAGATTGAAGGCGGGAGGAGAAGGGGATGACAGAAGATGAGATGGACTGACTCAATGGACCTGGGCTTGGGAAAATTCCAGGAGTTGGTGATGGACAGGGAGGCCTAGAGTGCTGTGATTCATGGGGTCGCAAAGAGTCGGACACGACTGAGCAACTGAACTGAACTGAACTGAGGTGATGGATGTTAACTAATAGTAGTAATCATTTAAATATATATAATCAAATCATTATTTTATACACTTTAAACATATACTATATGTCAATTACATCTCAATAAAGCTGGAAAAATTACAGAAATAAAAATAACAAAAATATATAAAATAAAATAATATGCCACAGGCTCAGAGAACAGTGCTCAAGGAGAACTTATGGTAGCAAATTTGGAATTAAAACACAGAGAAACATTGTATCAAAGGTTCTAGCCAATATAGTAAGGCAAGAAAAAGAAAGTCACTTAAATTAGAAAGGAAAAAAGTATTATTTATATGATTTTCTAAGTAGAAAATTCATTGGAATCTGCAAAAAACTACTAGATTTAATAAGTAAGTTTAGCAGTGTTGTCTGAGCAATATAAAAAATCAATAGCATTTCCACAAGCATGGAACAGTTGAAACTGAAATTTAAAAATCAATACCACTACAATTGCATCAAAAGTAATAGAATATTTAAGGATAAATCTGACAAATGAATTGAAAAATCTATACACTATAAAGTACAAAACACAGAAATTAAAGAAGGCTAAAATAAAAGGAGATGCATCATGGATCAGAAGAATCAGTATTGGTATTATATCAATTGTCCCCAAATTGATCAATCAGATTCAATGAAATATCAATCAAATTGCAAAAGACATCTTTGCATAAATTGAAAAATTGGATTTTGAAAATGATATGGAAATTCAGAGGGCCTAAAATAGTTAAAATGATTATGAAAATGGCTGAAGTTGAAGGACAAGCACTGCCTCATTTCTGACATTAGTATGCAAGCCAGTGTGGTACTGGAGTAAAAGCATAAACTTATATCACTGCAACAGAAGAGTCCAAACATGGGCCCACATGCACGGACAACTGATGCTTGACAAAGGCGCAGAGGGAATTCAGTGGAGAAAAGACAGTCTTTTCAACAAACGATGCTGGAACATCTGAGTGTCCATATGCAGAAGTGTTCATTTCAACCTAAACCTTGTTTCATATACAGAACTCAACTCAAAATGGGTCCTGCACATAAACGTAAAACCTAAACTATAAACTTCTAGAAGACAAAGGAGGAAATCTTTGTGACCATGGAGACAGGCAAATATTTCTTAAATATGATACCAAAAGCACAATCTATAAATGACAAAATTGATAAGTGGGACTTCATCAAAATGAAAAGCATTTACTCTCTGAAGGACACTGCTAAGAATAACACAAGCAACGATGTAGGAAATGGGAGAAAATATTTGCATATCATATATCTGATAAAGGACTTGTATCTAGAAGTATAAAGAGCTCTTACATATTAATTATAAGAAAACAGAAAGCCCACTTAAAATAGGCAAAAGATTTGAACAGACTCTTCACCAAAGACTTACTAAAGGCAAGTGACCACATTTAAAAGTTAAATATCAATGTAATTACTCATCAGAGAAATGCAAACTAAAATCACAGTGAAGTTCCATAGAAACCCACTAGAAGGCTGACATTAAAAAAGGATGGCCATACCAAGCACTGAAGAGGATGTGGAAGGCGTGGAAATGCGAGGTGATACGACCACTTTAGAACACAGTCTGCAGTTTCTTAAAAAGTCAATGATACACCTCCCATATGGTCCAACAATTCTCGCCCCAGATAGTTACCTGAGAGAAGTGAACGTGTGTATCCATAAAAGGACTTTTCAGGGATGCTAACAGCAGCTTTTTAAAAAAGAGCCAAACCAGGAGCAACCAAAATGCCGATCAATAGGTGAAGGAATAAACTAACCGTGGTATATTCATGCAATGAAAAAGCAATAACAACGGATGAACTGTTGACACTCAGAACAATACTAATGCATCTGAAAATAATCATGCTAAGTGAAAAAAGTCAGGCATTTCATTTATATAAAATTTATATAAATTTTAAGACATTCTAACTAATGGATAGTGAAAAGAGCAGATGAGTGGTTGCCTGGGCTCATGAAGGGGTGGGTGGTGGGAAGCGGCACATTCAAGAAAGTGGGATGGGGCAAAAGGAACCTTGAGGAGGAATGATGTGTCCATTATCTCTATTGTGGGGACCGCTTCCTGAGTGTATTCACATGTCAAAACTTACCAAACTGTACACTTAATATGCAATTTATTGCTTGCAATTCTGCCTCAGTGAAGCTGTTTTTAAAAAGTTTTGTAAATCAGAAGGGATTTCAGGCACATCCTTTGAGTCATATCTGATGAAATGATAGATGAATAGGTAGATAGATATAGAAAATAGATATAGATAGATAGATATAATAGATAGATGATAAATAGATAATGAATAGATGATGATGATGAAGATAGATGATAAATACAAGAAAATAATAAATTACATTTTTTAATGCTGTTAAACGGTAGGAAAGAGCAATGATCCGTGTTTCGATCATTCTGAAAGGAATCTTGAATTCTTGGACAATCACTAAAGACTGGAAAAGAAGATATGGAGATAAGTTTGGCGACTGTTTGGAGACCTCATGAAAGTGAAAGTGAAAGTGTTAGTTGCTCAGTCCTGTCTGACTCTTTGTGACCCCACTGGCTGTAGCCCACCAGGCTCCTCTGTCCATGCAATTCTCTAGGCAAGAATACTGAAGAGCTGTCATCATTCCCTTCTCCAGGGGATCTTCCCTACCCAGGGATCGAACCCAGGTCTCCTGAATTGCAGGCAGATTCTTTAGTGTCTGAGCCATCAGGAAGATAGTTCGGAGACCCCATGATAATGAACCACTTATTGGAGGAAGCTTTGACTCCAGAGGTGCTCTAGAAGGTCTTTAGAAGTCAATAGTTCATCTGAGTCAATCCTGCTCTTTCTGAGGGGGCTGCAAATTCTCCGATTCGCATCACTGCCCTACAAGAAGGCAAACATCAGTTCCCTGAATTTCATATCTATGTCAGTCCATTAGACGCATCCACACCAGCCCAGACCTACCAAACATTGAGACCAAGAAAGCAACTGAAATTCAGATGCCTCTGAAGCAAATTGCAACTGAGTACTATGGCCTGGAAGAAAGAGGAGGGAAAAATACAGAAGGGTGAATATCATTTAAGAGGACAAAAATACAGAAGGGTGAATATCATTTAAGAGGACATACTTTGGACACTTGAGATCACATCTTCCCTGGTCTGTCAGTTTCTTGATACTTGGGCAAGTTACACAATCTCCTTGGGTCTTAATTTCTCCCTTTTGGAAATGAGGTCAGTAATAATTACTTTCCATTAAATTTGTTGGGAGGACTAAAATAAATGATTCATGTAAAGCTTTTAGCCTAGTGTCTTCTGTTAGCTTAAGTGTGCATTTAAATTTATGCCAGCTTGATGGCTAGTTTAAAATCTACTAGTGAACTCTTTACCTCAGAAGGTGTCTGGATCCAAGGCTAATCCTGGCCCAGGAAATACTGTTCCAGACGGTTCTGAAATGAAGATGTCCACTGATCAGCTGTGGATCCCTCCACCCATCGGTACACGTGCACTGTGAGGTCTGGGACAATCACCATGAAAGTGCTGTTTATGAATTCACGTTTATGCTTATGAACGACACCCAGCACTTTCCCACCCTCAACATGCGCCAAGCTGTGAGGACAAATGAGATGCACGTGAAACCTGGCCCACAGTAAATGCTCAGTAAGTCTTACTTCACAGCTGAGAAAGAAGGCTGATAAGCCTTAACGAATCTGAAGCCATAATGGGCTAAGAAGTGACAGACTAGACACTTTGGTACCAAATTCTGAGCTCTTTCCACAATACAAAAATGCCTCTTAGCACCTATGAGAAAAGCTGATGGGTCAGGGAACATCACATGGCAGCTAATATTTGAAAAATGATCAAGATGCCCTCCATGGAGTTGCGTCACCCCAAGTGAAGTGATTTGCACAAAAGCGCGAGCAAAGGCTGATGTGTGAATTCAAATCTCTTGGCCACAGCTGTAATTTTCTCCCAGTATCTTCTGAAACATGTCCACCCAACTCTTTTCTACAATTTTTGTTATTATGTCCTTAAAATGAAAGGTCCTAGAGTTCAGAAATCACCACCTGTTTAATCTGTGCACTTCATTTTCTCATACACAACTGTATGCACACACACACACAGCCCACATTGACACATACTTCCATATTACAAAGTACCAGCATATCAGGGCTATAAAATAAATGTTGCTGACTGCCTTCTACCTCTACAGACTGGCCTTTTATCTTTTCTTCACCAGGTAAGAGGAAAAAGAAAATGGCAATAACAATAAATTCCAGACTGAGTAATTACAGAGGGTGGGAAATAGATCATAGTAGGAGACTGTGTGTGTGGCAGTGATGGGCTCAGGTTTTGGGTGGGGTGTGAGGGAACCTCACTCTAGCCTTTGCTTGCCGACTTCGGCACAATTACTCAACTCTAAGTCCCCAGGTGCCTCCTACACCTATAAAGAAGGAATAATAACAAAACATGCTTCACAGTGTTTTGGAAAGAATTAAATCAAATAATTCCTGGAGCAAACATCACAATTGCTGGAAGGTGATAAATGCCTAATAAATCTGGATCATTGCTATCTATCCATCATTATCATCACTAATATTCATATTATTATCATTCAAAACCCACAGAAACAATAAGAAGAGAAATAGTGAAAACATAAATGATGGGGTTTGGAAAATCCCTTTGGATCAAAACATAGTTGCATTGGTAGATAGGTTTTTTAATTTGTTTCATTCATCAGTTGTGCCAGGCAATGCATTACAGTCAACAGATGCTAGGGAATAAGATCGACATGGTTCTTACCCATTCATGCATTGAGTACTCAAAATTATGGTCCTTTACATTAGGTAAACTCACTTGGCAGATAAGAAAACTCCGACGGAAGAACTTGGAACTTAAAGGTCGACACTGGAACCTTAGATAAATTCATCCACTCAACAAATAGTTACTGAGAGCTTTTTGTGCGGTGGGAGCTTTGCTAAGCCCCAGGGGCACACAGAAATGAATCTCACAGACAAAAGCGTTTCCTCTCACGAGGTTCACTTTCTAGTTCTGAGGACCAGACAGTATCAAATATTCATAACATAGCGCATCAGATCCGGACTAGTATTATGTGCGTGTGTAGTCAGTCACTTCAGTCGTGTCCCAGTCTTCTGGACTCTTTTGGACCCTAGGACTGTAGCCCACCAGGCCCCTCTGCCCATGGGGTTCTCCAGGCACAAATACTGGAGTGGGACAACACCATGCCCTCCTCCAGGGGATCCTCCTGACCAAGGGGTTGAGCCAGCATCTCCTGCATCCTTGCAACATCACAGGCAGACATTTTTTACCACTGAGCCACCGGGAAAGCCCTGACAAGTGTTGCATGACACAGTAAATCAGAAAATGGAGATGGAATGTTAGGTGCAAGTTTAATAAGGTTATCTGGGGAAAATCTCCCCAAGTAGGTGATACTTGAGGGAAGACGGAAAAGGTGGAGCAAGTAAGGAGTGACATAGCTGATGAAGGCCCTTCTAGAACCTTCCGGAAACCTTCGATCGGCCCAAGGATTTCAGGACCGCCTCCTTGACCTCCTTGTTCCGCAGGCTGTAAATGAGAGGGTTCAGCATCGGGCTCACCGCCGTGTAGAGCACGGACACCACCTGGTCGGCCTCCGAGGACTGGCCCGCGTTGTCCCGCAGGTACATGAAGATGAGCGTCCCAAAGAAGAGCGCCACAGCGGCGAGGTGGGAGGCGCAGGTGGAGAAGGTCTTGGCCCGGCCCGCGGGGGAGCGCATCCACACGACGGCCAGGACGATGAACAGATAGGAAACCGAGATGACCAGGATACAAGCGGGCATAACCAAAACGGCGAACACAATGATCACCACCTCCTGGGTGTAGCTGTCCCCACACGAGAGCTTTAGCAGAGGCGGGAGGTCACAGAAAAGAAAGTCGATCTGGTTGCTCCCGCAAAAGGAGAGCGTGAAGGCGGTGACCGTTCGAATGAAGGCGCTGGAGAAGCCCGCCGCGTACGCCGCCGCGACCAGAACCCAGCGGGCCTTCTCGGTCACGATGGCCACATAGAGCAGGGGGCGGCACACGGCCACGCAGCGGTCGTAGGCCATGATCGCCAGGAGGTAGCAGTCCATGGACGCGAAGAAGGTGAAGAGGAAGAACTGGGCGGCGCAGCGCGCCCTGCAGAGGACCACGCCGCGTTCCAGCAGGACCACCAGCGCCTGGGGGACGACGGTGGACGAGTAGCAGATGTCCACGAGGGCGAGGTGGCCGAGGAAGAAGTACATGGGGGTGTGCAGCCGGCGATCCTGGCGGATCAGGAGGATCATTCCACAGTTCCCCAGCAGAGTGAGCAGGTAGAAAGCCAGAAAGGCCGCGAAGAGCGGAAGCCCCCAGGCGGGATGGTCAGCGAACACCGTCAAGAGGAATTCCGTCACTACCGTGAAATTCCTCCCAGGCATCCATTCAGCGGTTTGCGGGTGAAGGCGGAGACCCCAGCGCTCCATCGGGGGATCCCTGAAGAGACGTTCAAGCCATTTTAAAGAAAGAGATTTAAGCTGAGTGTCCAATAGGTAAAGCTCTGGACATCAATAAACTTGGCAGCCTACTGTGGAAATGGACACATACAGAGCTCACTACCGTATAGGATAAAAAGTCACGAAAGCTTCCATCACATATATTGACCACAACTTATTTGTCCTTTCATCAGCCCATGTACATCTAGGTTGCTCCCACGCCCTGGCTATTGGAAACAGTGCTGCCATGAATACTGGGGTACATATCTCTTTTTGATTATTGTTTTCTCAGGGAATATGCCCAGGAGTGGGTTTGCTGGGTCTTAGGGTAGATCTGTTCCTAGATTTTTAAGGAGCAGAAATCAACACAACAGTGTAAAAAAATTTTTTAATTTAAATTTAAAGACTATTGAATGCTTCCCTTATACTAAGAATGAAGATCAAGTAATTAATCTATGTCAGCTCTTTTTTTAATTAATTTTGATTGCAGCATAGTCGCTTTACAAAGTTGTGTTAGCTTCTGCTGTACGGCAAAGTGAATCAGCTCTGTGTATACCTATATCCCCTCTACAAGCCAGCTTCTATTTATTTTTAATTGGAGGATAATTGCTTTACAATGTTGCGTTGGTTTCTGACATACAGCAAGGTGAATTAGCGGTAAGCATGCATTTGTTCCCTCCCTCTTGAACCTCCCTTCCACCCCTCACCCGATCCACCCCTCTAGGTTGTCACAGAGCACCTGATTAAGCTGTGTTATACAGCAACGTCCCACGAGCTATCTACTTTATTACATATGATCATGTATATGTTTCAATGCTACTCTCTCAACTCATCCCTCCCTCTCCTTCCCCACCCCTACAAGTCAGCTTTTGTATTTGCAACTCTGTCCCCAATTAGCTGTTTGATCTTTCACAAGGCACTTAACCTCTCTGAACCTCAATTTCCTCTTCTCCCAAAAGGAGATCAATATATCAGCCCTGCTTATGAGATAATGTTAATGCAAAGATTAAAATAGATGCAGAAGCACTGTACATATATACAGTGGCTATTTAAAATTTTAAGTGAACATTTTAAGGAAAGGCAATTTATAATCTATGAACAAAAAAAGCATAAATAACAGCAAAAAATCCATAGCAATCAGCAGTGAGCTGTGCTTATAGGAATATTTCTATTTTCAGTCTGACAACATGCATCTTTAACAAATAGCTGTTGTCCTAATTAGAGTTGGCTGGCTTATCAAGGGTTTCCTGTTTGGTTTGTTTTTTTTTTTTTTTTTTTTTTTTTTGGTTTTTGCAAGTACTTGCATTAACCTTTGACTCCAAAGAGCAAACATAAGCTCCTTTTAGCACCTCACAAAGCTCCATAAGCATTGTTGGTTGTTCTCACAGTCCCTGGTAAAAGCAGCAGTGATAATAAGTGAGTGAAAGTCACTTAGTCCTATCTGACTCTTTGCAACTCCATGGACTATGCAGTCCATGGAATTCTCCAGGCCAGAATATTGGAGTGGGTAGCCTTTCCCTTCTTCAGGGGATCTTCCCAACTCAGGGATCAAACCCAGGTCTCCCACATTGCAGGAGGATTCTGTACCTGCTGAGCCACCAGGGAAACCCTTGATAATAAACAGCATCCAAATCTGAAAGCAGAACTATTTCTGCAGCCTGGCGTTGCCCAAGCACTGTTAGAGGAATCTGGGTTAATAAATTTGAGGGCTCTTAATAGAGTTCTAGAATAGGGCTGTAAAGGAGGGTGTCAGTCATGTTTGCTTACCTGATGTACCAGCAGCCAGGCCAAAACTAAGCTGACCCATTAGACATAATAACAAAGAGTAAAAATTAGATTTGGAAGCACAAGCAGAGGCGTGAACCAAGCTTACCTGATTTCCACTTCACTGGTGTCTTTTCTCTTTGTTTAGTGTTTCCTCTGTCAATGACGGGCTGATCTAGAGGAGACCTGGGTTCTAGCTCACTCACATTAGATGTATGACCCAGGGCAAGTCACTTTTCTTCTTTGGACTTCAAGTATTTTGTCTTCATTCTCTTTAAATGGACAAAAATGCAGCGTGAGTCCATGATCCCAGCAACTTAGTTCATGGGGGGTTGATTCCAGAACCACTATGTCTTATTCTAACTTCATGGAATTCCTCTCACCCTCGACAAAACAAGACATCCCTGACATTAGAGTTACCCAGGATGTTTGTAGACTTAGCCCAGGATATCAGGGCCTGGGGACCCGCCTCTGTTTCTCAGCTTCTGATCCTGCACTAGACCTTTCCAGTGGTGCTTTCTGTACTTGCTGCCCTAGCATCATGCCATAATTGGTCCCCGGGGTAAGTCTCCAGGGAAAGACAATTTATCTTCCCACCAAAATGTCTAATATCTTTGAAGTTTTCTCTTTAATTTCAAACTCCCAAAGCCCCATCCTACATCTTGCCACCAGGGTCTGATGGAGCTGATTCCTTGTTTCATTTCTACCTTGTACCAAAAGAAAATATTTCTCTGAAGGTTTTCTGATCTCAGTTGAGAATTTCACCAGGCGTTCTGCACAGTGACGCCCTAGCCAACTATGTGCTCTGCTTAGTCGCTCAATCATTTCCAACTCTTTGCCACCCCATGGATGGTAGCCCTCCAGGCTCCTCTGTCCATGGGATTCTGCAGGCCAGAATACTGGAGTGGCTAGCCTTTCCCTTCTCCAGGGGGTCTTCCCGACCCAGGGCTCGAACCCAGGTCTCCTGCATTGCAGGCAGATTCTTAACCATCTGAGGACCTGATCCCCAAAGGAGGCTGTTTTGTAAACACACGCTTTTCCCTGCCATGGCCAAGAAATGCTGTAATTGGTGACTCTGATAGTTCACCATTTGACAGGAAAAGAATCTTCGGAGTGGAAGGGTCAAGATGATAATTGCAAAGGCAGATGGCAGCAGGTCCTGAGCAGACTTCCCCCAGCAAACTGAGCACACTCTTAACGGTGACCTGCCTCTGCTCCAGGGCACTGCTTCTCAAACTCAGGGCGCGTAAGCATTACGCAGGGAACTGATTTAACACGTGAATACTATTGTTCCACATCTGTAGGTTCTGGTGCAGTGTCTATGCCAGAGGGCACAGGCATCTGCATTGCTAACAGGCACCGCAGGGGGTTCTGATAAATTAATCTTCAAAAATTAGATCTAGACACGGTGCCTTGGGAAGCATTCTCAGGCGCTCTAATCCTGCTAGATCCGCTGTGCTGTGTGTGTGTACGTGGGCGTGATCAGTCATGTCAGACCTTTTCAACCCTATAGACTGTAACCCACCAGGCTCCTCTGTCCATTCTCCAGGCAAGAATACTGGAGTGGGTTGCCATTTCCTCCTCCAAGGATCTTCCCACCGCAGGGATCAAGCCCATGTCTCCTGAGTCTCCTGCCTTGACAGGCAGATTTTTTACCTCTTGAGCCACCTGGGAAACCCATACTGTGTACCATAAAGTAAAATAACAAAGGCATATCCTTGAAGAGCATCATTTTTCTGAAGCCCCATCAGTACGTTCCTTCCTTTTTAGAGGTCTAAGACCATCAGGGTGGGTTATTGTTTCTTTTTTGTCACATAAATTTTAAAAACATGCTACAGAGAAGGCTATGCAGCTACTTGGTGGCAAAACAGTGATGTGAGCCAAGTCAGTACTCTGCTGACTAAGCCCATTTGGAAGACGGCACAAGAGAAGAGGATCTGGGCTAATGATTCTCAACTTCACTGCATAATAGAATCACCGGGGAAGTTTTTAAAACCTGAGGCCCAGAGTGTATCCCCAAACAATTAATCCAGAATATTTGAGTGTACAAGACAGACATCCATATTTTTTAAACCCCCAGTTAATTACATTGGGCAGCAAAGTTTGAGAACCACTGCCAAAGGGTTCTCCTACTTTATAAAGGCTTATGTTTACCCAGGTGTCTCAGTAAACACGCCAGGGAAGAAAATAGGCTTACCATTCTCATAAGTTTGGAAATCACTGCATACTGCATTCTCTTAATGGAAAATCTTATGGCATATCAGCATGTTAATGAATCTATATGGTCCAATTACTAAGAAATCTTGTCAACTTTCTTTAACCCACTATTTCCCGAAAGTATTTGACCACAGAACTTTTTCACTGAAAGCAGATTAACACCCTGCAGAACTAGCGTTCCTAGGGAAAGGATATCCTTAAGCAGGGCAGCTCTAGAAAAGCTCAGCAATTGATCCAAACAGCAGAGCAGTAATCATTCCAAGAAAGGCATCTCTTGATGACTCATCTCAGGATATGGCTTCTTTAAGTCTCAGTCAGACTGGCTGCCCCTGAAGCAATCACTCCTACTGGGAAAGGAATTTGGAGGGCAACAGGAGGAGAGCCACATCCTTCTAGATGGATGTCTCAAGAGCTATGGAAGAGGAAACCATCATGCCCTTTAAGAAAGACTATTCCTTCAGTTTTTAGGTGTGTCCAATGGCGGAGCCTCCTTGGGTTTTCATGAAAACAGGACATATCATCAGCTTGTTACCATGTCCACACTCACTCTGCTCACTGCACAAGAGGCCAGTGAATCCGAGGGATAAGGTATTGAGGCAAGGAATCCAATCTTATTCAGAAAACTGCTGATTGTGAAGATGGCAGACTAATGTCTCAAAATAACCATCTTTTTGGGGTCCGGATGCCAGGTTCTTTTATAGATCAGAGATGGGGGGAGGTGAGGAAACAAATTGAAAGAGGTCATTTAATCTTGCATGAATCTCCTAAAATGGCAAGCCTCGGGAAAGGGAATGTGTTAATTTCTTCCTTCCTGCCATCTACAGGTGGATAGGGTTCTGAACAAAGGCACTTTAGCTTAATGATCAGGCAGAGGGACAGGATTCTCTGAGCCAGGCCATTATATGTGATTATAATAACAAAAGTAGCCAAAGAAACAGATCTAGCCTGGAAGAGTCCATTTTGACTCCTCCCTGTTTCAAACTCTTCCCCTAGGATCCTTCTCTACAGTCTTCCCCCATCCATACTTGGGTGGATCTCAGGCTAGATCAAGGCAGAGGATAGCCTACATGCATGTGAGCTCAGTTGTGTCTGCCTCTTTGTGACCCCATGGTCTGTAGCCCAGCAGACTCTTCTGTCCATGAGATTTTCCAGGCACGAATACTGGAATGGGTTGCTATTTCCTCCTCCAGGGGATCTTCCTGACCCAAGGATTGAACCCCTGTCTCACCACTCCTGCATTGGTAGGCAGAATCTTTTACCACTAAGCCAACCAGGAAGACAGAGGATAGCCTATCCCCCGTAAGTTTGCTTTGGAAAAACTCATCTTGCTGTAACAGCTTATCTTGGTATCTCTGCCCTCACTTTACATATTCTGGAACTGCAGAATTTTTATACTTTTTTATAAGATGCCCATGTAAAGTATAGAAAGTTTGTCTCAGGCTATTCCATCTTCCTTAGTCTTGACACCCATTTCCATATCTCTCAGTTACCTGGTTCTCAGGCACTCACTTCCCATCCTAATTCATGCTCAGAGACATCTCTGAGATGGTCCTCTTCTAAGAAAGTGGCTGACAATGCATAATGTGGATTCTCTGAAGGGTAAAAATCATTTACACTTGAACAGAATTAAAGCCTGGCTATATAGAATGTCAGATCATAAAGGGACTCAAAATGCTGTCATTCCAACCTCTCCCCAATTTTGCAGAAGGAGAAATTGAGGTCCAGAATGGGAATTCTCTTATGGAAGAACACACAGTTGATTAGCAGCAGTCACCAGTCAGCATTCTTTCTATTATATCCTACAATCTCCAGAAAAGCTTGCCAACTTAAAAAAAATATTAACAACCTAAAAGATGGGTTATGTTTTATTCAGTGGGAATTTTAGTACTTCAAGCCCAGGAGACAGCAACTCATATAAGCCTGAAAGAACTGTTCCTAGGAGGCAAGGTGGGGAACTAGGTTATATAGAAGTTTTGCAACAAAGTGTAGGTACTAAAAACATCAAAAGATTGTCATAAATTAAAGAAAACCAGATAGGCCAAGTTAAGGAATTTAGCACTTCTTTATATATGAGAAGATGCAAGAGTCTGGGCTCACAGAAATCATTCCTTTGATGTGCACCTCAGCTATCTGGGGCCAGTATCCTGTATTTTCACATACTGAGCTTCCCCTGGGCTCACCATAGGAAGTGACAGCAGTCTGATGGCTGCTAGTGGAAGGCATTCTTTTCCTTCCTTAGTTTCCTCAGGCTCACAGGCTCACACTGGAGGAGACTGTGACATCCTTTGTTTACTGACATGGCAAGAAACAGTCCATTTCTCAAAGCTAAGCAGGCTAATTTCAAGCAAAGGAGTCAGAAGCTAAGAAAGCGGATGTAAGAGGGAGTCCGGCCGCATCTCGGTGCCTTGAAAAGCATGCCATGTTGCCAGGTCTGCTGCAACCAGTGTAGGCAGCACCTGCTCTCGGGTACCGTCCCTGGAGAGGTGGTGGCTTTTCTTCTCCCATCTCCGCTACTAAGCAGTGTGGGCCCCAGGACTCCTCTTTCGGGTCTGGGGCAAAGGATGGTGGGATGCTCTCCTGGAGAGAGACCATAATACCAACGAGTCCCTTCTCTGACGGTTCCTGAAGGAGCTGGCTTATCATATGAAGTCTCCTTGGAGGAAATCATTTGTCGGGAGGCACTTGAGAAGGGTGATGGGAGGAGTCCTGTTACCAAGTCCAGACTCTCTCAGTTCACCTCATGACATGCCAGTAAGTCAATAGATGAGGTGTTGAGGCAAGAAATATGACTTTATTCAGAAAGCCGGCAGGCTAAGAAGATGGCAGACTAATATCTCAAAACAGCCAACTTATCAAGATCTGGAAGCCAAGAACAGGGAGAAAAAAAGGAGTTTGAATTCCAAGAGTGGGGATCACAGGAAAAATGTATAAGACTAATAAGTAGGTGGTGCCTGTTCCTTCCTAGTGCTTTGGAATTGACTCAGGTACCTATAGTCAGACAAGTGAAGAGCAAGACCCAACAGATTCTGCAAGGCTTTGGATACAAGTGGAGCTACTGCAGAGCCCAAGGACCAGTGCAGACAAGGATTCCCTCCTGCGCACCCAGGCATGGAACACAGCAACGCTCTGCCTCCCCGAGGTCAAAAGCTTTAAGAACATAGAGAGTCGACATCTACGATACAGATTCTGCAGATACCATTATGGGCAGTAGAAATGGAAGAAATCACCAAGTGGATTCTTGGGCAAATGATGTGAGGAATGGGAGCTGTAACAGGGGAAGAAGAAGAAAGAACAGGGCATATTTCCAGTGGTGACAAACATATTGGGAGCACATAGAGATCAATGTGAGCATCTAGGAGACTACGACAGGAGTCTGAAGAGTACTAAGAGAAGGGTCCACTCTATTAACTGAACTATCAAGTCACTGCCTTAATTTACTTATTAAAAATAAACATAATCTGGGACTTCCTTGGTGGTCCAGTGGTTAAGATTCCATGCTTCCACTGCGGTGCGTAGGTTTGATCCCTGATTGGGGAACTAAGATCCAGCATACTGCACAATGCAGCCAAAAAGAAAAATAAAAAAATAAATAAATAAAACAAAGAACATAATCTGCATTTCTCAAATAATTAGTTAAATTTTGCATCTTTTCACATGCTCATTTGTATATCTTCTTTGAAAAAATGCCTATTGAGGTCTTCTGCCCTTTTTCATTGGGTTGTTTGGCTTTTTGACATGAAGTTATTTGAGCTGTTTGTATATTTTGGATATTAATCCCTTATCCATCATATTATTTGCAATTATTTTCCCCCATTCACTAGGTTATCTTTTCATTTCTGTCAATGGTATACTTTGCTGTGCCAACATTGTTAAGTTTAGTTGGGTCCCCTTTGTTTATTTTTGCTTTTATTTCTTTTGCTTTAGGAGACTGAGCCAAGAAAATACTGCTATGCTTTATGTCAGTGTTCTGCCTATGTTCTCTTCTTGGAATTTCATGGTTCCCATTCTTATATTTCGTCTTTAAACAATTTTGAGCTTATTTCAACAATGAGCTATCACCTCATATCTGTCAGAATGGCTATCATAAAAAAAAAGTCTTACAAATAACAAACATTGGGTAGGATGTACACTATCAGTTGGAATGTAAAGTGGTGAGCCATTATGGAGAACACTATTATGAATTTCCTTAAAAAGCTAAAAATAGAACTACCGTATGATCCAGGAGTTCCATTCCTGGGTATATATCCAGAAAAACTGAAAATTCTGATTCAGAAAGACACATGCACCCTGGTGTTCATAGCAGCACCATTTATAATAACCAAGACAGGGAAGCAACTCAAGTGCCCATCAACAGATGACTGAATTAAGAACATGTTCTATGGAAACTTCCTGGACAGTGGTTAGGACTCTATGCTTCCACTGCAAGGCACTTGGGTTCAATCCCTGCTTGGGGAACTAATATCCCATGAGCTGCACAGCACATCCAAAAAAAAAAGATGTGCTCTCTCTATGTATATAAATGAATATTACTCAGCCATTAAAAAGGAAATACTGCATTTGCGGTAACATGGATAGACCTATTATGCTTAGCAAGTCAGAGAAAGATGAATACTATGTGATATCACGTATATATGGAATCTACAAAGTAATACAAATTAATGTACATGTAAAACAGAACAATCTATGGCTACCAAAGGGGAGCGGGAAATGGGGAGGGACAAATTAGGAGTATGGGATTATCAGATTCAAACTACTAGGTGTAAAATAGATAAGCAGAGGCTATATACTGTATAGTACAGGGAATTATAGCCATTTCTTGTAATGAACTGTATTGGAGTAAAATCTACAAAAATACTGAATCACTATGCTGTACAACTGATGCTAACAATATTTTAAACCAACTTGGACTGTGAAGAAAGCTGAGCGCCAAAAAACTGATGCTTTTGAACTGTGGTATTGGAGAAGACTCTTGAGAGTCCCTTGGACTGCAAGGAGATCCAACCAGTCCATCCTAAATGATATCAGTCCTGGGTATTCATTGGAAGGGCTGATGCTGAAACTGAAACTCCAATACTTTGGCCACCTCATGCGAAGAGTTGACTTAATGGAAAAGACCCTGATTCTGGGAGGGATTGGGGGCAGGAGGAGAAGGGGACGACAGAGGATGAGATGGCTGGATGGCATCACCAACTTGATGGGCATGAGTTTGAGTAAACTCAGGGAGTTGGTGATGAACAGGGGAGCCTGGTGTGCTGTGATTCATGGGGTCACAAAGAGTCGGACACAACTGAGCAACTGAACTGAACTGATAGTTCAATTGTAAAACATTTTTATATAAACATAATCTACATGTTGAATCCTAACTGATGACATCATTCTTGCCTATACAGGATAGAAGAGTATCAATACTGATGTCTCTCACTCACTCTGAAATGCATCAAAAGAATAATGTGGATTAATGGATGGACTGATGGATGGATAAATGAACAGATTACACAGGCTTTAATTTCAGATTTTTTTTTGTCACTGTCCTGGGAGTTAGAGTTCTCACTCCAATCTCTTCCTATGCTGCCTCTTCCTTTCCTTCTTTTCTTTCCCTGGAACTAGAAGTTCTGGTTCTTTTTTATGCCTTATACCATGACATCCTCATTTAAATAACATAGAGCATGCTATAAATAAATGAGTTCCCAGAATGCTGGCAGTGCGCAGAAAACGATTCTCAGGAATTTCCAAGTTGGATGGTCAGGACACCCTGGCTCTGTTGAGAATTTTCCTCAGGGCCTCCAGCACGTCCTCGTTCCTCAGGCTGTAGATAAGAGGGTTCAACATGGGGATCAGCGTTGTGTAAAACACAGCCACCACCCGGTCCTCCTCCGAGGACCGGCCGGAGCGATCTTTCAGACACGTGAAGATGAGGGTCGCAAAGAAGAGCGACACCACAGGGAGGTGGAGGCTCAGGAGGAGACGGTCTTGGCGCGGCCTCCCGCGGAGGGAATCCTCAAAACGGCCACGACGGTACGCAGGCCGGACACCAGAATCGCCGCCCGGCAGGCAGGGAGGACGGAAACGGCAGGCACAGTGATTACCCCTTCCTGGGCAGAGCTGTCCCCACAGGTCCTCTGTGAGAGAGGTGGGAGCTCCCGGTAAACCAAGGCGGTCTCACTGCGTCCACAAAGGGAGAGCGTGAAGGCCGAGCCGGTCCTCAGCAAGGCGCTGCGGGCGCCCGCCACCTGGGCCCCCCTCACGGACGCGCCCGGGCCTTCCGCGTCATGGCGGAGACGCCGAGCGGGGCGGCGCACGGCCAGGCCGTGAGGTGAGGGCCGGCAAGGGGAAGTCCACGGAGCCCGGGAAGGTGACGCGGAAGAGCTGGGCGGCGCGGCGCGCGGGAGGGCGCGGCCCCGCGCTCCAGCAGGGCGGCCGTCGTCTGCCGCACGGTGACCGACGAGCAGCAGACGGCCGGGAGCGAGCGGTGACTCAGAGGGAGTACATGGGGCTCCGGAGCCGAGGAGCCACGCGGGTCAGGGGGATGAGGCCACGCGGGTCAGGGGGATGAGGCCACGCGGGTCAGGGGGATGAGGCCACGCGGGTCAGGGGGATGAGGCCACGCGGGTCAGGGGGATGAGGCCCACGGTCCCCGACAGGGTGACCGGATGGCCGAACAGGAGCAGGCGGAAGAGAGGCAGGGCCCCTTCGGGACGGGCAGTGAGGGCGGCGAGGAGGAACTCCGTCACAAAGGTGAGCTTCTTCCCTGCCGTGAACCCCGGGGTACCGAGAAGGCGAGGATGAGAAGCAAGTCATGCAGCCTCGCACGGGATTTCAGTCCCTTCCTGGTTTACAGTGCCGAGCATGTGCTGTGGGCAAAATCCAGGTGCTACGTGGGGGCTTCAGAGAGGGCTGGTCTGAACTCCTCATCCGAGGGAGTTCTGTGACATGGCGCCATCTTGGTATGTCAAGAAAACCGGTACTGGTGAATCTTTCCAGGAAAGCAGCGCTTGTTCGCCCACCTTCATTCCCTACTAGCTGTGTGAACCTCTGCACCCAGACAACCACTCAACCAGAAGTTCCCTGTCTCTCCAACAGGGCTTGATGCGTGGGGCCCTGCCTCCCACCGAAATATCTGTCTCAGGACTCCTTCCCTTTTTTTCCCTCTGACCGTAGCTCCTCTCTGATTTCAAACCCTCTTCATTTCTTGCCAGGATCAAAACAAGAGCCTTGTAACTAACAGCTGCCCCTGCCCTCAGGCCCCCTTCTTGCCAATTCTTCCTCAGTGTAGCCAGAGTGACACTTCTAAGACTTTAATATGATCCCACTTCATTCCCCTGTTAAAAAATCGAGAGGTGAAACTTCGCTGGTGGTTCAGTGGTTAAGAATCCACTTGCCGAAGCAGGAGACATGAGTTCAGTCCCTGGTCTGGGAGGATTCCGCCTGCCACGGAGCAACGGAGCCCATGAACCGCAATTACTGAGCCTGAACTCTGTCACAAGAGGAGCCCCCGCAGTGAGGGACCCGGCGCCACGCCTGGGGAGCACTGCCCGGCTCGCCACAGCGAGAGGAAGCCGTGCGTGGCAACCAAGACTCAGGCAGCCAATAATCGATTTAAGAACTCCAGGCCTGGCGGCCCGTCAGGGACAGGATGTTGTTTGGCTCCTGGGCGTGTCGGGGAAAGGCCTCCACGAGGTCCCCTACTTACTCCCGCCTGCCTCTTTCTCCCGTCTCACTCCTGGCGCCCGCAGCCACAGCGCACCCTCGCCCTTTCTCCAGCCGCCTGCGTTACCTGCGGCTTCTCCAGTCCCCCGCCTTCACTCACACCTCTGCGCTTTCCGCAAGCCATCGCTTCTGCGGCAGCACCTTAACTTTCCCATCCTCAGGGTCCTGCCCAACTCTCACACCGCCTTCAGACCCCAGCTCAGAGCCTGCTTCCCGCAGGGAGTCTCCTTGAGACTGTCTTCCCTGGTCAGTGTATGTGCCCCGGAGCTCAGCACACGGTAAACCTCAACATGCGAAGTTATCAGTGAGATATAAAGCACACTGCAGAGAGAAAGACATTGTGCAGATCTTCAAGTGATTATTTTTATGAAAATATTTAAAAATAAAAGCTAAAGTCTTAAGAACCCAATAAAATTGATGAATATTTGCAGAGATCATAAGCCATCCTTGGACTTAGCCTACCAATCTCAACATAACAGTGTGCTTACCTGCCAGAAAGCTGTTGTCTTAATTAGATCCTCTTAGCTTACGAAAGATACATTTTTTTTGCTATTTTTTAATTGAAATATAATTGCTTTACAATGTTGTGTTACTTTCTGCTGTACAATATCATAAATAAGCTACATGTATCCATAAATCCTCTCCCTTTTGAGCCTACCTCCCCCTCCCTCTCCTCTGGGTCATATCAGAGGAGGAGGCGGCATGAATTGGGAGAGGAGCATTGGCGTGTGTACACTACCATGTGTAAAACAGCTAGCGAGCAGGAAGCTGCTGTAGGGCACAAAAATAGGTTTTAAAGGGACAGATATTTTCTTTAATAACAGAGTGCACATATATAGACACTATTCTAAGTGATTTATATATTGAGTCACTTAATCCCCACATTCACTTTATGAGGCAGGAATTTTATTATCCCCACTTCACAGATGAGGCAACTGAGACCGAGTTTAAGTAACTCCATCTTGCCTCCAAGATTGCACAGCTAAAATGGAACTGCCATTAGAAACCAAACTGCACACAGAAGCACTATTTATCTTAAAGCAGGATTTTACACGCATCACAAGTCGACTCCAGCAGCCCAAGAGGACCCAGGAAATGTCTGCCTTTATGCAGACAAGTATGAAAAGCAGCTCTGCAGTCTCTGTATCTGAAAGCTGATGGAGACTCTTGTGCTAATGGACAGAAGTCCCTTTGGCAGAATTGCAGTGCAGGGGAGTAGAGAAGGTGTTTGATCATCTTTGAAGCTTTAGACTTTGGCAGCGAGGCCAGCGTTGCACTGACGTATTGGAGAGAATGATGGATCCAAGCAATCGGATCTGGTGCTCTGATCTGAGCATGAACCAAGGGGACCAGAACAGTTTCCTCACCTGAATTCCACTTCGCCTTTTCCTTGCAGTCCTCATCTCTCTTTTTCACTATTTTTCCTTTGTCTCTAAAAAGTCATTTATCTTCCACTGCTTGAGAATCTTAAGGGTCTGGGGAGAGACCACTGTGCTGGGGTGCAGAGGGTCTGGGTGGATCTTATCCTCCCAAACCTGCTTAGTGATGACCCTAACCAAATTACTTTCTCTCTCCAGGCCTCAGTGTCCGTCCCCCTCCTCCTACACTCTCCACACACACACACACACACACACTCCCTCTCTCACACACACACACTGAATCAACTTGGGGACAGTCATGTCGTAGCTGCCTGAAAGGTGGTCCCTGCATGCATCACCCTCAAGTTCCTTGCCAGTTCTGGTCCTCAAGCACTATCTTCTCTCTCTTCCCTGAATCCTTCTGTTTCCATCATTTGCTAACCCTGGTTCATTATATACGCCTCATTCCAGTTTTTGTTCAGTTCCAGACTTGGAGAGGAAAGATTGGAGAAAAGCCTCTTTGTTGGGCTCCCATCTCCAGTGCAAATCAGTCTCTTTTGGTTAAGACACCGATAGTCTCTGGAAGTCTGAAGTCCCCAGTCAACAGCTGCTTTGGTCTCTAAGGAAAAGCAGTCATTTCTCACGTAGATTCATAGCAAGGCTCCTGGTCCGAGTCCCAGCTTCACAAAGCCCTTCAACACACCCACTCAGTTGAGTCTGAAAAGCCCGAATCCAAGTTCTACACGGTCCCTGGAGAAGTGAGATATCTCTGGCTTTAGCTTCTCTAGTCAAAACAATGTCAGAAACTGTGCCCTCATCGGTGTGGCCACATCCTAGAAGGAATAAGGTGTTTTGTAAACATGAGGCTTTGATCACATTATTCAGAAGGACACCATGGGGACTCAACACAGTGACCTCACCAAGATATATCATATCTTCTAAGTTGGCCCTGTCTGGAAGTCAGGGGTTTCACTGTCTTCCCCCCACCCTTGCTCCCTTTTTTTCCTTTTAAAAACAAATGAAATCACATGGAAAACAAAAGCCTAGCGTGTTGCCCAGAGGAGAAATTGGCACATCCTTTTTGTTGGCATGGCCTTTGCCAACTCTCTGCATCTTTAACACTGCAGTATTTCTTTAGCTCCAAATTCAGAGGCATTTTGATTTAGTCACTGAATTTCAAGATGTTTCAGTTCAGAAAAGGAACTAAGGAAGATGAAGAAGATTATTCTGAAGAACAGAATAATTACAAAATAATTGTTCTCTTGAACAATTATGAGAACCAAGAGAAAATGATACCACCTCTATCATAGATTCATAACTGTGCTAAGCATTCTAAATAAAGAGCAGGAGATACATAATGAAACAAATCCCTCTTAAAGAGAAAACACAACGGCTGTCTACAAGGACTAGGCAACCTAGTAGGTTACATAACTATTCATCCTACGGGTAACAAGTACTAAGCTCCTAAGAGAGGCATAAATAAGGTGCCAAGGGGAGTCAGTGTAAGGCAAGGTTGCTCACAGTTGGGGTAGATCAGGGATGGCTTCCCAGTGGAGGTGGATTTCGGCAGGCAGTTTGGATGCAAGTGTTGGTACGAGAATGATGGGCAAGACTCTTCAGGAAGGGGGACAACATGAGCAACTTCACAGGGTCCAGAAAGCCCAGGGACTTCTCCTGGGACAGGGAGAGGCCCCGTGGCAGAAGTACAGGATGGTATTAGGCGAGCCCAGGACTAGTGTGAGGAGTGAGGCACTCACCTCGGAGGCCAGAGTTAAGGTGGCACCCAACCTTTAGCAAACAAGATTGACAGTCATAAAATATAGCTAAAAAGTAAATTCCAATGCAAAAATCTATAACGAATAAAATATCAAAATTTTAAATAAAGAGAACCGGTATTACTCACTTTCCTCTTTCTCAGTCTCGAATAGAGTTCAAATTAGCACTGGTGCTAGGATGTGTGCTTGAAAAGGCGGGGTGAGACCAACGGCTTCCAGGGCACAGGCTTAACAAGGGCCGTTTACTCCCCTAAGGATAGTCCATTATCTTGCTTCCCTGCCCTCCACTTAGGAAAAGAAAACGGAGGGAAGTCAATCAGATCTAATCCTCGCAGAGTAGCTCTAACCGTTTCAAAGCGCTCCCTTCATCGTCACAAGATCCCTGTGGGACTGAAAGGGGGAGAAGACTGCCCGCTGTCCCTGATGAGGAAATGTGGCAGAGGAGCCCACCGTCTTAGAGCTACCCAGGGAGTAGGCCAGAAGTCGAGTCTGCCCTGGGCTCACTAGCTGCTAACGGATTCTGCCTAAGCCACAGTCCCTTCTGCCCAAGGCCACGTATTTTTAGGATCACACACAAGACACATCCATGCCAGAGCTCACAGGGTGAAGAGGTGAGTCCTCTGGGTCATGCTGTACTAACAAATTACCTTAGAATCACAGTGATTTAACAGAATAAATTCATATTTACCCATGGAAAATCCAGTGTGGGTAGAGTCGTTCTCATCTGCCCTGCAGCTAAGCCATTTAGAACAGGCGGACATCAAAATTGCTAGTGCAGGGGAAGTCAGGGAAAGATCACCAAGGATGCCGCTAAGGACCAGTTCTGGCCTGCCTCCCTCCCACCCACATCCCAGTGGCCAGAATCTGGTCACGTGGCTTCAGTGTTCCTGCTTACATAATCTAGAAAATGTAGAGAAGCACACAGGTCTTTGTGCCAACAACTGCTTGGCTAAAATCTCTGCTACGCCCCTGACCCTTTGTGCATCCTTTGTGCAGCGTAAGGTCCAGAGCTCCCCCCAGAATTTCCAAGGATGGGCAAGGGCTCACAGTTGCATTCATGAGGCTCTGCTTTCCTGCTTCCGCTCAAGTGTTATTTACACTCTCACCCACTTCCTGTTACTTCGCACCCACATCACACCAGGGTACAGCATGGCCTGTTTTCTTCATCCTGCACTCTCTTAAACAATATCAACATGGTGTGCTTGTTTGGGTAACGGATTTTTAATATAATTTATTGCAAGAAACTTAGGTTCATAGTACTACACAGAAAAGGGAGAAAATTAGAATTAAATAATTGTTGTCATTGTGCTACAAATCCCCCAGTCATGCCCATCGCAAGAAATTAGTCACCGGCTGCTCCCCACCCCGACCTGAAACCTGCCTGCTACCATATGACCCATATCTTTCTCTACTGAGATCATCTTTTATTTATATCTGTCTTCTCCCAGTTCCCCCATCTTCCAAATCCCAATCCAATCCAATCCACTAAGAGAACACTCAGAATTCTTGGTATATTGTTATGCATGATAATCTAAATCTTTAATACCCAAATACCTTCCACTTAGACCATACATTAGAGGTTCTTAAATTCCATAATCCAGATGCCCTTTAAGATGTTTTCCTCAACAAAAGGAAATATCTCTCCTAAATAGAAAAAAATTAGGTCAAATTCCAGCTAGCATTTAATTTTTTTTTTTTTTTTTACTTTTAACATAACAAAAAAGGATTTAGTGCTCAAAGATGCCTTGGAAACTGGGTTAAATGACGTAAACTGTCTTTACTAAATAATTTCTCGGATACTTTAGTGTGATAATATGCTTTATAAATCTCCAAAATGAAGCACGTTTTGTGCAGCAATTCTCAAAAGTATATGACAATAGAATATTTACTAAGCTACGCACAAATTCAGTGACACACAGGAATAAGAATTTATTCTCACACTCATGGGCTTCCCAGGTGGTACAGTGGTAAAGAATCCATCTGCCAATTCAGGAGACCTGGGTTCCATCCCTGGGGCAGCAAGATCCCCTGGAGGAGGAAATGACAATTCACTCCAGTATTCTTGTCTGGAGAATCCCCTGATTCTACAGTCCATGGGGTGGCAAAGAGTCAGACATGACTGAGCCACTAACACTTTTTTTTTTAAAAGAATGTAGAACCCACCAATAATAACTGATGCCATGGAACAGCCCACATCCTTGCGGGGCCACGAAGTACCAGGCATGAGGCCAAGCACTCTGCATGTAACTTCTCACTTAAAAATAAAATTACAAACAGCTCAGACAAAATGCAACATTCCCAATCACATAAGGAAATACCCTCATAGATGATAAAGCCATCTTTTGTTAGTAGTTCTCATAAATCCACATGCAATTGTCATCTCATCATCCCTCATTCCGTTTTACTCTTCTCTAGCTCAATATTCATGTTACTGCTGATGTCAAGCTTCCCTGTTGCTGCCGTTACTCAATTTAATTTCAAATCTTTATTGGTGTTTCTCCCCCATTAAAATACGGGATTTCTTTGTTGATATTCTGCCTCTGTCTTACACTGCTTTCCCTGGAGGCAGGCTTCATGGGGAACTCCTTACCAGAAGATCCCTGACCTCTGGGGGGCTGATTCCGTGTCTCCTGTGGGGCAACCGCTGGCAAATGATAACCAGAGCCCAGACGGTTGGTAGAACAGAGGCGGGTTTTGATGGGCACTTTGCAGAACTGTGAAGATAATTAGAACAACTTGGCTTTATGAAGAGCTTTCCTCAGGGCCTCCTTCACTTCCTTGTTCCTCAGGCTGTAGAATCAGAAAACGCAGCCTGGGGCTCGTGGTTGTGTAGAATACGGTCACAACCCTTTCCCCTTCTAGGGACTTGCCTATATCATTGCATACGTAGATTAAAGCTCAAGTCACAAAGACCAACCCTACTTTAGTTACACGGGAGGCGAAGGTAAAGCAGGCCTTTGCCTGGCAACCTGATGTGCAGACGTGTAGACAGACTTGCTGATGAACAGGTAAGCGAACAGGATCACAGTTAGTCTGGTCAGAGTCATACAGAGAGCATTTCATATATGTAACAGAAATTATGCAGAGAGAAACTATATATATAGCAGCAGCCGCTAGGGGAAGCTGTCTCTCAGGACTGTGCCGATAACAATGGGAAGTCACAGAAAATAAAACCAATTTATAAGGGCCATGGAGGGAGACAAAGAAGGTGAAATGCGTAGACAGAATTGTGTTTGTCAAACCCTCTGAAATGTGCTGTCACCAACTTCTGCCAGACCTCTTGGGAGTCCTGATGGGCACAAAGCACGGGCCAACAGTGGCCACAAAATAATCACAAACACGTCTGACAATATAACTAGTATTTCCAAAGATGAGGGCCTAATTTCAGCCCAGTTAAATGCTTGGGGATTTTAAGCACTGGATTTTCACCACCACCTTCCATTCCCATAAAAAGAGTGAAGAGAAACCGCAGAGTTGGGAGACCAGCAGGGGGCGCTCTCGTGCCCTGTGATGAGCGCGGAGGCCGGCAGGAGGAAGGAAGCCTCCTCTCTCCTGGAATTTAATACAGTCATTCAAGGTCATCAACCTCCTTTCTCTGATTCATATCAGCTAGTCATATGCTTGTCGGGAGGGCCAGGCTCAACACTGGATGAAACCTGCTAATAGGAACAGCCCTGAAAAGTTTCTAGAATTACAGCCGGGAGACCAGTCTACTAACTTTTTATACCCAGAGATCGAACCTGGGTCTCCCACACTGCAGGCAGATTCTTTATCATCTGAGCCACTAGAGAAGCTCTATTATACAAACAGGCGTAGGCAATGGCTAGGGGACTTTATCAAGCAGTTTCTGGGCTTTTCCAAATGCTGTTGATTGCAACAAAATTCAGGCTTGCACGCACAAAAGCTCTAATGAACTTATTCATGGTTATTACAATTGACTTAAAAATTCTGATCTTCCTTCAGATGTTAATTCCACCGGAGCGGCTTTTAACTCAATGTTTATAAATGGGCTGAACCAAGATCTTTCTCTTCCAGTAAAAAGGACCAGGATGGACCAAGAAACTATGTCCACTCCAGATTTAGGTAATCCGGCAAATGAGTCCGTTTGCACTCTAGATGAGTCATCTCAAAAGAAGATGTTAAAATTCTTAATCTTCGACTCCAGTATATGAAGGCTTCTAAATGGAACCAAAACACCTCTAGTTTCTGCTATTGCCGAATCAGGACACGGCCAGGGAGGCGGGGGGAGGGGGAGTGGAATGTCACAAATTTAAGTGCTTTAGCACCTTCAACCCTCTAAGCAGCCAGCCTTTCCAATGGTCTCCCAATTCTCAATGACAAAATTCCAAGAACTACAGGCACTCTTCACATTTGCCTTGGAGAACACTTCTCCAGATTGGGGATGAATCTTTTCCAGTCCTAGTTGACACCAGAACCACACTCACAGTGCTCAAGCCTGCTATTGTAAAGCAGCCCCCGCCTCAAATAGTGGAGATCTCTAATGAACCTCAAGAGGTTCCTGTCTCTGAATTTTTACCTTTTTGTTTAAGCCCTTGGAGAGATACCTACCGTTCTCCCCTTAGTTCCACTACCTCTATCCACTTATTAGGCCAAGACTTTTCAGAGAAGTATCATGCCAGAATTTCTTTCTCCCAAAGGGGAAAAATGATTCTAGACTTTGACAGTTATCATCAAAGTAACCAACCAGATGAATTAAATGATGCTTTGACATTTTTATTTGTTCTGTTTCTGACAATATTAGCACTTCCTCTGCTTTAAACACTGAGCATTTATTCTTATTAAGTCAGCGACCACATTTCTTAGGGGCAAAACCTCCAACTGCTGATGGCAAAATTCACAGGACATCTCCCATCAAAATTCAAATAGACCCCTCAGTATTTCCAGACAATCATTTAAAGAGGATGAGATGGTTAGATAGCATCACCAACTCAATGGACATGAATTTGAGCAAAGTCTAGGAGATAGCGGAGAACAGAGGAGCCTGGTGTGCTGCAGGCCAAGGGGTCACAAAAAGTTGGACCTGTCTTAGCAACTGAACAAGAGCGGCAACAAGTAAAGAGGCCCTTCAAGGCGTAAATCCCGTAACAGAAGATTCCAAGTGTCAGGGCCTTACCAGCCCTTGTTCTAGTTTCTGTGACATCCCCATTTTAGGTGAGACAGCCTAAGGACTGAGTTTGGAGGTTTGTCTGGGACCTTCAAGCAATAAACAACACTATTATCCCTGGACACCCCGCTTTCCTTATCTACATGCATTATTAACATTCATTCCCACTAAAAATAAATTATTTTTACTATAAGTGATTTCTGCAATGCCTTCTTTAGTATTCCAGTACATGAAGCTAGAAAATACCTTTTTCCATTCACTTAAGGAGAGAAACAGTTCTCCTGGACAGTCATGCCTCAGTGTTGTACTGAGAGTCCTTATTTGTTCTAATCCTGAAGGCTGATGTGGATAATATAAAGTTCCCCAGAGGTTCTACTTTGTTGCAGTATGTGGATGAATTGCTTCTCTGCTCTCCTCACCAGGCCTCTGTAGAGCCCTATACCAAAGTCACAGATGTGGAGCTCTATACCAAGGTCACAGGGAAAAAATATCTGGAACTGAACCGAGTCTCATAGCCACTGTTGCTGTGAGCCTCTGGATCTAAATCTGACCATTCCCTGACCCCATGTTAGGTAAATACCCACCCTGTTATCCACCCTGTAGCATCCTAACCATCACCTATGGCACCCTTCCAGTAGGAATTTTCTCCATCTCCAGGTTGTAAAAATTAGCCACTAACCTGGGCTTCCCCATTCGTTTAGCCAGTAAAGAATCCACCTGCCATGCCAGAGACACAGGAGACCTGGGTTTGATCCCTGGGTCAGGGAGATCCCCTGGAGAAGGAAACGGGAACCCACTCCAGTATTCCTGCCTAGAAAATCCCACAGACAGAGGAACTTGGTGGACTACTGTCCATGGGGTCGCAAAAGAGTCGGATACCACTGAGCACATCAATGCAGCCTGCAAAAGGGCTCGGCTCTCCCTGGAGCCTGCCCGCAGTTCTGACAGCTTTTCCCACTCTAATAAACTTCTTCCCTTTTTCATTCTGCCTCATGTTTGGAAATTCTTTTCCAACCTGCACACAGACCATGATGGCCTCCTCACAGGATGACAGCCTGCCCTTCCTTTTAAAGGGACAGAAGGTCACCGAAGAAAAATTGCCTTTTCCAGATAAAATTTTAATTGCAACCACATTTTTATTTATCCATTCACAGTTGTTGGACACTTGGATTATTCCTAGTCTGTTCCTATTGTGTCCAACAACTGTGAATGGATAAATAAAATGTGGTGGCAATTAAAATTTTTAAAGATAAAATATCTGAAAAAGGCAAATTTGTAGTGACAGAAAGCAGATTCGTGGTTGTCTGAGGTTAAGGGTGGGAGTAGAGATTGGCTGCAAATGGACATGAGGAAACATTTTGGAAGGATGGAAATGTTCTCAAGCTGGTATGTGGTGATGGTTATACAATTTTGCAAATTTACTAGAAATTATCAAAGTGTACATTTACAGTGAATGAATGTACAGTATGTAAGTTATCTGTCAATAAAGATTTTTTAATCAAAAAATTTTTAAAAAAAAAAAGTAAACTGGGGGGGAAAAAGAAATGAAAAATTGCAGTTTGCCCAATCCAAGTTCAGTGTTCAGAGCATCTGATACCAGAACAAGGACTACATCTAGACCCAAATAGACTTCATGGTACCCCAAGTTTCCCCAAACCCAAAACTAAGCACTAACTATGAGGTTTGCTCAGCTGATCTGTTATTGCCAAAGCTGGATTCCAATTTCTCTTTCATGACCAAACCTCTCCCCCATGTGTTTATTCAATAGAAACACAACCTTGACTCAATGTTATGGGAAGAGCTGAATGATGTCCACTGATGAACCCACCTGCCCTTGAACATCCCGATGATCAGGTTCCCTTTTCCCTTTCTTTTTTCTTATAAAAAGGGAGGAAGCGCCCTTGGGGTGCTCATCCAGAAAAACGGAGACACCACTGATCCATAAATAGTCAGCGACAGGGCCGAGGGGCACAAAGGCATGAGCCTTGCCGGGGGCCCCTGAGGCCACGGCCCTCCAGTGAAGGCCAGCGGGAAACCACCGAGGGCTCTCCCGTAACCGTTTCTGCTCCTCGTGCAGGAGAAGCTCTCCTGAAGTTTCATCATGTCAACATTTTCCAGCCAATCGTCTCAGCTATGAAGTCCTTCCATTAACTGCACCGCCCAGAATTCTTTGACATTTTAACGCCCTTAACCTGGCTACTCTTCTCCCCTCCAGCACTGACAAACTACCTATGACTGCTCAGTGCCGACGGACCACCTCCTGACTCCTGATGATGGACTACAGGAAATCCCACTGGGTAATCTGGACTCTGACTTCTCCTGATTCACTAACGGTTCTTGTGGAAAAGGGGAGAGTAGCAAGTACTGTGCTGGAGGTGCTATTAGAGCTCTTTCTGATGCTGTTGAGCAGCATCTTTATCTACGGCTACTTCGGTCCAATGGACTAAATTATGTGCTCTTACACAGACCGGTACATTAGCCAAGGACAAAACTGCCAATATTTATATTGACAGTAAATATATTTTTAGATTAGCTCATGATTCTGGAATGTTTTAGAAGCAATATGGCTTCCTTACTTCCAGGGGAAATAAAATTAAAATTAGCCCCTATGTTGAAGAATTATTGAATGCAATACTTTTATCTGCATTAAGTAAAAGTATTACTTTACTTAATACTTCTATTAAGATTCTGGGGCATCCTAAACTCAACTTTCTGGAAATGTGGGGAAATCACCTTGCTGCTATTCCCGTACCTTCTGCTGTTTCCCTTAAAGAGGCCTACGGTAGCCAAACCTCCATCATGGTGCAAAGAGATAGTCTCCTGAATGATGATCTAGAAAAACTGGCTCAGTAATTGGCCTCAAAAAGGGAAAAGCAAAATTGGGAATTCAACAATTGTCGGTTTGATGAAAAGAGAAAGCTGTTGCTTAGATCAAATAGCAACAAAGTCCTACCAGACACTCTATAAAGTCCCCAGTCCTCAATGCTGCACATACATTAAACAGATGGTCTACTGACAGATGATAGTCTTCATGAGTCAGTGTTGGTGGGGAAGTATTAATAAGCCCCCAAAGTGCCTACCTTACTTGTCCCACTTGTCCGAAGTACAACCCAGGAAGCCTGACCATACTGACCAAAAGCCTTCTGGACTTTTTACCTGCCTAACAGACCTTTCAGGGTCTGGCAAATGGATTTCACACAACGTCCTCTGAATAATAGATACAAATATGTTTTAGACAGAGCCTGTATGTTTCCACACTGGACAGAGCCCTCCATTGCAGACAAGCCACTATACTCCTCGATGGTTAAAGTTCTTTCGGAAAAGGTCACCTCTCCCTGGTGAACTCCTCTTGGACTCCATAGTGATTAAGGAACCCACTGTAGTGGCCAGGTGCCTAAGCCAGTCTGTGCTGTTTGGCCAGTTTTACAACATTTCATTTCACCACTCTCAATTCTCTGGTTTAGCTGAACACACCAATGGCATTGTTAAGACTCAGTTGGCAAAATTTGTAGAGGCCCTCAAGATTCCTTGGCCAAAAGCATTGGGTTAGTCCTAAATCTTATATCTACCTCTCTAGAAACTCATAAACTCTCACCTTTGAGATAATCACAGGATGCCCAATGTACTGTGCTCCTAATTCGTTTGACCTACAACTGATAAAAGGAGAGATACTCTAACATTGCAAAGCCCTAATTGCTTCTATTAAAGATCATCATGTTTTGCTAGGGCAATTTTTTACAGGGTGACCTTGGGAGAAAGGGACCTTAAGCATCACACGTTGCAACCTAGAGATTTTGTCTACTGGAAAAGACAACTGCAGGTGAATTCTCTTCAACCTGATTGGAAAGATCAGTAGCATTAGATGGTGCTAACCAATTCTTGTGTCACCAAATGCCAAGGAATAGATTCATAGATTCCTGTGACATCCCTCAAGAAAGCACCAGATACTGACTGGACCTGCATATCATCTAGTGAGCTAAGAGTAAAGATTTTCTGGAATTGAAGCAGCCATCTCATGAAGCCACTTTCCCATGATATCCAGACCAGGCCTGTGGGAAGTTCCTTCCCAAAGCTTTGAGGGTGAAATAACACTTCAGATGATCTCTCATGTCTATCATCTTGATAACATGTAAACTTAACAGATAAAAAGTACCTTAGAGTTCTCCTTCCTACCCCTCACAGAGGATGAGATGGTTGGATGGCATCACCCACTCAATGAACATGAGGTGAGCAAACTCCAGGAGTTGGTGATGGACAGGGAGGCCTGGCATGCTGCAGTCCATGGGGGTGCCAAGAGTCAGACACGACTGAGTGACTGAACTGAACGGAACCCATCCCTGCTGACTTGAATAGATTTCCCATCTGTGCATTTTCCCTCCAACATGAGACACTACACCCAGAAAAGATCTTTCATGGAACTGGGAGGGAAAGCCTATGAAACTAGAAAGCCTGATTCTTGATGAGTAATGTTTTCAGAGAAAAGCCTTGATCAAAAGGGGGAATGGCAAAAAATAGTAATAATAATGAGCAGAAACTTCAGTTAAGTAAAGCTGGGAGCCACGCAGGGGGGGCTCTCACATCCTGCAGCAACAGCGGAGCCCAGCAGGGAGAACCAAAGCTGCTCTTTTCCCTGGCGGCTCAGCTGGCAAAGAATCCGCCTGCAATGCCGGAGGCCCCAGCGCAGTTCCTGGGTCGGGAAGATCTGCTGGAGCAGAGAGAGGCCACCCGCTGCAGTGTTCATGGGCTTCGCTGGCGGCTCAGCTGGTAAAGAAGCCCCTGCAGTGTGGGAGACCTGGGTTCGACCCCTGGGTTGAGAAGATCCCCTGGAGAAGGGAAAGGCTGCCCACTCCAATGTTCTGGCCTGGAGAATTCCGTGGACTGTATAGCCCACGGAGTCGCAAAGAGTCGGATGGGACTGAGCAACTTTCACTTTCCTCCCTGGCAAGGACTCAGCCGATGAAAAGTCATGGGCTCTTTGCTTGCTGTAACCCTCCCAACTCCCTCTTCCCCTCTATGAAAATATCCTCCTTGTTGTGTGGGAATTTGCACATGCTCACCATGGTTGGAGACCCTGAATTGCAATTCTCTGCTAGTCCTAAATAAATCCACTTTTGCTGGAGAAATAGCTGGCAGTCTGTGTTTCAGACCAGCACCACAATTCAATACCTTATGTTCCTTATAGCCCTGTTTTATCCCCATGATTCAGAAAGCACTGATTATTTGTCAAAATGTTTCCCTGAAACATCCTGAACTAAAGAACCAATTAAATGTCTGAATATATTTGTCTAATGCCTTAAAGAAAAATAGTGTTGACGTTAAGCTTTTAATTGCAAGAAAGGCTATGTTAAAAATAAACAATTTTCCTTGGAATGCCCCAACATGGATCTTTTACTATGAAGACCTTTACTAATAATCTTTTACTATGAAGACCTGGAAGATATCAAGAAGCTAAAATTCACACTATGAATAAAGAGTCATTTTCTTACCTAAAAGGAAAAAAAGATTGCAATGTAAGCCCTGACAGTTACCTTTTCTTTTTGTAATACAAGTGTCTGACCTGAAGGTTTGGTTGCTGAAGCATCCACTTCAAAGATGCATCTGCTTCAACACATCTAGGAAGGCCATCTCGAATGTCTGCTCTGCTCCCTACTCCATAGGTTCCTTTGTTTTAGAGACACTGGTTTATGTGGTCATTTGGGTACTTTTTTCTGTCTTTCTTTTTTTCTCTCTTCCCTTGCTTTAAATTCCCACTCTTACATTTTTAATTCACTAATAAAGAGCAATCCAGGGAAACCCTAGACCCGACCCTCAACCTCAGTCAAAGCAGATTCCCAGGCCTGTAGTCAGGCTCTCTCCGTGTGTCTCTACCAGAGGCTTCCTTGTATGCCCCCTGGCGTGCCTTATACACTCTTGGGCTTGTAAGTAATAAACTCTTTCTGTCTTCAAAGTTCCCTAATGGTTATTGCTAGAAGGTATCTTCCCATAATAATAAGAACCACATGAGTTAGTCTAGTTACAACATTAGTTTGCAGAGAGCAGATGTCAGTGGGAAGGTCCCTGGGCCCCTAGGCATTTCTAGGGATGGCATTACTATCAATAGACTGACACCAGCAAATAACAAAAGGCATGATCAGTAGGCAAGGGAGGGCAGGCTGAATATGCCTGATTAGATTATAGGTGCTGGCTGCATCTGAAGAAGGGCCCCAGTACCCCATCAACCTCCAACCCCAAAGCTGAGTCCCGAAGAAGGTCAGTATAGGTGCTAAAAGGCCTCATTTTGTAGAGGAATCTGAAAGAGAAGAGACCTGTGCCTCACTTCCTAGGGTCATGTCAAGACTTCTAGGGATTTTTTGCATCCAACATGGCAGCAAAACAATATGCCAGCAATGGATGATGAAGGCAGAAGGGCCAAGAGTGACTTCACAGAGTCCTGACACCTCAGGAGAAAACACGGATAAGCTACGGATCAATTATGAAACAAACATTGGAAAACTGAAGGCCCCTCTCCCATTCCCGTTCCCCCCTCCCATCTCCCTCTCCACCCGATCCCTCTGGGTCTTCCCATTATCCAGAGTGAAGTAAGCCAGAAAGATAAAGACCAATACAGTATACTAACACATATATATGGAATTTAGAAAGATGGTAACGATAACCCTATATGCAAAACAGAAAAAGAGACACAGATGTACAGAACAGACTTTTGGACTCTGTGGGAGAAGGCGAGAGTGGGATGTTTCGAGAGAACAACATCGAAACCTGTATGTTATCTAGGGTGAAACAGATCACCAGCCCAGGTTGGATGCATGAGACAAGTGCTCGGGCCTGGGGCACTGGGTATGCACTTCTTAACAGAGACGCCAAGACTTGGCTACGAGCAGCAGCGGTTATGAGCACGTGACAACAGAAACCGGAAGCGCCAGCTCGGTCCGCACAGAGCCGGTGAGAACAGAGGAGCGCCTTGTACTAAACGTCCTCACTTCATAGCGCATCTGCTAAAGGTCCTACCTGCAGTGCCAGGACGATACCGAAACGTCCTGGGGGCTTGGATCCCTGCCAGGGGGACGAAGGGAGTACAAAGGAGAGAGAATTTTGAACTGACTTGAGTTGTTTAAATCCTGAATGGGCCATATTTACAACTGAACGTGACTTAGTTGCCTTAAATTGGAAAGAATTCCTTTTTTTTTTTTTTTTTGCCCTCAGTGGAAAAAATATTGAGTTCAGTTATAATGAAATATTAAGAAGTTATTTTTGTTTCACACTGGTGTTGAGACTGTAAATTATAAAATTATTAGAAATGCCAGCAGCAGGAACGAGAATCATGAACCAAAGTTAAGAGACACAAGAAATAAATACCCGTTTAATAAAAGCTCAAGACAATAAACAAGAGGATGATAAAATCTTTTAAACAACAGAAGGAAATTTCTTTGGGCTTGAAAAAGTATCTTAAGCTTTAATATCCAAACAGCTCGCCAAGATTTTGCCAACAACACTGAAAATTAGACATGCTTCTAGCCACAAGGGTAGAATGAATACATCACACATTAATGGAAGATAAAGAAAAAATACAAGTGATCTATACGGAACCAAGAGGTAGACTGCCATCAAATTTTGCATCTAAAGAATACCAGAAGTCAAAGGAAAGAAAAATGTCTACCAAGATCAAATTATTTTGAATCTAAAATTCAATTTCCAACCAAACTATCGTTCAGATATGAACTAATTATACAAGACACATTCTCTGACATCAATGTAAGGACCACAGAAATTAACGAAAGTCTAGTCAAAAATATCAACCATTCTGGCATATTGAAATAGCCTGTGTATTTATACTTGAGATAAAGTAAAGCTCATCCTCAAATTTCAAACTATTAGAAATAACTGACACTAAGTATGCATCAGGATCTGTGAATGGCAGCAACAGTGGTGAAGGAGAAAACTATCTTTGTGAATGCACGGTTTAGACTGTGTGGACAACTGAAATAAATGAGCACTTTGCAAGCAAATACCAACATACACACACATACACACACACACACACAACCAAAAGAATCTAGAAAGAAATTAAAGATAAATACAGCCAAAGTAGAAAGTAATGATGTATAAGACAAATTCTTTAATGGATCTGATAAATAAAACCAGGAACTGGATCTTTATTGACCAGTATAATAGAAAACATATTACCAGTCCTTTGGGTAAAAAAGATATAGAAAACAAAACAAATAAATGTCATTGGGACTGAGAAATGAGGGGGAAAAGTTCTTAGAGGTAATTTTAAATTATGAGAAAGAGCAGTTAATTTATATCTGATCAAAAAAAAATTAAATGTGACCAGGAATTCTGCATATCAGTACAGATGAATCTCAGAACCATTATATGGAAAAATTGCCAGAGGTGTGAATGTTATGAACATTAGGACATCCTAGATGTGAAGCTTTAAAATAAATATAAATAAACTATGGGCTATAATGGAGACATAAGTATGTAGTAAAAATAGAAAAATAGATATGGGAATGTTAATGACAAATGTGAGTTCTCTGGAGAGAAAGGAAATGAGATCAGAGATGGGCACACAAAAACTTCAAGAGTATCATTATTGCTTTTTTAAAATATTAAATAAATATAGTCAAATGTTGATAGGTGCTGGGTGAGTGCATATCCATCAGATATTCTCTATGTTCTAGGAAATGATTAAAATATTGTGTAATAAAATTTACAAGAGAGTATCCTATGTAATTTTAAACTTAAAAATGTAAATATCATGCTTTATTTCTCAGGAAAACATATATTATTAAACTAACACACGGGCTTCCCAGGTGGCTCAGTGGTAAAGAATCCGCCTGCAATGCAGGAGACACAGGAGACAAGGTTCAATCCCTGGATCGGCAAGATCCCCTGGAGGAGGAAAAGGCAACCCACTCCAGTATTCTTGCTGGGAAAATTCCATGGACAGAGGAGCCTGGAGGGCTGTAGTCCATGTGGTTGCAGAATCAGACACGACTTAGCAATTGAGCGCATATACACACACAAGCTAACACAAAAGAAACAGAAAAAAAAAGTAAATACATTATCAGAGATGAAAAGTAGCCTAAGCTCCATCTGCCATCAATGACATCAGAATATGATGGTTTGTATGTTAATGTTCTTTGGAACCTGCCAGGAACTGATAATTCCTGTGATATTTAAACACTCTTGAGTACACAATGGATATAACACTGATATCAAAGCCAGAATCAGATAGCACATGTACACACACCAAAATAAAATCACAGAAAATTCCATTTAGTCAATTGCAAAAGCTTTGAAATAAAAGATTAGCCAAGTGAGTCTTTTTTATTGGTATAAAAAACTAAAGTTGGAATTCCTTCCAAGGTTAGAATGTCTATTAATGTGATTTATCTTATTATATATTAAAAGAGAAAATCATATGATTATCATTACATATGCCCAGAAAGCGTTTAGTAAAATATAACACACTTTAGGGACAACGAAAATAACAAGTTTAAAATTAGGAATAAAAGTAGATTTCTTTATGTTGGTAAGGAAAGGTATGTTCCAGAAATTAGCAGTGAACATCATCCTGAATGTGAAATACTAAAGTCATTTCCATTAACATCCCATATGGAGCAAAATAGTTGTCCCTAACAGTAATCATTTAACATTTTTCTGATAATCATAACCACTATGGCAGATTTTAAAAATTAAATAAATTATTAAATATTTAAGTAGAATAAAAAAGTTACAGTTGACAGGTTGTTATATTGCAATGTAAAAAAAGAGAGAGAGAGAGAGAACCAACTGAAAAATTATCATGACCTAATAAAAGATTTTAGTCTGATGTCCATGGAAGAAAAACATAAAAGGTAAGTAGCTGTAACTGACCAATGCTGAACTGTCCATCTGGGTAACAGCTAACTACACCTGGCATTTAGCATTCGATATGTGACTGAGTCAGGCTTCTCTGGTGGCTCAATAGTAAAGAATCTGCCTGCCAATGCAGGAGACACAAGAGATGGAGCCTCAATCCCTGGGTTGGGAAGATCCCCTGGAGTAGAAAATGGCAACCTACTCCAGTATTCTTGCCTGGAAAATCCCATAGACAAAGGAGCTTGGTGGGCTGTTGTCCATGGGGCCGCAAAGAGTCAAACATGAGTGAGTGAGCACAATAGAAAGACATAACAGAATAAAGGGATAAATTGGGGGAAATTGCCATGTTAGATGTGAGAAGGCTCAAAACTGTGAAAATGTCACTTCTCAGAATTAAATCCGTTATTTTAGTGCAAACCCCACCCAGTGAGCTTTCTGCTCATGTTGCTTGGTTGTGTCACGACTGTATCAATGACCCCGATCAAGGGCTTCCCTTTAGCCCACCCTTAGCACTGTGACTGCAGTTCCAGCCTCCCAGAGACTGAATCCGTTTCTCCCCTCTTCCCACATTCTCCTGTTTTTTGACTTTGTCCAACAGAACGTGGCTGAAGGGGCGCCGTGGATGCTGACACCAAGCTTCAGGAGGCTTTGACCTGGGCTTCGCTAATGGCTCAGTGGTGAGGAGCCCGCTGCCACGGCAGGAGACGCGGGTTCAGTCCCTGGTCCGGGAAGATCCCACGCGTCGCGGGGCAACTAAGCCCGTGTGCCGCAGCAGCCACTGAGTCCGCGCGCCCTAGAGCCTGCGCCCCACGGCTAAAGCCTCCACAGTGAGAGCTGTCCCCCGCAACCGGAGAGGAGGCCCACCCCTAACCCGCAACCAGAGGGGAGGCCCCGCCCCCGCAGCCAGAGGGGAGGCCCCGCCCCCGCACCCAGAGGGGAGGCCCGCCCCCGCAACCAGAGGGGAGGCCCCGCCCCCGCAACCAGAGGGGAGGCCCCGCCCCCGCAACCAGAGGGGAGGCCCCGCCCCCGCACCCAGGGGGGAGGCCCGCCCCCGCAACCAGAGGGGAGGCCCCGCCCCCGCAGCCAGAGGGGAGGCCCCGCCCCCGCACCCAGGGGGGAGGCCCCGCCCCCTCAACCAGGGGGGAGGCCCGCCCCCGCAACCAGGGGGGAGGCCCGCCCCCGCAGCCAGAGAAAAGTCCTGTGCAGCAGCAAAGACCCAGCAAAGCCGAAACGAAGTAAATAGATAAAATAACTTAAAAAGAGAGAGAAACGCTGGCTCTTAGTCAGCCCCTGTCCTCTGAAGTCTAGGCTACTCTGTGGGCGTCTGTGGCATTACGTGGAGAACCCAGTCGGCGTGGAGAGCCCAAGGGCTCCCCCTAGCCAGCCAGCCCCAGATAAAGAGGCGAGAGAGAGCCAAGCTGCGGCACATCCAGGATGCACTACAGGTGCATAAGCCTCCCCAGCTAAAGTCAGAAACACCAGCTGGCCGACCCCTGGAGTGTGAGAAATAAAAAACCTTTTCGTCTTCACCCACTGAGTTATTAGGAAGTAGATGCTGATACGGGCTCCGCAGGAGGCACTAGCGTAAAGAACCTGCCTGTTGATGCGAGAGACGTTAGGAGACGAGGGTTCAATCCCTGGATCAGGGAGATCCCCTGGAGGAGAGCATGGCAATCCACGCCAGTATTTCTTGCCTGAAGAATCCCATGGTGGGCCACAGTCCATGGGGTTGCAAGGAGTTGGACTGAAGGAGTCACTGAAGTGACTTAGCATGCACGCGTGCACGTAGATACTGATACATTTGATAGAACTAGTTGATATTAAAGCTTATTTAGAACTTTAGACACATAATAAAAGCCAGGAAATTTCTGAAGAAGAATAAGATGTTTCACCTTCTCTGATATCAAAGGACAATTCAAAGCTTCAGGAATTGAAATTAAGTTAAAACTATTATAGGGTTAAAATGCATCTGTGAAACAAAAAAGTAAATACGGAAAACAAACTCAAGTAAATATAGAAACGTGATATAAACACAAAGCGTAAAATTAATGAATAAAGAAAATAAGTAACAGCGTTTAGGAAATTGGCATACAACATCAAAAATCAATTCTATATGAATTAAGATTGCTCGTTTTTTATTTACAAAAATATGAAAGCATATTTTTATAAGTGTTGGGTAGATGGCAGCAGGGAAGCTTGTAAACCCTGCACTTGGCCCGGGGGGAGATGCTCCTGCAGGGACCTGGCAGAAGCTGGAGTGGTAAGTGGTTACCGTGACAACCAGGTAAGCCATAGTGTAAGCAACACGGTGTGTGCTGCGCTCAGTCACTTCAGGGGGGTCTGACTGTGACCCCATGGACTGTAGCCCGCCAGGCCCCTCTATCCTAGGGATTTCCCAGGCGAGAATAGTGGAGTGGTTGCCATGCCCTCCTCCAGGGGAGCTTCCCCTTAATCCAGGGGTCACACGGACATCTCCTGCGTTGCAGGCGGATGCTTTACCACTAAGGCACGGGGGAAGCCCAAAGGACAAGCTACGTGAGCTTTGACAGCCTCTCTCTCCCCAACCCCTTGGTGCCCTGCACAGCCCCTGAAGCCTAAAGGAATAGGGCTTCCCTTTCATTCCCTTCCTTCTACCAAACTCACGCAAAATGACTCTTGTGGCCCACACTGAACCAAAACTCTGTAAGGAGAGAAACTGGGGAAAGAGGCTCCGGTTTGTGCAACTGACACAGGACACCCGCCAGCAATTCTGCTTTTACCCAGTTATCATCAGAACGCTGAGCCAAAGTGCGTAACTGCCCATGACTGAAGATGCTTGTTCCAACGTCCCACCGAAGACATTAGGAGAACAAATAGATAAATAAGACTATCTTCACACAAAGGACCCTATACAGTTTTCAAATGGGACAAAAGCATACTGCAATTTACAAGTTATTAGAATTTCCACAACAAAACTAGCAAGTTGCAGAAAATGGTATAAAACATACCATTTTTGTTTAAGTAAATAAATGCTTATTGAGCATAAAAAGATTCATACAAAAGTAGCAAGTTACCTCTGGGTGATGAGATTGGGAGGCAGAGGGAAAAGGAGCCACTGCCTCCTTTTTATTTTATGTATTTATGGATCTTTTCATTTTATTACAGCAAAATGTATTCTTCATGATAAGAAACCCAGTTAAAATCTTTAAAAGAAAGAGAGTACCTTAAAACAAAAATCACAGAAATTGATAAAATGTTAACAAAAATATTTGAGAATCTTAGATTCTGTACCTAATGCCTTTAATCAGATCTTATCTGTTAAGATAAATGAATTTGGTATCCTTATTATTGACTAATGAACTAATGAATAGTAATAAGTTGAATATTTTAGTATTAGCTATTATTATTTGATTAACCCAAGTAGGCTTCTGGGTGACCCACCATCTCTGCCTCTTCCTTGCAAGTTGAGAGACTTCAGAGGATTCTTAAATATAGAGAAATCTAGGCACTTGATTTGTGATTTTCCCATGCTGAATAAACAGCAAGAATCCCCATGTTCAATCTTGGAACCCTAGGAGGTGCATAATTTTGTAAATGTTGACTCCTTAGATGAAGGAATTTCCCTAAAGATGTCTGTACTTAAGCATTGAGGGGTGGGGATTTCCCTAAAGCATGACTCACGTGGGTGCCTGAGGTCAAGACACCTATTCTTTGCTCTCCTTGGCACTTGGTATTTTAAGCTCTCCTTGGCACTGCTAACAATACCTGGCCCCTTCAGTCAACAGACACTCATTTACTGTCTAGCGAGTGTCAGCCGTGCTCCGGAAGCGCAGGCAACAGCAGTGAGCAGGGTTCACGTGGGCTCTGCCCTGATGGAACAGGTAAGGTCCACTGGGGAAAACAAGACGTTAATAATCAGCTGCTTTATTTCAAAGGAAAGTTGAGAGGGAGCCATAAGGACAAACGTCCAGCCCCAGCGGTCCCTTCACAAAAGGGATCAAGAGGCACGAAGCCCAGGGGGTAACAGGAAATGATCGAGATAGCTTTAAATAGAATCCCTGGCAGGAGCAAAGGATGTTGTCTTTCATTCCATACACATCGAGCCTGTGCCAGGTGCCAAGAACCGTGATAAGTGTGTCCCACGAGAAGAGGTGCACACGCCAACCGGCCGTTTAGTCCACAAATATTTACTGGGTACTTACAGTAGGCCAGGGACCATTCTAGGTACTAAGGATACAGCAGAGAACCCTGCCCTCACGAACTGACACAGATGTGGAGCGAGAGAAATCAAGAAGAAAAACATGTGTCAGTATTATGTCAAATGTGCATACACGATTGCTGAGTGAGTTAAGTTGCTCAGTCACATCTGACTGTTTGCAACACCGTGGACTGTAGCCCACCAGGCTCCTCTGTCCATGGGATTCTCCAGGCAAGGATATTGGAGTGGGTAGTTGTTCCCTTCTCCAGAGGATCTTCCCAACCCAGGGATCGAACTTAGACTATATATAAAACCGATAACTAATGAAAACCTACTGTATCGCTCAGGGAACCCTACCCAGTGGTCCAGGGTGACCTGACCAGGAAAGAAATCCAAAGAAGAGGAGCTAATCTGTGTATGTATAGCTGACTTACAGCACTTCTCTTATAGCAGAAACTAACAACATTGCGAAGCAACTCTACTCCAAAAAAAATCAATTTAAAAAGTTTTATGTCAGATGGTGATAAGTGCTGTGCAGAAAAACACAACAGAAAAAGGATATTAGGGGGTTATTTGCAATTTTAAATAGGGTGAGCAGGGAAGGCGTCATCAGAAGGTGATACGTGAACATTTGAAGGAGTCACGGGTGTAAGTTATACAGATGCCAGGCGCAGTTGCATTCTAGCAGAGGGAACAGCAAGTGCAGACGTTGTGAGGTCATCCCTGGGGTGTTCTGTGATCTGAATTTAGCAGAAGAAATGAGCATACAAAAGGAAATTTTTTCTTTACTCTTAAAAAATTTTTTATCATAGTATAGTTGCTTTTCTCCTTTTGCCTTCAATCAAAGGAGAAGAGGGCGGCAGAGAGTGAGACGGCTGGATGGCATCACTGAGCCAATGGACACATCTGAGCAAACTCTGGGAGATGGAGAGGGACAGGGAAGCCATGCGGTCGTAGAGACTCAGACACAACTCAGCAACTGAGCGACACGGCTGCTCTACAAGGCTGCATCAGATCTGCTGCACGGCAAAGTGAGTCAGCGGGACATGCATGCACGTGCAGTCAGCATGTATCCCCTCGTTTTTGGATTCCTTCCCAGTTAGATCACCACAAAGCCAGGAATTATTTTTTAATTCAACGTGACCCGTGATGATGCTGGGGATCTTTGCTAACTAATCGAGGGGAGTCTCGGCAGACTTCTGGTGCTGGGCCCCAGAGAGAATGGCTGATACTGCTGGAGGCAGCTGGGCAGCAAGACTAGTTAAATGGAACCATTATGCACATGACAAGTGGAAGAAAAAGACTGATTCGGCCGCACTGGGTGCGGACCGGACCCACCTGATCCGTCTCCTCACCCGAAACCCGCTTCGCGTTTCCCGGGCAGTCTCCTTCCCTCCTTGTTCACTGGCCTTTCTTTGCTCAGGACCGTGTGCTCTCTGCCTGGCTGCAGGCTCGGGCTGAGGGTGCAGAAACACAGCTCCGACCAGGGCACCCAGAAGCCTGGACCTTCTCCCTTCCCTGCTCCATCCCCACCGCCCTTCTTAGCCAGCTGTGTGGCCTCTTTCTCTTACCTTCTCTGAGCTGCCTCCTCCGCGCTTGTTTTCCTGTATCCTTCCCAGCAAAAAACACACGGATCTGGGCTTCCCAGGTGGCTCAGTGGTGAAAAATCTGTCTGCGGTGCAGGAGACCTGGGTTCAGCCCCTGGTGGGGAGAGCCCCCTGGAGGAGGCCATGGCACCCCACTCCAGGGTTCTTGCCTAGCAAACCCCATGGACAGAGAAGCCTGGTGGACTGCAGTCCATGGGGTCACAGAAGAGTGGGACACGACTTAGAAAAAACACAGCGATGGATTGATCCATATAGATAGACAGAGAGATAGACAACGAGGACTTTCTGTCTGTGGGTTTCTCTCTCCAGCACAAGACTCTCCTAGTAAGTTCTGCCCCAGCCCTGTTGCATTCAATCAACGGCTGACCTGGGTCCCCAGGGAGAAGTTATTGATCATACTGGGGTTCCAATATGACCATTTACATTCAGTCATAGTGTAAATGACTGTTCCCCATTTACATGATAAACGGGGCTCCCCAGGTGGTGCTAGTGGTGAAGAACCTGCCTGCCAGCATAGGTGATGTAAGAGAGGTGGGTTCGATCCCTGGGTTGGGAAGATCCCCCTGGAGAAGGGCATGACAACCCACTCCAGCATTCTTGCCTGGAGAATCCCATGGACAGAGGAGCCTGGCGGCCTGTGGTCCAGAGGACACGACTGAAGCGACTTAGCACACACGCACGTGATAAATGGCACCTTTAATTAACAATAGAAAAGGCTCCTCTTCCATGTATCCCCATTTCTAGCAGCATTTGCCCTGCTGGGCCATCACTTAACAAGCACTGAGGAAGCCTGAATTCTAGTTCTCACTTGTCCCTTGAGGAGTCACCCACTTTCCAAGGTCCGATTTCCTGGGACCCTGAATAATTATGGCTCAGGTCATATTTGGGTGAAAATAATTATGGGCTCACCCACCCTCCCCAGCTGTGACCTGGGAGAAACAAGTTCTGTGAACACTTTCCCCAGCAAGAGTACAAGGGAACCTATTCACCGAGGGAAAGACAAGGCGCATTGTGGCCACCTCCCAGGGTCAGGAGCTTTATCAAGCTTCCCCCTTTCATCTTTAACCCCAGAGAAACCTTGGGGAAAAGAGAAGTAGGACGTGCCCATCGCCTGGAGAAGCAGTTGGCACAGGCTGCAGGCTGGCGTGACCTTCGCCAGCTCTCTGCAGCTGAGAAACAGTGCCAATTATTCTTAGCATCTGAGGCACAAGCATTTTTTATGAGTCTCAAAATGTCCAGGCAAGACAGGAAAGGAGCAAGGTCAGGAAAAAGCGCCTTTAGTAAAGGCGGAACCAGGAAGCGGACGGATGGGGATGCCCTGCACATCACATCATCTTGTCACTTCATGGTGGAAGGTGTTCTAGAGGCCAGAAAGAACCTTACACACACCCACAAGCTCACACACGCAAACACACCCCATGTATATATGTGCATACACATCCACACATAGATACACATTTCCTGCCTTCAGGAATTGCATAGCCTACCATGAGAAGCAGATCATATCCGTAATCAATCATTTCAACACCGGGACAGACATTCCAGGGACCTGATTTCCAAGGAAGTGACATTTAAAATGAACCTTGACACTTAAAATTGCAAACTCTTGGTTCCCCTTGCCCTGCCTTATTTTTCTCCAGGGGAATTATGACCTTCTAAAATAACATGAAATTATTCATTATATTTATTGTCTCTCTCCTTCACCTTTATATCAACTCTGACCAAAGCTCTCCTTTCACTTTATTTCTATCACTTCCCTCCTAATAGAGAAAAAGCAAAGAAAGAAAAACTAATAGGCTCTAATATCTGCTGGGGTTTCCCTGGTGGCTCAGTGGTAGAGAATCCACCTGCGTGCTGGAGAAGACTCTTGAGAGTCCCTTGGACTGCAAGGAGAGCCAACCAGTCCAGCCTAAAGGAGATCAGTCCTGGGTGTTCATTGGAAGGACTGATGCTGAAGCTGAAACTCCAGTACTTTGGCCACCTCATGGGAAGAGTTGACTCATTGGAAAAGACCCTGATACTGGGAAGGCAGGAGGAGAAGGGGATGACAGAGGGTGAGATGGTTGGATGGCATCACCAACTCAATGGACATGAGTTTGAATAAACTTTGAGAGTTGGTGATGGACAGGAAGACCTGGCATGCTGCGGTTCATGGGGTCTCAAAGAGTCGGACACGACTGAGCAACTGAGCTGAACTGAATGCAGGAGATTCGGATTCGATCATGGGTGGGGAAGATCCCCTGTAGGGGGACATGGTAACCCGTTCCAGTACTCTTGTCTGGGAAATCCCGTGGACAGAGGAGCCTGGCAGGCCACAGTCCGTGGGGTCGCAACAGAGTCAGACACACCTTAGGACTAACAGCAATAACAAAATCTGCTGAGCACCTTTGACCTTCCAGAGAAATGTCACATCCATTTTATGCTCAGAAGGACTCTGTGAAATACAGAGGTGATGGGACTGTCCCTGTTCTCACCAAGCAGCCACACGGCCAGAGGATGGGGCGGGGAGGGTGGCAACCTACACACCATCCTCCCTAACACCCACCAACCTTGTAAAGATGTCATGCAGTCGCCCGTGATGCATGGAAAGCTCTCAAAGAACAGAAATTATGTTTTCATTTTTCCCATACCCTATGCTTCAGAAAACACAAATTACCTCTTAGTACTACTAGCTGGCACTGTGAGAACATTTCTGAATCCTCTGCATTTCTTGCCTCCTTCTAGGGACAGTAAACAAGATCAGCCTTCATGTTAATGCCCCAGCTTGCACAAAGACGCAAGAAGAAGTTCTTTTCCCAACTACCAGAGGCTGGCACAGAAAGCTTCCCTAGTGCAAGCTTTCTGCCTATTCCTAACACCTGAAACAATTTTAACAGCATGTATTCACTAACCACATCCTCAGGACAGTTGCAAGTTACACAGCCTGAGTTTAACCACCCTGACAACCCATTATTAAAATGATGCCCTTCGTAAGTGTTATCATTACGTAATATTATGGTAGGTAATATCATTACATAAAACACATTCGAACTAAATATCATAGTTCTAAAAGATGAAAGGTGATTTTCTCCGAGAGGTTGGAACAGTTTTCCTCCCTAGGACTTCCTATTCCTGGCGGCTGATGACCACAAATGCGTGTGGGCAACTCACATGTTTTCAAAGACAGAATAACTGTCTGAGTTTTCCTCAAGGACTTTTTCTGGTTTCTCTGGGATATAAATGCAATCAAGGGATTTCATGTAGGAACTGAAAAATCCATGTCGGAATTCAAACTCTGTGGGGCTCATAATGAATTAGGCTCCCAGCCTGCTGCCTACGAGAAGACACACAGAGAGAATCAGGGTGAGGCTGAGCTGGATCAGACCACGGCACCCCCGAGACTTGGGAATGAAGCTTTGACTCCCCAGGTTCCAGGAGGTCTAGCTACAGTTTGACTCCTCTGACCGTGATATTGCCCGTTTTGTCTTTACAATACAACATTCCACTTTGTCTTGAGTGAGTGACTGAAAGTCCATGGCATTCTCCAGGCCAGAATACTGGAGTGGGCAGCCTTTCCCTTCTCCGGGGATCTTCCCAAACCAGGGATGGAACCCAGGTCTCCCGCATTGCAGTCGGATTCTTTACCAGCTGAGCCCCCAGGGAAGCCCAAGAACACTGGAGTGGGGAGCCTATCCCTTCTCCAGGGGAGCTTCCCAACAGAGGAATCGAACCGGAGTCTCCGGCATTGCAGGCGGATTCTTTACCCACTTACCCTGGTGAGAAAGGGTGGAGAGTGAGTAGAGTGGTTGACTGGGCAGGCCCTGGACTGGAACCAGCCAAGGTCATGCATTTGAGAGACTAGAAGGACCCAAGGTGACCCAGGTTTGGTAACAGGGAACTTGATCCGAGGGAAGCAGAGAGCAGCTGGTCAGGGCCAGTTTATGCAGGGTCTTACGAATCACGTTCAGTTTGGTTTTCACCCTGAGGGCAACTGAAACCTTACGCGCCTAAGCGTCAGGCTGACTCACAGGCTATTGGAGGAAAATGCCGTTATTATAGGGAAAGCCACTCTTTCCTGTTCTCTAGCATCCAGTCTCCCCTGTTTTTCTTGTGTTGCTAGTTCAATAACTATTCTGCAACCAAAATTGCAAAGCTTGACTCTGCATCTATAGAGGTCTCTGTTATACAAGATGTTAACCAAAAATGATCAAATATATATTACACATATACTTTATGCATACATATATATATATAGTATTGGTGACTCAGCTGGTACAGAATCGGCCTACAATGCAGAAGACCCAGGTTTAATCTCTGGGTTGGGAAGACGCCCTGAAGAAGGAAATGGCAACCCAATCCAGTATTCTAGCCTGGTATAATCCATGGACAGAGGAGCCTGGTGGGCTACAGTCCATGGGGTCACAAGAGTCAGACACGATTTAGTGACTAAACCACCAACATAGATATCATAGACAGGCAGACAGATATAAACTAGATCTAGATAAATAGATATTTATATGCAGAGACAGAGAAAAGGGACACGGAGTCCAGAATGGCACAGGGGAAATCTCAGAAAAATGTCCTTGTCTCCCAAATATTTGCTTTGAAATGTTGTTCCACTTGTTAAGTGAAATATTCATCATTTTTTATTTAAAATAAAACATACTTTTAAGCCATAGGGACATGAGCAAAACACCTTCCATATAGCAGAGAAACTGAGTGAACTTTTCCTCAAAAGCTATAAAATCTCACTAACCAATAAGACAAATCTGAATTAGGGAAAGGACTGAATTGCAGAATTTCTATTTTATTAGCTGCACATCAGCTTATAATTTGAACTAATCACTATCAAGGAAGCCTGCACTATACAATGCAGCCACTGATTACAGACCACCTCCTGCCACTATTCCATGGGGCTCAGGCCCCTTTCCTCTGTACTAGACTTGAGGACCTGACTATGCCTTCATTTCCTTGAATTTTCCAAAACAGATTTATTCCAGAGGTGGGTACAGAATAAGATGACAATAAATGCTTGGTTTTTAAGAAATAAATTGGAATCCTTTTCAAATCACATCAATTCCTTGTAAAGAAGACAAGCTAAAGCACCAAAACAAAACAAAACAAATAGTCAAATGTCTTAAATATTATCTTCCGGATTGGGCTATTCAGACACATCCCTCTACAAGGCCCACACTATCTTCTTCTTAACAGTAGAGGGACCATCATCCTGAAACAGCTGTCAAAATGAAGGAGCATCCGTCCTTTCCCAGGTTTCTCTTCAACTGGAAAGTCAACATTCTTTTTTTAATTAACTTTATTGGGATGTAGCTGCTTTGCAAAGCTGCGCCAGCGCCTGCTATACACTCACAGCAGCGGGTCCGCCCCGTGTACACACGCGCCTCCTCCCTTAGGATTTCCTTCCTTCCCCTCAGGTCACCGCAGAGACTTGAAAACAAAAGAAGGTTGTTTCAGTGCATGTGAAAGTCATGACTGCACCACACTTCGCTCATGCTCTTTGTGGTTTAGTGACTAAGTCACGTCCGACCTCTGCAACCCCATAGACTGTAGCCCACCAGGCTCCTTTGTCTGTGGGATTTCCCAGGCAAGAATAGTGGAATGGTTGCCATTTCCTTCTCCAGGAGATCTTCCCAACCCTGTACTCTACAAAGTGTTCAGTAGCACTGTGTCTGAAAATAGCTATGCATTGAAAAGAGTTCCCTGAGTTATAAAGTCGGTTCTCATTGGCTATCATTTTTATATAGTGTCAACAGTGTACATACATCAGGCCCAATCTCCCAATTCATCCCGAGCCCTCCTTTCCTCCTTGGCATCCACACATTTGTTTCCTATATCTGTTCTCTATTTTGCTTTGCAAATAAGATTGTCTATACCATTTTTCTAGATTCCACGTATATGCACTAATACAGGATATTTGCTTTTCTCTTTCTGACTTAGTTCATCTGTATGGCAGTCTCTAGGTCCATCCACATCTTTACAAATGACCCAATTTTCTTCCTTTTTCTGGCTGAGTAATATTCCATTCTGTGTATGTACCACATGAACATTCTTATGCAACCTTTCCTAAGCCTTTCTTTGGCATACAGCAAAGAAGCAATTACTTCAGGACACACCTTGCTAACAGATGCACCAAGTGAGCTGGAATAAAGCACAGATGCTCAGAGACATGGTCCAAAGCTACGGCAGCTTGATGCTGAGCACATTTCCCGTGGAAGGAGTGTGGCGGGGCCGTTCTCTCCGCTGGGTGTGTCCTGCTTCTGGACTGGCTGCTGTAAGACACACATTGGACACTAACTTTGCTTGTCACTTTTTTCTGTAAAAGTAAAAATTCTCTTCAAATTTATTTTGGTTAGTGAGAACAAGTACTAATGTAAGTCTTCAGTCAAAGTGGCATAAAGCAAATTTTCAAAACACAGAGCACATATGTACAGGCACACCTCGGGTATTGTGGGTTCAGTCCCATACCACCACAATAAAGTAACGATTGCATTAAAGCAAGTCACAGATTCTTCTGTTTTCAGTGCATATGAAAGTCCTGTTTATGCCATATTGTTTAGTCACTAAGTCATGCCTGACTCTTTTGCAACCCCATAGACTGTAGCCTGCCACGGTCCTTTGTTCATGGAATTTCCCAGGCAAGAATACTGGACTGGTTGCCATTTCCTTCTTCAGGGGATCTTCCAAACTTAGAGATCGAACCTACACCTCCTGCATTGGCGGGTGGATTCTCCACCACTGAGCCCCCAGGGAAGCCCATGCTGTAGTCTACGAAGTGTTCAATAGCACTGTGTCCAAAGATAGATATACATACCTTAATTTTAAGACCCTTTATTGCTAAAAAATGCTAGCCAAGATCTGAGCCTTCACCAGGTTATAATCTTTTTACTGGTGGAGGGTCTTGTCTTCATGTTGATGACTCTGATTGTTCAGGGTGGTGGTTGCTGACAGAATGACTGTGACCGTCTTTTAAAAGACAACAATGAAGTTTGCCACAACAATTGACTCTTCTTTTCACAAATGGTTTCTCTACAGCAGGCAATGCTGTTTCATAGCATTTTACCCGCAGTGTAAGTTCTTTCAAAATCGGAGTCAGTCCCCTGCAAACTCGCTGCTACTTTATCAATTAAATTCATGTAACATTCTAAATCCTTCGTTGTTGCTTTAACAATCTCCACGGCATCTTCACCAGGAGTAGTCTCCATCTCAAGAAACTGCCTTCTGTGCTCCTGCATTAAAGTTTTATCATGAAATTGCAGCAATTCAGTCACATCCTCAGGTTCCACGCCTAACTGTAATTCTTTTGCCATTTCCACTGCATCTGCAGTCACTTCCTCCATTGAAATCTTGAAGCCCTCAAGGTCATCCATGACTATTAGAATCAACTTCTTCCAAATTCCTATTAATGTTAACATGTTGACCTCTTCCTATGAATCACTGATGTTCTTAAAAGCATTTGGAATGATGAATCCTTACTTTGCCCAGATCCATCATAAGAGCCACTATCCAAAGCCTTATAAAATATATTTCTTAAATAATAATCCTTGAAAGTCAAAATGACTCCTTGATCCATGGGCCGCAGAATAAATGCATTAGCAGCCGTGAAAACATCATTAACCTCATACATCTTCATCAGTGCTCTTGGTGCTTTATCAATGAACAGTAATATTTTGAAAAGAATCTTTTTTTCTGAGCAGTATGCCTCAACAATGGACTTAAACTATTCAGTAAACCATTTTGGGGGGCTTCCCTGGTGGTGTAGATGGTAAAGAGTCCACCTGCAATGCAGAAGGCCCAGGTTCGATCCTTGAGTTGGGAAGATCCCCTGGAGGAGGGCATGGCAACCCACTCCAGTGTTCTTGCCTGGAGAATCCCATGGACAGAGGAGCCTGGTGGGCTACAGTCCCTGGGGTCCCAAAAGCCCAGACAGAACTGAGCGACCAACACTTTGACTTCGCTTTTTTCACACGGCTTTATTAATATAAACAGATGTGCAGTCAGTCGGGCTTCACTGCTCCATCAGGAGAGCATGGGCAGAGTAGATCTTGGACAACCGCGAAGGCCCTGGGGTTTGCAGAGTGGTAAATGAGCGCTGTGTCCGACTTGAATCACCGGCTACACTGGCCCCTAACGAGAGAGCCAGCCCATCCTCTGGCGCTCTCAAGCCAGCCGCTGACTGCTCCTCTCCAACAACAGAAGTCCATGGCATCTTCTTCCAACACAAGGCTGTTTCGTCTACTCTGAAACTCTGTTGTTTAAGGTAGCCAGCTTCCTTAATCATCTTAGCCAGATCTTCTGGGCAACTTGCTGCAGCCTCTACATCAGCACTTGCTAATTCACCTTGCGTTTTTATATTGTGGCGATGGCTTCTTTCCCTAAACCTCATGAACCAACATCTGCTAGCTTCACTGCTCTCAGCCTTCCCAGAATTAAGGAGAGGTGCGGCCTTGCTCTGGGGGTTTGGCTTGAAGGAATGTTTTGGCTGGTTTGATCTTCCATCCAGACCACCACAATTTTCTCCATACCAGGAATAAGGCTGTTTTGCTTTCTTATTATTTCTGTGTTCACTAGAGCACAACGTTTAATTCCATTTGTGTTCATGCCTTGGCTAACGGGTGCAAGAGGCCTAGCTTTCAGCCTAGATCAGATTTCAACGTGCCTTCCTCACTCAGCTTTATCATTTCTAAATTTTGACTTAAAGTGGGAGACATGTGACTCTTCCTTTCACTTGAGCATTTAGAGGGCATCATAGGGTTATCAGCTGGCCTAATTTCAAGTTTTCTGTGACAGGGAGGCCCAAGGAGATGGAGGGAGACAAGAGGACAGCCGGTTGGTGGGACAGTCAGAACACACAGAACATCAGAACACACACAATGCTATCAGTTAAATTCGCCATCCCATACAAGCCTGGTTTGTGGTGCCCCGAAACATTACAGCAGTAACAACATCAAAGACCTTTGATCACAGATCACCATAAAAAGTATAATAACGATGAAAAAGCTTGAAATATTGTGAGAATTACCAAAATGAGACACAGAAATGAAGTGAGCAAATGCTGTTGAAAAAAATTGGCCTTGATAGACTTGCTCAACATAGAGTTGCCACAAACCTCCAATTTGTTAAAAAAAAAAAAAAAAAAGAAAAAAACTACACTGCAAAGTGCAATAAAATAAGATATTCCCATCTTTAGAGACACGAGTTTGATCCCTGGGTCGGGAAGATCCCCTGGAGGAGGAAATGACAACTCATTCCAATATCCTTGCCTGGAGAATTCCATGGACAGAGGAGGCTGGCGGGCTACAGTCCACGGGGTCACAAAAAGTTGGAACAAGACCAAGCGACTGAGCAGGCACAGACAGGTGGCTTGAACAACAGAAATTTATTTCCTCGTGGTTACGGAAGCTGCAAGTCGAAGGTCTGAGTGCCGACATGGTCGTGATCTGGTGACAGGTCTCTTGGGCCTAGAAGGTCACTCTCACTGTGTCCTGATACCGTGGGGGGAGGGGGGAGAGCCCCCTGCTATCTCCTCTTATAAGGACACTGATCACTCATCAGGGCCCCACCCTTCCGACTCACTTACCCTTACTACTTCCTTCCTCCAAATGCATTCTCAGTGGGGATTACAGCTTCAGCATATGAATTGGGGGGAATGAGATTCAGCTCATGGCAGTATCCTTCTTGTCTTATCTTAATCTGGAAAAATGGAAATAGTAATATGATAAAATTTGAATTATCCAGAAGGTTTAGAGAGACTCACTCTTAGCTAGGCCTAAAACTAAGAAATTAAAGTGAACCCAAAGGACAGAAAGTGTTTTTCTCCTACATAAACATCAACTCCAACTTTATGTTTTTTATTGTACAAGTTTGACTATATACGCTTGTGTTTGTTTTTCTGAGATGAATACACATAGTTATCACCAAGTTATCAAAGTCTTGGTGCAAGAAACGCCTCTAAAATTAAGAACCCCTGGTGATTTGAGATGACTATTTTATGTTGAGAATAAAAAGCTCTCCCTCAAGAAATCATCAGTAAATGTCTAAAGACAGACTCCTTCCGACTCAACAGGACCTCAGTAAATATGTATCCAGCTGAATCACAAGAGTTGCATACCACCCGTGCAACAGCTCCTTCAAGAAACAGGCCAGGATGTCCCAGGCGCAGAGGCTGGTAGCAGTTCCCAGAGAAGGGCAGGAAAAGCGAACCTGACTTCACTCAGTTAATAGATATGTTACTAGTGCGTTTACATCATGCAGAGATTGTGTCAGGAGAAGAAAATCACTCCAGGCGTGAGACAGACGCATTACTCAAAAATACAGTGGAAGGTGATACGCAGCAGGTGGAGGCATGGATGGACAGTCAGCACAGCGTGGGAAGGAAGCGCTCAGTCCTGCTGAGCCCCTGGAAGTTGGGGGTTCTTCTGCTCCTTCGGCAGCAGAAGGAGACTGTGGCAGTGGGAAGTGAAGAGAAGCCCACAGACGGGCTGATTGGGCTCTCCTGAGTGGGCGGACTAGAGTGGGACGGTGGAGGATACGGCAGAAAAGGGCACAACAGGCTTCCTGGGGCAAGTGACTGCTGGGTTACACACGAGTGATCAGAAAAGTTCCCTGAACAGGAAGGCGGCAGTGATGCTGTCCCCATGCCAAGACCGCCCTGAGCAAGATACTAGATGACGCGCAAGCGCAGCATGCTTTTGCAGCCAGTAGGTAGACTTTGGGGCCCCTTCCGGCATCTCCCCACTTCCCAAATCTGAAGCTTCTCATGTAACTCCCCAACATGTTCACCGGTTGCCAAGTGCGTCACCCCCTCCTGCCTCAGCAACCACGGGTCTTTCTCTCCTAGAAGTACCCTGAGATCCATGTTACTCGTGACGCTCCCCTCGCCATCACCACCACCTTTATCAAAACCCTCCTGCGTTGGCAGGCAGATTCTTTACCACTGCACTGCTATAGTTTACACGGATAACCAACAAGGACCAACACATAGCACAGGGCACTCTGCTCAGCGTTGTGTGGCAGTCTGGATCGGAGGGGAGTTTGGGGGGAAATACACATGTGTATGTACGGCTGAGTCCCCTCACTGTTCATCTAAAACTATCACAACACTGTTAATCGGCTACACCAAAATATAAAATAAGAAGTTCAGAAGAAGAAAATAAAAAAGCCTTCCTGTTCTCTGGTTTGCTAAAGTCTTTCTTTTCTCTTTAGAGACCATGTAAAGGAATCAACAGCTAAAAGATTTTCTTTTTTATTAATTTTTTGGGCCATGCCATGTGGCTTGTGGGATCTTAGTTCCCTAATCAGGGATCAAAACGTGGCCCTCAGCAGTGAAAACGCAGAGTCCTAACCACTGGACCTCCAGGAAACTCCCGGTAGCTAGAAGTTTTATTCTTGTACGTAAAGATATGTTGGCCAAGAATTTCATTCTCTCTTGAAAGTTGGTGCATATTAGCCAAGGTTCTTGTGGCTTGACTCAGAGGAGTAAGGGCTTCTGTAAGAGTTTCAGGCACCATGACATAGCAAACGGGACAAACATTTGGATGCAGTCCCCAGATCATGGCCGTTCAACACCAGTTTGGGCAAAGAGAATGGTGTCAAAGACAAAAGGCGCCGGTTCCTTTTAAGGGCTCTAAGGGAGGATCTGGTCCAGGTCTCTCTCCTTGTCTTGTACATCATCTCCCTCTGAGCCTTCATATTATCTTTTCTTTACGCATGTCTCTCTCTCTATCCAAACTTCCCCCTTTAATGAGGACACCAGTCCTGTTGGCTTGGGGCCCCCTCCAATGTTGTTATTCCATGGCTAAGTCGTATCTAGCTCTTCACAACCCCAGGAATTGCAGCACATCAGGCTCCCTGGTCCTTCACTACCTCCAGAGTTTGCTCAAATGAGTCCATGATGCTATCTAACCGTCTCATCCTCTGTTGCCCCCCTTCTCCTTTTGCCTTCAGTCTTTCCCAGCATCAGGTTTTTTCCAATGAATCAGGTCTTCAAATCAGGTGACCAAAGTGTTGGAGCTTCAGCTTCAGCATCAGTCCTTCCAATGAACACTCAGAGTGGATTTCATTTAGGTTTGGTCCCCCTCTGATGACCTCACTTTACCTTGAATTTGTCTGTAAAGACCTTGTCTTCAAATAAAGTCACACTTTGAGGTACTCGGGGTCTGGACTTGAGCCTATGAATTTGACAAGACGCACAGTTCAAACAACAATGTGGGAATCATAATTTCCATTGAATTCCCCCACACAAGTTCCCTATTGCCTGTGGTGGACTGGGTTTCCCCAGAATCAGAGCCTGAGATGGGTTTGAGAGCTCATGGTCTGTGTGGGAGGTGATTGCAGGGGGTGCAGAGAGAGAAGTGGGAAGTGAGACAGAGAAAGAAAGGAAGCCAGAGCGGGCCACGTTCACGAGAGCTTCCTGATATTGGCAAACGAGGCTCAGGCCGGCCGGCTCCACAGAGCACGCTTCGGATTGACCCTCTCCCAGGACTGAGGAGTCTGGGAAATTACAGACACGGCCCCACCCTGACTGAGCTGCTCCTAGAGCCTGCACTCCCTGCCTGCCAAGCTGCAGGGCGAGTGGTCAGAACGAGTGGCCGGTACCCACAGCAGGAATCCCACACATGCTGATTCACAGCATGAATCTGCGCTGGAGTCCGTGGAGGGCGCCGACAGCGTCCCCCAAGATCCCACGCAGGGCCGTGGGGCGCCTGGACATAGTCAGGAACCCACACGGAAAGCCTGGACAGCCTACCTCCACTAAAAGCACTCCTTCTTTCAGGGGGGTCACTATATCACTATCACTGCCCAGTGCCCTATGAGGAAACCCTCCTCCAGGCCACAGGAGCCACGTGAAGGAAAGCCCTCTCTTCTCAACTCTGCATTGGGCCAATATCCTAATAATGGGTGATACCGATGCCATGAAATCACGTTGGTTGAGAAGCAGGAACAATCTCCGTTCCTTTTAGACTCTCTCAGCTTCATCACAGGATGAAAAATCCACAGTGTGGATTATTTTTATGGCTAAGCCGAAACACTGACACTATTATGAATGGGGCAGCGTGCAGAAGACCCCATGAGGTCTCCAGGACACTGGGCTGGGAGCAGAGAGACCTCAAACTCCTAATTTTCTTTTTTTGCACATCGGAGTCCCAGTCCAAAACCTTTGCCTTCCTCCACTCTCTCCCCTCCCTTCCCTTCCCTTCTTTCTCCCTTCCCCTCCTGCCCTTCCATCTTCTCCTTCTCTCTCTCCATCGCCACTTTAAATATCTCTTGCCTCTTTCAGAACTTGCTTCCGTAACTTCCACTCTATTATAACCCAGCAATTAACATTTACTGCCATAAAATGAGAATAGGTCACACAGAAACTAATTCCAGAGACCCTCTTCCTTCCATCAAATCCGTATTCCTCCTCCATCCCACCTGCTCTTTCCGTGTGCTGAGTCATACTCTAGTGATACAGTGAGCCCACGAATGATCCTCCACATCTATGTAGCTCGGAAAGTCAGAGCGCCAAGGGCAGGAAAGCTTTGAAAGGTCATCTAAGCCCGAAACTGTGCTTCTCTCTATATATAATTCCTCTTTGATCCGAAGCAGGACTCGCAGGCTGATGAACCACAGGAGAAATCTAGCCATCAGATATGTTTTGTTTGCTTCAGGAAGAGTTTTTTTTTTTTTAATCAAGAAACTGTCTATTTTAAAAATTCAATTCCAGGACTCCCCTGGCATTCTAGAGGTTAAGACTTTGCCTTCCAGTGCAGGGGGTGTGGGTTTGACCCCTGACTGAAGAGCTAAGATCTCACATGCCTCAGGGCCGAAAAACTAGAACATAAACAGCAGAAGCAATATTGTAACAAATCCAATGAAGACTTTAAAAATGGTCCACATCAAAAAAAAAATCATAAAAAATAAATTTTTTAAAAAATAAAAAGTTGGAAAAAAATAAAAAAAATAAAAAGTTGGGGACTTCCCTGGAGGTCCAGTGGTTGGGAGTCCACTTTCCAGAGCAGGGGGCATGGGTTCAAGGCAACTGAGCCTGTGCATGCTGGATCCCACGTGCCACAGCTCAAACCCAGTGCAGCCTAAAATAAATAAATAAATAAGTAGCAATATTTAAAAAAAAAACTGTCTTCCGAAAAAATAAAAAAATCAATTTCAACCTCCTCTGGAAAAACCAAACGCAATCTTAAACTTAGTTGCAACATAAAGGAACTCTTGGCTAGAGCAAAGGTGCCCACTCTCTGGACCAGAGGCCTTCCTACCCAGGTTCCTGACCCCTCTCTCCTGGACTATCTTCAGCACACACTTGGCTCTCGATGTCTGACTCTTCTACAACAGTCCCCAAGAAACCCATGAACACACGGAGCTCACGGGAGAGGAGCTCTCAGTCTGCAGACTCAGTCTCGCCCTCTGGGAGCCGGGCGTGCCGAGGAGCGTCCTTACCCTGTGAAAGCCCAGCGTCCGCCGCTGGCCCCCGCTCATCTCCTGGCCTCCAGACAGAGGGCGAGCCGCCCTCCCCAGCAGCGTTCTCCAAAGCACGCTTCCCAGGCTTCCTGTCTCACAGGCCTCAGTCGTGTCCGACTCGGCAACCCCATGGACTGTAGCGCACCAGGCTCCTCCGTCCACGGAACTTTCCAGGCAAGAGTACTGGACTGGGTTGCCATTTCCTTGTCCAGGGGATCTTCCTGACCTAGGGATGGAACCCAGGTCTCCCGATTGCAGGCAGACTCTTTACAGTCTGAGCCCCCAGGGAAACCCCTTTCACTTTCACTTTCTTTCCAGTTTCCTGTCTAACATGGTTTCTAGTTCCTCAACCACCTTGCTTTTTTATTTCCTGGATGTGGGCCGCTCTGTTTTTATTCCTTCCAAAGGGTAAACTCCAGGGCCTTCCCTGGTGGTCCAGGGGCTAAGACACGGAGCTCCCAGGGCAGGGGGCCCAGGGTCGATGCCTGCTCAGGGATCTAGGTGCCACACAGCACAACTAAGAATTTGCAGGTCGTAACTAAAGATCCCAAGTGCTTCAGCTAAGACCCAGCACAGCCAAATAGATAAATAACCAATCTTTTTAATAAACTATAAAATCCAGAAATGAAAGGTTTCCTCTGAGAGATAAATTCTAGAGATTTATCTTCTCTAGAATTTCATTCATGTACTCATTAAAGGGGGATTCCCAGGTGGCACTAGTGGTAGAGAACTCGCCTGCCAATGCAAGAGACTTAATAAGAGACATGGATTCAATCTCTGGGCTGGGAAGATCCCCTGGAGGAGGGAATGGCAACCCAATCCAGTGTTCTTGCCTGGAGGATCCCATGGACAGAGGAGCCCGGCGGGCGACAGTCCAGGGGGTCGCAATGACTTGGACACGACTGAGCGACTTAGCATGCACGCACACGCTCATGAAGGGGGTCTTCACGAAACCCTTACCAGCTGCGAGGCGCTGTGCCAGGCCCTGGCGCCGTGCTGAGAGGCAGCAAAGCTCGGTGGCCGCCTTCCTGCAGCCCACACTCCAGCAGGCAGAGAGGGCTGCTCTGCCTTCCCCCAGAGAACGCAAACTCGCGCTGCGATGCATGCAGAAGAAATTCCAGATGGATCCAAGAATTTAGACCTGAGGAGAGAATACAGTTCTCACAAATCTAAAGGAAAACATGGATGAATAACTTAACGTTCTTACAGAGGGTTATCTAATCACAACAGGAAATCTCAAAGCTGAAAGGGGGAAAAAAAATGGATTGCACAACTACATTAAATTTTAACATTTTTGGAGGCTAAAAAGTACCATAAACAAACTCAAAAGAGAAGCTCGGGAAAATATTTGCAACCCAAATGACAGGCAAAGGACTTATTTCCCCAATATCCAAGTTACTCTTACAAATCAATCAACAGAGCACATAAAAAATTTATGAAAGAAATATAAATGATGCAAACAAATGAGATAGTTCTGAACCTCATTAATAATGAAAGAAATACAAATTAAAATAATGAGATATTTTCCAAGTAAATATTGGCCAGGCTATTTGAAAAGTGATCCTCCCTGGTGCTGTCCACATGTAGGGAAGCTGGCATCCGCATTCACGGCGCATTGAAACTACCCTTCAGCAGGGAATTCAGTGACGTGCTGACTTTATAAGTTCCTGTTCTGCGGTTTTAATTGCTCCTATTTTTATTCTCTCATCCAGCAAGCGCCCGTCACATCGTGCCTTCCAGAACGAGCTCACACCTGCACCTCCTCAGATTCTCAGGTCACCTCTTTGTTCTACTCGATTTACAGCTTCTGGGATTCAGAGCTGCTGCTCACCTGGTCTGGAGGATTTCCACACAGGTTGTCTTGGCTTCCTTAGATCTCCTAGGAAATGCAACAGCAGTCTGGCTAACTTTGAGCTGTCCCTGCCAAGGCTCCTGGTAATGGGAAAACCACACTGGAGCACCTTTCTGCCCCAGCCCCCTCCCACACAGTTCGTGATAATTCTACCTGGAAAAGAAGTATAGTCACTCGGAGTTCCTACTGAAAGTCAATAACGTCAGAACCAAGACAGCTGTGTTGATGCCCAGGGTAGTTCTGTGCAAGGTAAAGAGATAGATACTGAGGACTTCCCTGGTGGCCCAGGGTTAAGAATTCACCTTGCAATGCCAGGGCCAGGGTTCCATCCCCGGTCTGGGAGGATCCACGTGCCCCAGAGCAACCAACCCCTGCACTCACCTCCGGGAGCCGGTGTGCCCAGAGCTCGTGCTCCGCAACAAGAGAGAGCCCAAGCACACCAGTGAAGACCCAGTGCGGCAAAAATGAAGAAACAAACCTCAAAGAAAGAAATAGAAACGAGACATTACCTCACTACCACTGTATCTAGAAGTGCCTTTTCTCATTGGAAAAGACCCTGAGGCTGGGAAAGATTGAGGGCAGGAGGACAAGGGGAAGACAGAGGATGAGATGGTTGGATGGCATCACTGACTCAATGGACATGAGTCTGAGTGAACTCCGGAAGTTGGTGATGGACAGGGAGGCCTGGCATGCTGCAGTCCATGGGGTCGCAGAGAGTCGGACACGCCTGAGCAACTGAACTGAACTGAACTGAACTGCCTTTTCTCAACAGAGACTGCTTGTGTCCACGTGGTTATAATGAGGCAGAACCCACTAGATCTGTGTTCCCCAGTGTGTTCAGCTCACTCTCCTCGTCCAAAGCTTGCACTTTAATATCTGGGCAGCCCCACAAGCCGTAAACAGGAATTTGACTTTATGCTTTTGTGTTAAGAAAATAATATTCAGGCTGGAGACAGTTTTCACTCTCCTGCAGGTTGAATTTGCCCATCCTGAGGATGTACACTTCCCCAGGTAAACTACGAAAGTGAATAATGCAACACCAACTTCTCAACAGCAACTTTCAAGTTCCGCTGCTATTTTGCTGCAGCCGCTGGAATCATTTAACCTTTCCAGGTTGAACTTGCCCCGTTGATAAAAAGGAGTCACTGATGCCCTGAAGATGAATAACCAGCTCCTTCCCATCAATCCTGTGACTTTTTATACCATAGCTTCTCTCATGGTGCTACAATTTCAGCAAGTGTTATTTGAGTGCCTCTTTGCTGGTTCAGTCAGTAAAGAAACTTGCCTGCAATGCAGGAGATCTGGGTTTGATCTCTGGGTTGGGAAGATCCCCTGGAGAAGGGAATGGCTACCCACTCCAGTGTTCTTGCCTGGAGGATTCCAAGGACAGAGGAGCCTGGAGGGCTTCAGTCCGTCTGGTCACCAAGAGTCAGACACAATTGAGGGATTTTCACTTTCCCATCAGTCCTGTGATCTTTTTATACCATATCTTCTCTCAGGGTGTTAGGTTTCAGTGAATGTTAATTGGATGCCTCTTTTCAATAAATGGTGTTGGGAAACCAGATATCCACAGGCAAAAGTTAGATCTTACCTTACCCCCACGTACAAAAGTGAACTCAAGATCAATCAAACAGGTAAACATAAGAGCTGAAGTTACAGAACACATAGAAGAAAACTTAGGGGGAAAGCTTCCTGACCTTGGATTTCATGAAGACTTCTTGGGGCTTCCCTGGCGGCTCAGATGGTAAAGAATCTGCCTACAATGAGGGAGACCTGGGTTCAATCCCTGGGTCGGGAAGATCCCCTGGAGAAGGGAATGGCAATCCACTCCAGTATTCTTGCCTGGGAAATATCATGGACAGAGGAGCCTGGTGGGCTACAGTCCAAGGGGTCGCAAAGAGTCAGAGATGACTGAGCAGCTTTTTCACTTTATTCAATAAAGGATTTATATCCAGGTTATATTTTAAAAAAACCTCATACAGCTCAACAACAACAGCAAATTTTTAAATGAGCAAAGGACTTGAACAGACATTTCTCCAAAGAAGATACATTATACAAATGGCCAATAAGCACATGAAACAATATTCAGCATCACTAGCCATTAGAGCAATGAAATCAAGACCCCAGTGAAACACCACTTTGCATTCATTAGGATAGCTATCAAAAAAAAAAAAACCAGAATATACAAATGCTGGTGAGGAAATGGAAACATTGGGGCACTTTTGCATTGATGGTGGGGACACAGAATGGTGCACGCACTGTGCAAAACAGTCAGGGACTCCCCAAAAATTTAAACATAGACTCACCATGCAACCCACCAACTCAAATTCTAGGTATATACCCAAAACGTTTACAGCAGCGACATGAGCATATATTTGTACACCAACATTCATAGCAGCATCCTGCACAATAGCCAGGATATGGAGACAGCAACATCATCAGCAGACAAATGGGTAAAAAAAAGTGTGGTATATTCATACAGTAGAGAAAGATTGGAAACTCTGCCATTTGCAGCAACATGGGATGACTGAAAGACATTATGCTAAGTGAAATCAGTCAGATTCAGAAGAACAAATCCTGCATGATTCCACTTACATGAAGTGTCTAAAATAGTCAAACTCTAAGCAACAGAGAATATAATCCCGAGAGAGAAATACTAGGTAAGTCCCAATGCTTCATCCAGGATCTTGAACACAGGGAATTACTCACTGTTATAAAATCCATCTCATTTTTTCCATACCAGTTAACTATATTCAGGGTTCATTATCTATCTCCTCCATTAGGATATATGCTCTACTAGGACAGAAATTTGTGTTTTACCAATTTTCTTCAGTGATAATCCTCCTAAACTGCTAGGAAAATGTGTAGCATAGTAGCTCCTCAGTAAATAGTAAATTTATTAAATTAATGTATAAAATATTTTAGATGATGTCTATATTGAAAATATGAAGTAACAGGTGTTGTTTAGTCGCCCAGCCATGTCCGACTCTTTGCAACCCCATGGACTGCAGCACGCCAGGCCTCCGTGTCCCTCACCATCCCCCAGACTTTGCCCAAGTTCATGTTCATTGTATCACTGATGCCATCCAACCATCTCATCCTCTGACGCCCTCTTCTCCTTTTTATTTTATATTGGAGTATAGTCGATTAACAATGTTGTGATCGTTTCAGGTGAACACCAAAGGGATGCAGCCATTCATACACACGTACCCAATCTCCCCGAAACTCCCCTCCCATCCAGGCAGCCACCTCACAATAAGCAGAGTTCCCTGTGCTAAATAATAGGTCTTTGTTGGTTATCCACTTTAAACATAGTAGTCTGTACATGTCAACTCCCTAACAATCCCCTCCCCCTAATCTTACCCCACTGGCAACCACAAATTCATTCTCTGAGTCTGCGAGTCTGTGTCTGTTTTATAATAAGTTCATTTGTGTCATTTTTTTTAGATTCTACATATCATGTTGGCAGCCCCATAGACTGTAGCCCACCAGGCTCTCTGTCCATGGGATTCTCCAGGCAAGAACACTGGAATAGTTTGCCATCTCCTCCTTCAGGGGATCTTTCCTACCCAGGGATCGAACCCACATCACCTGAGGCTCCTGCATTGGCAGGTGGATTCTTTACCACTTGAGCTACCTGGGAAGCCCAATTCTACCTATAAGGGATGTTATATGATATTTCTCCTTCTCTAGACAGTCTAGTTTTACAATACCTTTTGGGGAGGAACCCAAAAGAGTAAATTTTACTAAGGATAGAATTAGAGTTTAGATATTCATTTCATTACAGAGTGGAGGGAGGGCGCACTTTTGTTATTGCTGTTGCTGTCATGTGTGTGTGTGTGTGTGTGTGTGTGTGTGCATGTGTGTGTGTGCGTGTGCGTGCATGTGCCTGCATGTGTGTCTGCATGTGTGTGAGCACATGTGCATGTGTGTGCGTGGGGGTGTGTGCGTGTGTGTGCATGTGTCTTCATGTGTGTGTGTGCGTGTGTGTGTGCATGTGTGCTTGCAAGATAAAGATATGCTGAGATAACGAAAAGACACAATGTTCTTTTCAACAATTTTCAGAACAGTTCACAGTTTTTGAAGAAGAGATAAGTAGAAACAGCTGAAACCTTGTTTCCCAATAGGATTAAAAGTATGAACTGTATAATGTCCATGAAGTATCTTGGTCTCCATGGAATAACCTGGCAGTTGAACCACAGGGAAGCAGGAAGCCTGCCTTCCTTTCAACTTCTGTCAGCTTTTCCCAATTTCTTGGGTGATTTATCCTCTTTGTACGCTATATCTGAGTAAGATTCAAGAGAAAATATTCCTTGAGGTTTGACTCAGCATCAGGCAAAATGAGATTCAGCACCTAGAGCTATCTCAGCTTCCTGGAATTCCACCACCAATAACTGAAATGTTTCATTTTCCTTTTACCGCTCTCTGTCTTGCTGCCCGAAAGATACGGGAGGTCCGCGGGGGATGGTGACATCTGGGCGTAAGCAGCTCTGTTCTCGTGGTCATTTGCATGTGGTTATGATGGCATTGGGCTTCTCTGGAGGCTCAAACAGTAAGGAATCTGCCTGCAATGCAGGAGACCTGGGTTTGATCCCTGGGTTGGGAAGTTCCCCTGGAGGAGGGCATGGCAACCCCCTCCAGTGTTCTGGCCTGGAGAATCCCATGGACAGAGGGGGCTGGCGGGCTGCAGTCCACGGGGTCACAAGAGTCAGACACGACTGAGCGGCTGAGAAGAGTGCAGCACGTGATGGCATGTTCCTTCTGTGTGTGTGTGTGCGCATGTGTGTGTGCATGTGTGTGTGTGCGTGTGTGTGCTGTGTGTGTGTGTGTGCTGTGTGTGTGCATGTGTGTGTGTCTGTGCATGTGTGTGTGCTGCTGTGTGTGCATGTGTGTGTGTGTGCTGTGTGTGTGCATGTGTGTGTGCATGTGTGTGTGCATGTGTGTGTGCTGTGTGTTTGCGTGTGTGTGCTGTGTGTGCATGTGTGTGTGTGCTGTGTGTGTGTGTGTGCTCTGTGTGTGTGTCTGTGTGTGTGCGTGTGTGTGCTGTGTGTGTGCATGTGTGTGTGTCTGTGCATGTGTGTGTGTGCTGTGTGTGTGTGCATGTGTGTGTGTGTGCTGTCTGTATGTGCATGTGTGTGCTGTGTGCGCTGTGTGTGCTGTGTGTGTGTGTGTGTGCTGTGTGTGTGCATGTGTGTGTGCTGTGTGTGTGTGTGTGTGTGTGTGTGTGCGTGTGTGTGTGAGAGTGTGTGTGTGCGTGTGTGTGCGTGTGTGTGCGTGTGTGTGTGTGTGCACTCAGTCATGTCTGACTCTTTGGTGACCCTGTGGACGATAGCTCGCCAGGCTCTTCTGTCCATGGAATTTTCCCAGCAAGAATACTGGAGCAAAATAATAATAATAGTAATACTGGAGCAAATTGCCGTTTCCTTCTGCAGGGGATCTTCCGGACCCAGGGATTGAACCCATGTGTCTTGCGTCTCCTGCATTCGTAGGCAAGTTCTTTACTAGCTGAGCCTCCAGGAAGCCCACCTCTTTCCTGTAAGTTAGAAAAATAGGATGTGAGTGGGGATACAGAAAAAGAAATCTGAAAAGTATTTCTGTCTGTCTTGTCTTGATCATCATGACAAAAAAGTACTTTTTTGTGGCTTTTGTTGATCCTATCTGAAGTGTTATGATTGGATGATATGCATGGATATTGTGGTTATGGATGATATCCATACCCATACACATATGTGTAAATGTGTGTAAGTAAGTAAATATGAAAGTATACACTGGGACAAAAGACCCAAGATCATGTGTTCTGTTAATTATATGCCATAATTCTACCCTATACTCATGCCCTTATGTGATAGTCTAGTTAATTTGGCTTTACACCTACATTCATTCAAATTAATATATGTGAAAAATGGAAATCACAAAGTATTTGGTGATGTTGTTTTTGCCAGCTTTATTGAGATAGAATTGACATATAACTTTACGTGAGTTTAAGGAATGCAACGTGATTTGATACACCTATGTACTGTGAAAATGTTTACGACAGTGAGTTTAACTAACATATCCTTCACCTTACATAATTGCCATTGAAGTGAAGCTGTTACAGCGAGAACATTTAAGATTTACTCCCAGAGCAACACTCAAGAATACGGTGCTGTTAGCTATACCATGATGTACATTAGACCCAGAACTTACTCATCTTAATAATGAGAAGTTTTTGTACCGCCCTTTGACCAACATCCCCCCATTTCCCCAACCCCCAGTCCCTGGTACTCATCGACCTATTCTCTGTCTCTCCACACATAAGCAGTCTCATATGAATTTCATCTTTCTCCATCTGACTAACTTCACTTAATAAAATAATGTCTAAGTCCACGCCTGTTGCTGCAAAGGCATTTCACTCTTTGTAATGGCTGAGTAATATTCCACTGTCTATATGATCCATTCATCTGTCGGTGGACATTTAGGCTGCTTCCATATCTTGACTATTGTAAACAGTGCTAAGAACATTGGGGTGCAGGTCTCCTTTCTAAGCTGTAATTTCACACGCATGCAGCCGTGGAAGCCGGGGCTAGCTGCGGGTACAGACGGGGTGCTGGCTGGAAGCTGGTATAAGGAGGTGGGAGGGGCTCGGGTGGTTGGCATCTGGGAACGTGAACACCTGTGGGGTAACAAACAGTGAGATGTGCCCGGGGCCCCCCGAGGTGGCGGAGCTGGCTGCTGGCTTGCTGGGTGGGGAAAGCTGTCGGGGTCCTGCACAGAGCCGGTCCCTGGGAACCCCCGTTGCCCCCACTATGCGGATGTACCGGGAGCCTGTGCCTGCTTCCCTGCCCCAGCCGCCTCTTCAGTCTTAGCTTCGCCAGCCTCTGGGTTTGGTAAAGCCAGAGGGCTTCCTCTGGGGACGCTGGTCAGCCACTTGGCTGTCCGTTCTCAGGGAAGGGAAGTCTGTCTAGCCAGGGAGTTCCCTGCTGGCATGGGCAAGTGCCAGGCTGCGGGTGAGACGCGGTGGAAAAAGCGAAGCTCTCCTTCCTCCCCTCCTGTGTGGTCATGCTCAGGCTTTCTGTTCCGCTGCCTGCGCTGAAGTTTCGGAGGTGGGCTCCCGAGCCCTCCCAGAGCTGTTTCTGATCGGGGACCATTCCTCTTTGTGAGGGGAGGCATCCTGGGGTCTCCCACACTGCCATCTTGGCGATGTCATTTTGGGGGTTGTTCCAAACGATGAGAAAAACACAGCACTTTGGCCTCTTGATGGATTGAATTAAATGGGTCAAAGTCTGAAAGTGTGCATTTTCATCTTTCCTATATCCATTTTGGTAGACTGAGGCTAAAGTACTACAGCTGAAAACTTACAATTTTGAAACACGATTCCTAAGAGGGATATATTTAGAAGTTGAAAGGGATTTTTAAAAAAAAGCTTTCAATATTACCAGCTGGATTTTATTACTCCGTGTTCTCCATATACACAGAACCAATAGGACGTATCTATGTATACGATTTTTCTGTTTTGATTTCTGTGGGAGTACGGCTGATTTACAGTGCCTGTTAGTTTCAGGTGTACCACAAAGTGGGTGTTATGTTATGCACATACACTGTTGTTGTTTAGTCTCTAAGTGTATCTGATGCTTTTGCGACCCCAAGGACTGTAGTCTGCCAGGCTCCTTTGTCCATGGGATTTCCCGGGCAAGAATATTGGAGTGAGTTGCCATTTCTTTCTCAAGGGGATCTTCCTGACCCATCTTCCTGACCCATCTTCAATCTTCCTGATCGAACACTGCATCTCCTGCATTGCAGTGATTCTTTATCACTGAGCACCATATCCTCTCTTTTTAAGATTCTTTGCCCATACAGGCCATTACACAGTATTGAGTAGAGTTCCCTGTGCTACAAAGTAGAACCTTAGTAGTTTCTGTTGCATATACAGTAGTGTATATATGTCAATCTATAGTTTTTTTTTTCTTAAACCACTTCCTTGAGGTATGACTGACATATTGAAAATTGTACATACTTAGTATATACAACTTGATGAGTTTGGAGATAAATGTATACCTGTGAAACCATGACTATAATCTCTATTGTAGACATTAAAAGAGTACATCTTACGTTGTGTTCTTATCACAAAATAATATCATCATAATAATAAATAAATAGTGCAATAGGGAACTTTCGGAGGTGATAAATCTGTTTATGGCAAAGAAGATTTCTCACGAGGAACTGGCCCACAAAGTTCCTTTTACAGAAGTAAGAATTCCCACAATCCAGGAAGCCCAGGAGACCAGGGACGCAGGTCAGGGTTCAAACACCAGGGAAACTGATGGTGTCGATCCCAGTCCAAGTTCAGAAGAAAGTGTGCTCCGGTTCATGCAAAGTCAGGAAAAGAAGAAGGCATGAGTGTCCGCGACCCCCGACCTCGGCCCTGTGTTCCAGTCAAGGCCTCAGGACGGGAGGGCGCCCACCACACTGGGGATGGTGACCTGCTTTACTGAGTCACCCATTCAAACGGTCATCCCCTCGAGCCACAGCCTCACAGACACACCCAGAATTAACGTTTAGCCAAACATCTGCACTGCCGACCCAGGGGGTAAAATTGACACATAAAATCAACCGTGATAGGATCCTATTTTCCAAAAGATTACATGTAGTGTCTGTTTTGGCTTCCCAGGAGGCTTAGCAGTAAAGAACTCGCCTGCCAATGAAGGAGACGTGGGTTCGATCCCTGGGTCAGGAAGATCTCCTGGGGGAGGAAACAGCAGCCCACTCTGGTACTCTTGCCCGGGAAATCCCACAGACAGAAGAGCCTGGTGGGCTGCAGTCCACGGCCGAAGAAGGTCAGACATGACTTAGTCACTAAACAGCAACAGTGTCTGTTTTCACGAGTCCTGCCAATGAGATAAGAGAAAATCCTTGGCCCAGAGCCTGATATACATTAGATAACAAGGGAATGTTTTCATTCATTTATTAATACACTTAAGTGGAAATTTAACATAAATGCCATCTCCTCTAGTGCCTTATCTCATCACCAGATGATGGGCCCCTAAAACACACTCAGACTTCATTTGCATTTTATTCCCTTGGTGCAGCCCTGAAGCAATTGTATATACATCCAATACTGTACATGCATCAAAGGGCATTCATGTGTAGGCAAAGTTTGCTGCCACTCACCAAGATTTCCTAAAGGAAATAAACCCTGAATATTCATTGGAAGGACTGATGCTGAAGCTGAAGCTCCAGTCCTTTGGCCACCTGATGCAAAGAGCCAACTCATTGGAAAAGACCCTGATGCTGGGAAAGACTGAAGGTGGAACAGAAGGGGACGACAGAGGATGAGATGGTCGGATGGCATCACCAACTCAATGGACACGAATCTGAGCAAACTCTGGGAGATAGTGAAGGATAAATAAGCCTGGTGTGCTGCCGTTCATGGGGTCACAAAGAGGCGGACATGACTGAGCGACTGAACCACAGCACCAAACAGAAGTGGGGAGAAATGTGAGGCTGCTCTCACCACTACTAAAATAGCACACTCACTGTCTAGCATTTTCCCCATCTGTTTATTTCTTAAGTGGGAAGGTTTTCCTGCCTCTAAGCATGCGAGAATCCTCCAAGGGGTTATTTCTTCAGCCCATTGACACAGTCTGGCATATAGTAGGAATTACCGAAGATGTGCTGCCCTCTGAAGAAAAAGTAGTTGTTGATCATTTTGATGAATGGACACCAGGTGCATACCTGAGTATATCTTAGTTAGGTCCACAATTCAGAGAAGAAAAGCTATACCACATAAAAAGTGGATGCCTCCAAAAGTATATTTCCCCAAATTCACCATTTTCCCAGAATCAGTCCTATACCAACAATATGGTCAGTCACCCATGTGTTATCTTTCTCTGGCCTAACATGTGTTCTAGAAAAACACAGACAGTACTGGAGGGCAGTCAAGCACCTTTTCCTGGAATACGCCATTTGTTGTTCCTTCGATGAAGTGGGTCTCTTTTCCTCCATCTCCACTACCAAAGACTGTCCCCCTTCCACCAGTCTGACTGCAGTCAAAGTTCAGTTCAGTCGCTCAGTCGTGTCTGACTCTTTGCAACCCCATGAATCGCAGCACACCAGGCTTCCCTGTCCATCACAAATTCCCGGAGTTTACTCAAACTCATGTCCGTTGAGTCGGTGATGCCATCTAACCATCTCATCCTCTGTCGTCCACTTCTCCTCCTGCCCACAATCCCTCCCAGCATCAGGGTCTTTTCCAATGAGTCAACGTTTCCCATGAGGTGGCCAAAGTATTGGAGTTTCAGCTTCAGCATCAGTCCTTCCAATGAACACCCAGGACTGATCTCCTCTAGCATGGACTGGTTGGATCTCCTTGCAGTCCAAGGGACTCTCGAGAGTCTTCTCCAAAATCACAGTTCAAAAGCATGAGTTCTTCGGGGCTCAGCTTTCTTTATAGTCCAACTCTCACATCCATACATGACCACTAGAAAAACCATAGCCTTGAACTAATGGACCTTTGTTGGCAAAGTAACATTCTCTGCTTTTTAATATGCTGTCTAGGTTGGTCATGACTTTCCTTCCAAGGAGTAAGCGTCTTTTAATTTCATGGCTGCAGTCACCATCTGCAGTGATTTTGGAGCCCAAAATAATAAAGTCAGCCACTGTTTCCACTGTTTCCCCATCTATTTGCCATGAATAGACTGGTTCCAAATAGGAAAAGGAGTATGTCAAGGCTGTACATTGTCACCCTGCTTATTTAACTTATATGCAGAGTACATCATGAGAAACGCTGGGCTGGAAGAAGCACAAGCTGGAATCAAGATTGCCGGAGAAATGTCAATAACCTCAGATATGCAGATGACACCACCCTTATGGCAGAAAGTGAAGAAGAACTAAGGAGCCTTTTGATGAAAGTGAAAGAGGCGAGTGAAAAAATGGGCTTAAAGCTCAACATTGAGAAAACTAAGATCATGGAAGCCAAAGGGATCTTCTTAAATTTCAGATAAGATTATTTCATCCCTCGCTCACTCTTCAAGTAGAGTCAACAAGTCCTAAGTGAGCCTGCGAGTCTGTTTGTGACCCGCTTTCTCCTGAATTCAGCAGCTGCATCTCACACTAAGCCTCTCACTCCCCAGGCGGCGGCCACTCTGGTTTCTCAGTTCACGGCATCCTTGCATTCGCAAGTTCTTCCGTCTGGAGTGGTGACCCCGTCCTATGACTACGACCCACTTACTCTTTAAGCCTCAACTTAACTGTCAGGTCTTCAGGGGAGGCTTGCCTGATCTCACCAAGCTGGGTCAGGACCCTCCCGTACAGGGTGGCAGTATCCTGCGATGCTTCCTCTCTTCCCCTTTCCAAAATCTCATAAAAAATTAATAAACTGGGTTCAGTTCAGTTCAGTTGCTCAGTCATGTCCGGTTCTCTGCAACCCCAGGGACTGCAGCACGCCAGGCCTCCCTGTCCATCACCAACTCCCAGAACTTACTCAAACTCATGCTCACTGAGTTGGTGATGCCATCCAGCCATCTCATCCTCTCTCATCCCCTTCTCCTCCGGACCCCAATCCCTCCCAGCATCAGGGTCTTTTCCAATGAGTCAGCTCTTCGCATCAGGTGGCCAAAGTATTGGAGTTTCAGCTTCAGCATCAGTCCTTCCAATGAACACCCAGGACTGACCTCCTTTAGGATGGACTGGTTGGATCTCCTTGCAGTCCAAGGGACTCTCAAGAGTTTTCTCCAACACCACAGATCAAAAGCATTGATTCTTTGGTACTCAGCTTTCTTTATAGTCCAACTCTCACATCTATACATGACCACTGGAAAAACCATAGCATTGACTAATGGACCTTTGTTGGCAAAGTAATGTCCCTGCTTTTATCTAGGTTGGTCATAACTTTCCTTCCAAGGAGCAAGCATCTTCTAATTTCATGGCTTCAGTCACCATCTGCAGTGATTTTGGAGCCCAAAAAATAAAGTCTTTCACTGTTTCAATTGTCTCCCCATCTGTTTGCCATGAAGTGATGGGACCAGATGCCATGATATTAGTTTTCTGAATGTTGAGTTTTAAGCCAACTTTTTCAACCATGTAGTGGCTCAATGTCTATACCCCGCATTCTATTCTCCATGAAGGAAGAACCATGTCTATCTTATTTACTATTATATTCCTGAACTTAGCGTTATTTCTGATATGTAGTTGATAATGTGTAAATATTTGCTGAATTGGTGAATCAGATTGTGGAATCTCCATGGAGACATTTCCCAAGTAATATTTCTAGCGGACGTGAAGGCCATTAAAAGGTGGCAGTCAGATTCACAGTCATCTGTCTGCTGATGATAAAGTAAATGTCCTATAGGAGACATAAGTACTGGTTTTCATTACTGGAGAATAGAAAATAGCTTGAGTGAACTGAGCCAGATGGTCCACGAACAAGGCCTCAGAAATAAAACAGGGATGCTGAACTTGGGTGATCAAGAAATATTTCAAAAGTTATACATCAGGCTCAGTTCAGCTTTACACCAAGATCGAACTGTTTTCAGCAATTAATGCAAGTCGCTTCACCTTTCTTTGATTCCACAGTGTCTGCGTGCTCTACAGAATCTCAGGAGATAAACTAACTTGAACATTTCCCAGTTCACATCTTTTTCTCCCCTTTCTTTCCTCTATTTTTCTTCCCTTCTTTTCTTCACCTTGAATCTTCCATGACAAATACCTAAATCATATATGACTGAATGTTGAGGAACATTTCCTTTGGTCAGGGCTGATTTCCACCCCACTTCCCACAACCAAGGAAAATGACTATCCTCACTATGTAAGCAATAAGCTATGGCACTGTAAGTATTCAAGGTAAAAACGTTAGCTTGGTGGGAAAAAAAGAAATTATGTAGCTGAGAAAACAATGAGCAATATTCAGGATGGTTCAGAAAAATAAATTTCACATTTTATAGCATCTTATCACTTATAAAGTCCTTCTGCATTCAGTTTCTCCTGAGGCTGGCTTCAATCATAGCTAGGTAATTTTTACCAATGTGATAACTGAGGCAGAGAATTTCTGGCTCGAGGTCACGGAGTTAATAAAGCAATTATTGGAAACTAAATCTACATTTTTTTTTCTTTTTTGCCTCCGTATGTCTTTGTAATTATCAGGTCTGGTTTCTCTATTACAAAGAGAAGCAATAAGCCCAAAGGATTATTTGCAGGAGCTTCTGAATCAATGGAGCCCAAGTCTTACTCTACTCGGGAAACCTTCATCCTGCCGAGAGCTCTCTTCAGAGCCTCCTTCACTTCCTTGTTCCTCAGGCTGTAGATCAGTGGGTTCAGCATCGGGATGACCACAGTGTAAAATACTGACACAATCTTGTCCTCCCAGAGAGATTTTCCCATGTTACCCTTCAGGTATATGAATATGAGCGTCCCAAAGAAAAGAACCACTGCGGATATGTGAGAAGCGCAGGTGGAGAAGGTCTTGGCTTTGCCACCAGCTGAACGAATCTTCAGAATGGCCCGAAGGATGAACAGGTAGGATACGAGAATCACTGAAACGCTGGTTGCAATCACCAAGAAAGCTAAAAGGTAGATCAGCCGTTCTCGTGGCCTGGTCTCACTGCAGGCAAGCTTCAGCAGAGGTGGGAGGTCACAGAAAAAGAAATCCACGTGGTTCGACTTACAGAAGGAGATGGAGAAGGTGCAGCCAGTGCGGACCACGGAGTTGACCGCGGCACCGCCGTACGCCCCGGCCACCAGCCCCAGGCGGGCCTGGGGCGTCATGGCCGAGGCGTAGAGGAGAGGTTTGCACACGGCCACGTAGCGGTCGTAGGCCATCACGGCCAAAAGGAAGCACTCGGCACTGGCACAGAGGGTGAAGAAGAAGAACTGCGTGGCACAGCGCTCAAAGGTGACGGTGCCCTTATCGTTCCGCAAGGTCTCCAGCAGTTGAGGGACAATAACGGAGGCGTAGCAAATGTCCAGGAAGGAGAGGTGGCTGAGGAAAAAGTACATGGGGGTCTGGAGGCGAGGGTCGCTCTGAACCAGCGCCATCACGCCCAGGTTGCCTCCCAGGTTGATGAGATAAAGGAGCAGAAACACGAAGAAGAGACCCGTCTGCAGCTCGGCCCACCGCTGGAACCCCAGCAGAATGAATTCTGTTACCGCAGTGCCGTTCCCTGCCATGAGTCCTCGGCTGCCCCCTGAAATCAAAACAGAAAACCTCACTAAAGATAAATGAAGATGAACACGGCTGGATCTGACCACTTGCAGCAAATCTCTTTGCAGGTTTTGAATAATTTCATTTATTTTTGACCGCGCTGGGTCTTCGTTGCTGTGCGCGGCTCTCTCGCGGGGCGAGCCGGGCTGCTGTCCAGTTGCGGCGCATGGACTTCTCACCGCAGCGCCTTCCCTTGTGAGCACCAGCTCTAGGGCGTGCGGCCTCAGTACTGTGGCTCGTGGGCTCAGTAATTTCTGCTCCCAGGCTCTAAAGAGCGCAGGCTCAGTAGTCGTGGCCACGGGCTTAGATGCTCGGCAGCATGTGGGACCTTCCCAGATCAGGGACCAAACTCGGGTCTCCTGCGTTGGCAGGCAGTCTTCACCACTGAGCGACCAGGGAAGTCCTCACTTCACAATCTTTACAAACTCTTTTTCATTGGATCTTGCAGAGATCCTTACAAGCACATATTTGTTCATCTTGCTTTTCGGGAGAAGAATATGATGGTCCAAGAGGTAAAGTGACTAGCTCATAATTTCATAGTAAAGAGGCAAAACCAGAGCTAGAATGCAGCTTCATAGGCAATTCCTAACTGCTTACAGTTCAGAACTGGAAACAGTCATCGGCCTCCCTAAAGAGTAAGGAGAAACCCTAGCGGCATAGCACTGAGGACATGACCTTTGAAATCAGACCGTGGTTCCCATCTCTTGAGACCTTGGCCAAGTTAATTCATCTTTCTCAACCTTAGTCTCCTTGTTGGTTGAATGAGAATGTCAATGCTAAAGTCATGACATTACTGCAAAGGACACAAGTGTATCTAACATTTGGTCTGACTCACACACTTAGAATTATTTTTCTCTAAATTCTGCAACAATGTAACATGCTTCTAGGTTCATGTATATTCTGGAATCTTATCTCCAAGTCCACAGCCACTTGGAGTTCTAATATCAACTCTATCTTTCTCCGTGGCTTTTTTGATGTGCATATGAACCCAATAGAGTTGGATGCAAGACGGTGAGCTGTGAAGAGCAAGAACTGCTAAAACTCCTACAAGCTGTTGCCCGCCAAGTCTCTTCTTCCTCTCTGCTTCTGCCAAGCAACATGCCCTGGTTTTCACCTTCTCCTATTCCAAAGGAACTGTCCCATTATTTTAAAATGCCAGATCACTATCAATTGGTAAGAATCATGAATCATGCCATTCCAGAATTAGCCTGCAGAGCTCCTCAAGGGACAGAGCCATCACGCTGATTCAGAATTCCAATGAAGACCGAGGGCTTGCCGAGTACGCAGACAATCTTGCTTCTGAACCTTTTGGGTGCTCATCATCTGGGGTAATGGAAATTCTGAATGTGGACTTCAAAGGTGATTCTTTTTGTCCTCCCTGCATCCTTCAAACAAGAACTGAATTTGAGAGAGCTCTCACAGGATTTTAAATAATGAGGAAAATAAAACTTGGGCCAATGTTTGGCAAAAGCTGATCTAATGATGAAATAAATGTCAGTATCTGGTATTTATCCCTTCCCACTGAAGTCCTACTAATGTAAATATTTAGGAGTTCTTTTCTTTCCTCAGGGCCCAACATAATATTGACTCTCAACCAAAACAATGACTTGCTGCGTTCTTGGAATTCACACAAATCATCTTGACCAAAAAGGGAAAAAAAGAGAGAGAGACTTATGCTCATTTATTTATTCAGTAAGAATCTGCTGAGAATTTACAATGCATGAGGCACTCTTCCGGTTGCCGGGAAGAAAACACAGACAGAGATCTTTCCCTTGTGAAGTGCTCGTTCTAGCAGAAGGGCCAGGCACACACGACATACATTTTAAAAAAGAACTATATTTTTTCCCCATGATAGAAGACAAGTGCTATGAAACACGCGTGCACACACAGAGGTTTGGGAGACCCAAAATACGTGGAGGAGTGTTATACAGGTTCATCAAGGAAGGTTCACTGAAAAGGTGACATTTCTGCAGAGATGGTAGGGATCGGGGAGCTACTCTTGCTCATTTGCACACATCATTTATCCAGGAACAATAGGAAATGAAGACACCAGCATGGACCACTTCGCTTCCATTACACAACATACAGAATCCTTCGGGTCCTTCTGAGACCCAAACACAACTTTGTTCAGAAGGGCCAACCTCCTAGCACAGAGAGAAACCCCTAAGGTATCAGAGGCTCGATAATCAGCCCGAGGTCACTCAAGGCAAAGGTAGACTAGAATAAAGCACAGTGGCGAGAAAAAGGGCCCAGAAGACAGACAGAGCTTGTTCCAAACTCAGCTGTTTCTGTCTGTGTGACCTTGGGCGAGGTGTTTGACCTCTAGACTCTCAGACACGATATCTTTTCAATAGCAACAACTCCTCTGTGGTGCTGCAGGAGGCAAGAGAGATAATTCATGGAAATACACACGAGGGGCCTAGCACAGAGTAAGCACTCAGGTCATTGCTACAGAATGATTTTTCAGCCACTAGGTTGTTCTGCCATTCAGAAATTGAGTTTACCTCCATTCTATTACTGAGTAAAATGAGGCTCAACTGGTTAAACCAACCTTCCCAAGGCCACACCAGGACCTCTGGCTCTAAATTCACCAACCGACACGTGACTCGTGATTTGGCCCGGGAAGTGAGACGCTAGCCCGGCTCCGGCTGCCCCAGGCGGGAGGCGGGAGTCAGCTCCCCCTCCTCCCAGCACTCCCCCTGAGACACTTGTAGATCTCCCCCGCGGGAGGGGGGCTGTCTCCCTGGGAGTGGAGGGTCACGGTGGGCAGGCCGCTGATTACGCTGAGCCAGCGAGCGTGCCCCAGGGGAAGGCTGGGAGCAGCGTCTGGAGGCCTGCACGGATGCCTGCTGTCCGCCGCGAGGGTGGTGTGTAACCTCAAGCAGCTCTCTCTTCATCTCTGGATCTGTGTCCTCATGTGAGCAGACTGGACTCAATCACCTCGAGCCCTGCGTCCTGTTCTATGGTGTGATGACCCCTCTTCTCCCCTAAAAGTCCCACGATGGAGGAAAGGGGCGTGTAGGAACAGCGAGGAGGAAGACCGGCCTTCAGACCGCAGTCGCGCTGAGTGAGGTCTGTCCAGGTGCTCTGCACACACTGCCTGCCTCCTTGACCCGTCACAGCGCCCCGACACTGGAGACTGCTACTATCTTTACTTAGACTGGGGAATAGAGGCTTGCAGAGATGAAGCAGTTTGGTTCAGGTAAAGCACCGGACTCCCCTGGTCGCTCAGTGGCAAAGAGTCTGCCTGCGATTGCAGGAGACGCAGCTTTGATCCCTGGGGTCATGAAGATCCTGGGGAAGGACAGTAACCCACTCCAGTATTCTTGTCTGGGAAACCCCACGAGCAGAGGAGCCTGGGGCTACAGTCCAGGCGCAGCGAAAGAGTCAGACACAACTCAGATGCTAAACAACAACAACCGCAGGCTGGGATTTGAACCAAGGTCTACTGGACTTCACGGTCATGCTGCCAACAGCTCACAAGGGCGGTAATGAGTTTCCATCTAGTGAGCACCTTTCCACCACAACCAGAACTTTCCACTGGCTTTACAAGCATTACTCCCTACATTTGGGCAAAGAGGAGAGTAACATGAATTAAATAAAAATTTTGGAAACTGACCACAGCTCTGAAAACACTGCACACGTTCTCCTTTTTGTAGTATCATCTTTATTGGCCCTGCCTCGTCTGCAGGGATGTGAGGAAGACCACGTGCCCAAGACCACCAGCAGAATCAAACTCCAATCAAGAACGTGCCACCACCAGGAACCGTCACCTCCGGCACAGGTTTAAGTGGCGAGGGAAAGGCCACGTGACCAACCTTGGTCCTGGCTCCTCACCAGTTCCCACCTGTTCCTCTGCTTTGCCCAAGTCTCATTCCTCATTTTTTATTTATTATCTTGCTACATGTCATACATTTTTATAAGCCACTTTAAATCTCCTCTGGAAAGAGATATTGATGAATAAATAAATACAAAATAAAATCGCCTGTTTGCCAGAAGCCAAGCTCATCAGAAGCAGCAGCCATCAGACCAATAACAGCGCCGCCAGAGGCCTTTGCCAAATGGATTCTGGAGAGACAGTGCACTCGTCAGACCCAGCTAAGGATGGTGGAGAAAGGCAGATGGTCCGGGGAGAAAACGGACAGCTCGGGGAGGTCTCCAGGTCTGTGCTACTGCACTCAGCTCCTGAATCTTCATAGACCCAGATTCAAGGGTAGTGACCTAGGACTGCATCTTGAAACCGTGAAAAGCATGGAGGGTCTCCTAATCCCTGACGTACTCTGTCTGAGTGCGTGTGTCTTTTTTAACTTTCTATTTTATATTGGAGTGTAGCTGATTATCCATGTTGTGTTAATTTCATATGTATAGCAAAGTGAGTCAGTTATACATATACAAGTACCTATTTTTCTTCTAATTGTTCTCCCATTTAGGTTGTTACATAACATCACGCAGAGTTCCCTGTGCTACACACCGGGCCATTTTGTTTATCCATTTTAAATATAGCAGTGTGTACCTATCACTTAAGTATGATCCTTCTGAGCATCACGTACATCTACTTTTCAAGGGGCAGAGGCAAGTGTTAGAGAAAACCCAGGTTGGCAAGTGTTTGATGATCTTCTTTTTTTTTTTTTTTTTTTTTTTTTTATTTGTTGGAGGCTAATTATTTACAACATTGCAGTGGTTTTTGTCATACATTGAAATGAATTAGCCATGGATTTACATGTATTCCCCATCCCGGTCCCCCCTCCCACCTCCCTCTCCACCCTATCCCTCTGGGTCTTCCCAGTGCACCAGGCCTGAGCACTTGTCCCATGCATCCAACCTGGGCTGGTGATCTGTTTCACCCTAGATATACATGTTTCGATGCTGTTCTCTTCATAGGAGCCGGAAAGTTTGTTCTCTCCAAGACGAGTTCCACCTCGCCTTGTGATGCATTGTCTAAACTCCCGAACTGGTCTAAAAGGATTGATGATTCTAGACAGAATAGCCAATTGGTTTCCTAATGTTATGGCTGGAGAAAACCAACAGCAGCTGCACAAAATCTCTAGGCAGGGAGAAGAACCATGGATCACTGCAGCCTCAGAGGAAAGTATTTGGTCCCAGGCAATTTAGATAAACTAAGCTGCTGGGGAAATATGAGTGGAACAGGGAAGCAGCAGCTTCCTGTTTTTGGAGCCCACAAAATAGCTGAAGTTGCTGGGTTTTAAGGATGCACAGTAAGAAAAGGCATCCTTAAAGCCATCATAAACCCACCACGCTCCATGGTACTGAGCAACGTCAGCACTGCACGTTCTGAGCGATCTGTTATCTATTTGTTGCTGGGCACAGAAATATCTCCCTTCCAGACACTTCCTGGGGGACCACGAACTCTAGGTTATCTTTCCCCCACATTAGTCATGTCTGCTCAAGACTCACAGCTTCATTTTTATACTGGCCAACTCACCTGGGCTTCCCTGGCGGCTCAGCGGTAAGAGACGAAGGTGAGGAAATGGCAGCCCACTCCGGTCCTCTCGCCCGAGAAATCCCATGGACAGAGGAGCCTGGCTGTCTGCAGTCCGTGGGGTCGCAAAAGAGCCGGACATGACTTAGCTACCGAACAGCAGCAACAAGACACAGCCAGGACATCCAATCCACACATCCCAAAGCTGACGGAGACAGACCTCCAGACTGACTGCTCTCTGCGATTACTAACCTCCCCCAAACCACCACTGATCTCAGAATACTAAGGGGTTTTGAAGCAAAGATGCCCAGCAGGTTTTGGTGTTTAACATACTGGACTAGGAGCCAAGAGGCTACTATGGGCTAATCGAGAAAATATATGGGAAGATGATTCTCAACGTAATAAGTCTGCACTTGGAAAGGATTGTTAGCAGGGCCCAGATGCCAGCTTTACAATAGCTCACACTGTGGAAAATACAGAGCCATGGATCTGAAGATTATTTATATAGCTCAGCAAAACTAAACCACTTAGATCCTCCAAGTCAGGGTTAAAGTGATTTTAAAAGGGTAAGATAAAAAGGTTGTACAATGTGCCTAAATTTATGCAGCCATTGCTCTCAGCTGGAAATATGCAACTAAGGTTTCTAAAGGATCTTCCTTTGTATTCTATGCCAACCAGTATGTTGTCCACTGGGGTTGCAGTGATGAACATACAGAACTAAACAAACATTAGGTGATAATGATCTTCCCTGGGCCACTAGAATACAGCTGGCATCATCTGCTTGTGGTAACTTCATAGGAAAAAGGAATAAAGGAACGAGGCACAAGACAATTTGCCACTCACGGTGTCAGCGAGGACTTGGGTCTTAAGGATGTTTAAGTGGTGGGAGGAAAAGAAACTTAACTGCTTCCTGCACCAACACTCTGTGTCCAGGTAAAAGGTAGCTCAATCTAGAGATGAAAAGAGACTATTTAAGAGCTCCCCTTTGTCTCAGAAATTTGTTTGGAAGAAAACTTTAATTGGCCATTTTCTAGTTGAGTTTAAACTTATACATAGGAAAGTAATCTCCAGCAAACCTCACTGAAAAATAGGACAGAACCAGCATGGTGTCATGGAATTAGAATGCTTTGAAGTTCTATCACACTGGGCTCAAGTCCCAGCCAGTCATGTAAATTATCTGAACTTCAGTTGTGTCATGTATAAGATGGACAGGATTAACACCCAAGTCACAGGAATGCTCGAGGCTGCAATTAAAGGCATGCGTTCTCAACAAAGACTGGTTCTGCTGCATGCCATGAAAAGCGTGAACACCCCTTCCCCAAATGACAGGCGACTCTCGTGATCCCTGCCTTTAAAACCCTGTCCTTCCATGATCCCATCTGATCTTCACACAGCCCATTTTGAGGGGAGGCAATTGGGATTTGGAGAGGTCACCAGACTTGTGCAGAGGTCACATAGCTAGGAAGAAAAGCAGCCAGAACTGAGAATCCCTCCACCTCACCTCCCAGTCCCTCAGCACGGCGGCCATAGGGATACAGGTACCCCCCCCAACACCCCGAAGGTGGGACGTTGGGGGCCGTAGACGGGAGATCTGGAAAGTGGAAATCTCGAGTTCTCCCTCACTGTGTGATCCTGCAGTCAACTTCTAGAATGCTACATACATTCACTCCAAACACTGACCTCAAATCTCTCACGCTTCATCACTGCCTGCTCTCTCAGCCACTTCTGCCCCCTGGACAGAAAGTGCAGTCAACTCTTGGAAATTACAGGATTCTCTGATGGTCACAGCTCTGCCCTTTGGACTTCGGACAGATGGAGCAGAGGTGAGGAAAAGAGATCCGGAGACGAAGGGGGTCTTGCCAAGAAGCGAACACCAGTGGAAAATTCTGGGGGTGACAGGTCTCCTGCAGCCTGCTGAGACACTCTTTCTACTGTCTGGACTGCACCTCCTTTTCCGAATCCTAGCTTTTCTGTGTCCCAGAGCAACTCAAGCCTTCTGCCTCTTGGAGAGTGATGAGAATAGATGAGCCGACCCCAGCAAAGGGGGATGGGAGGGGAGAGGCGTTCTGATGATGGGGAATACCTGGATAGAACAGGTCCTGCAGCCCTGGGTGGGGTTTTTTCACCTTCTCACCCCCTCAGGGCTTCTTCCCTGGTGGCTCAGATGGTAAAGAATCCGCCTGCAGTGCAGGAGACCCAGGTTCGATCCCTGGGTCAGGAAGGTCCCCTAGAGAGGGGATGGCAACCCACTCCAGTACTCTTGCCTGGAGAGTTCTGTGGACAGAGGAGCCTGGTGGGCTTCAGACCATGGGGTCACAAAGAGGTGGACGTGACTGAGCAACTAACACTTTCACTTTCAACCTCCTTAGAGCTTCTCCCAAAATCAGCACCCAGTTGATCAGTCCTGAAAGAAAGACCTCAATTGTCTATGCTTTAGGTCAGGAAGCTCCCCTGGAGAAGGGAATGGCTACCCACCCCAGTCCTCTGGCCTGGAGAATCCCATGGACAGAGGAGCCTGGAGGGCTACAGTCCAAGGGGTCGCAAAGAGTCAGACACGACTGAGTGATTCATGGACCCTAGTCTGAAAGAATCTGAGATTTCCCTCTGACCCACAGCAGAAATCCCACATAGGGCATCTCTGATGGCTGACCTTTGAGCTAATGGTGACCCTTTCCAACCAATCTTTATGGAGCTGGAACAATCCCCACGATGGGGACATTATTCTCCCACATTTCTGTTTTAGAGCCTTCCTATCATTTCCAGCTCTGCTTATAATGTCAGTACTGTCACATTCCAAAAGCCTACCGGAGTTTTACAAGTTTCTTAAATATTCAACGAGAGATGCTTCTTGCTCTTTCCCTTTTCTCAGTATAACCCCTTAATTGAAAGAGCCTCCCTAGTCTTCCACATGGTCTCACCTACCTTGTCTCTGATTCTAAAAACCATCACTTGGAGGAGGTGTGCGGTGCATTATCAGTCCCGTGACACAGATGAGGGGACTAAGACCCAAACGTGCTGAGCGTCTTGCATCCCGGCAGGGGAGATGAACTAACAACTCCCAGTACGCTGTGCTCCACATGAACCACACTAGCTTTGACCCTGCTCTCCAAAGAAAAGAGAGATGACCCCTTTTTCGATGAGAGGAAACCAAGATTCAAGCCTGTCAAGTATGTTTTGAATCTAGACTGTGGTTCATTTCCTCTCTGATCTAATTTGGCCACGCTTACCTTCGGCAGGAGCAAGAGCTCCTTTCCTGGAAGACGAGGCTGGATGGGAGCAGAATGTGACGTGAGGTCCGAAAGTGGCTTTTGGAGACGAGAGGAATAAACATCTTGAGCGCCTGCAGCTCATAAGCCGTGACATCCACAGAAGCACCCATTGATGGATGCCTAGACTTCTGTCCTGTTCTGGGTGCTCCAGGAAGGCAATTAGAAAACCGGGGTGTGGGACTTCGCCACTGATTGGGTGTCTCTAATCAGGCCCTGAGCTTCTAATTAGGCTTCTCTGAGCCCCAGAGGAGATAAACCTTCAGAAAACAGCCCCTGCACAATTAGCTTTCTCAGTTCCTCCCCACTCAAACTGTGTCTGATCTGGCAGTCCTATCATAATTTAGTCTCATTGCGGGGATGGGAGAGATATTTCCACACCCTGAGATGTTCTCAACCACCCAAGGTGACACCTTCTGAACAATCTCATTTTTGGGGCACGAGTGAAATTAGTGATTATGTGGAGTCCCAGAACACTGCCTGCTCTTTGACTCAACTAACATTAACAGTCTGTCTTCACAAAGCAGAAAGAGAGACACAGACATAGGGAACAAACACATGGACCCCAAGGGGGAAAGGGGGTAAGGGGAATGAACTGAGAGACTGGGATTGATGCATATACACTGCTGTGTATAAAACACTAACTAACGAGAGCCTACTATGGCGCCCAGGGAACGCCACTCTGCGCTCTGCGGAGACCTCAGCTGGGAAGGAAGCAGCATCTCCTGCATCGGCAGGCAGATTCTTTACCACTGAGCCACGGGGAAGTCCAGTGAAAACATTTAAACCACTGTAATCACACCATTCCAACAAGCACTGTTATAGTTGGGGGAAAGGCACCAAGACGAAGCTATTTAGCACATAAACTCTGGCAGTAGACTGTGTGTGTTCAAATCCTCCTTCCCTGTGATGGGAATTTAAAGAACTATTGTGACTTCTCGAAACCCACCTCCTGAGATGGACATGGAGATTAAAGATGTTCCGTAGAAAACATACAGAACACTCATGCATCTTGAGTGTCAAGCTTTTAGAAAGCATTTGTTTTCTATTTTCTATTGAGCTTCTTAATATTTAATCTAAAACTATTTCAAACAGAGAGAGAAATGCAGAAAATAATGTACATGACCCCAGGTGCCTGCCGTTAGTACATTAGTCTGTGAAAACACTGGTTTTCAGGTTGAAATACTAATGATGGGTCCTTCTCTTATTTCTTTTTTTAAAGGGCTAGTAAGTATACGGATGATACTAAGGAACACAGTGATAAAAAATTAATATCCTTCCAGATATCTTGGAATATCCTTGTTAATGTCCTTCCTGAATTTTTTTCTCTAGACATTTACTGCATATTTTTAAAATTCAGTATCAAAATTCATGCACTTTTTATGCTGTCCACTGGGGTGAGTTAATATGAGAAACATAGCTGTTATAAGCTGCTCAAGTGGGAGAAACCTACAGCCCACTGCAATACCCTGGAAAATGCTGAGACCTCATGTAGCTCATGATGCTGGGGTCATCAAACAACACACCCCAAGATTCTATACCCTAAAAGTCTAAGCAACCCAGGGAAAGAACAACTAACTCCCAAACTTGTCACAGAGCTGGTGCTATTGCCTTTGTCTGATACCTGATCACAAGGGTAGTCATGATAACCTACCTGCAGAATACATCCCCAGGTTTCTGGAATGCTTTGGTGAAGGAGAGACCCTATAAGGAAAAATATGTTTTAAATTTTTGATATATATGTTTCTGAGATGTAATATCCTTCCACTCTTGACAGAAAGCGAATTGAAACAGATTTATGTAATTTTGAAAACACTAATAAGGATTTGCTACACACAGGCACACACTTCTAAGCCTATACCAATCAATGAGATGTGAGACCTCCCTTCCACTCATTCAGTCCCCTCACTAGCCCTTCAGTTTTCTGTTTCATTGTTCTATTGATTACTGCTCACATAGAGAAAGGCTATTGACATGTTATTGATTACTTCTCATGTAGAGAAAGGCTACTGCTATAAAAAAAGGCTTTATTATTATTTTTTATTGAACTACAGTAAAGAATCCGCCTGCAGTGTGGGAGAACTGGGTTTGATCCCTGGGTTGGGGAGATCCCCTGGAGAAGAACACAGCAACCCACTCCAGTATCCTTGCCTAGAGAATCCCATGGACAGAGGAGCCTGGTGGCCAACAGTCCGTGGGGTCACAAACAGTCAGACACGACTGAGCAACTTTCAGTTCACACTTCATAGTTGATTTACAATGATTCAGGTACACAGCAAAATAATGCATTTATACATATATGTAGATATATATTTTCGGATTCTTTTCCATTATAGGTTTCTACAAGATACTGTATACAGTTCCCTGTGATGTACAGTAGGTAACTGATCTGTTTTACATACAGCAGTGTGTGCTTGTTAACCCCAAATTCTCACTTTATCCCTCCCCCATTGCTCTCCTCCTTGGTAATCACAGGCTTGTTTTCTATATCTGTGAGTGTTTCTACTTTTAAATAAGTTCATTTGCATCATTTTTTTAGATTTCACATGTAAGTGATATCGTGATATTTGTCAAGAAAGGCTACTGATAATTATTTATGTAGGTCCTTTTTGTCTGGAAAACTTGCTGAGCTCTAATAGTTGCCAGTTCATTAGTTTGGACTTTCAATAAAAATAAAAGCTTCATGCATGCTTTAAAAAAAGGTATATGGAATCTCTTATGCTCACACGTGATGGAGAGAATGTTGGCACTTAGCATGGTATCCTGAGCCTTCTCCACCGCAGTGGTCAAATGCGGCCGCGTGCGCATTCATACTGCAGCTCATCTCACTATGTCCTAGGAAGCGAAAAGTGAAACTGAAAGTCACTCAGTCGTGTCACCTCTTTGCGACCCCATGGACGATACAGTCCATGGAATTTTCCAGGCCAGAATACTGGAGTGGGTAGCCTTTCGCTTCTCCAGGGGATCTTCCCGATCCAGGGACTGAACCCAGGTCTCCCACACTGCAGGTGATTCTTTACCAGCTGCGCCACAAGGGAAGCCCAAGAATCCTGGAGTGGGTAGCCTATCCCGTCTCCAGAGGATCTTCCTGACCCAGGAATTGAACCAGGGTCTCTCCTGGTTTGCAGGTGGATTCTTTCCCAGCTGAGCTACCAGGGAAGCCCCAGAACCGCTGCCCATTCCACAGAGAGGCCCTAGTGTGGGTCACCATTTTGCACTCCTAGCCAGCTCCAGGCCTCGATCCCTGGGTCAGGAAGATCTCCTGGAGGAGGAAATAGCAGCCCACTGCAGGATGCTTGCCTGGGAAATCCTATGGACAGAGGAGCCTGGCGGGCCCCAGTCCACGGGGTCCCGAAGGCTCAGACACGACAGAGCCGTCTGAGCACGGCGCACAGCCCGCTCCAGAGTCAGTGAGGCGGGCCCGCAGCCCGTGGGCTTCCGCCCGAAGCTGCTACGCTCTCAGGTCACTCCCGCCCTCCGCCGCCGCCCGCCAACACAGCCGGGCGGAGGCGATCTCTTCCTCCGCGCGTCTGACACCGACTCCACGCCCGACGCAGCCCCGCCCACAGCGAGGCCCCGCCCTCAAGGCGGGCTCCGTGCGGGTTTCTCCCGCAGCTAGCTTACATTCCGGAGCCTCTGGAGGACTCAGCTCGGATCCCTTATATCTCAGAGGAAATTCCTCAGCCTCCTGTGTAGACCACTGGCCCTACTCACCTCCACCTACCCAACATCCACAGGCTAAAAGCAAGTGTCTGCATTGGGAGATGTTTCCATTTGAACCCAGGTCCCCTCATCCAAAATATCCTATTATGCTAAATAAGTTCCGCCTCTTTGGTGCTTTCAACTTTTTATTACGAAGTAACATGACCACAGATTTCTACAAATATTAATGATTGCTTCCTTAGAATAATTTTTTAGAAGCAGAACTCTGGGGAAAGGGGAATTTTCATTTTCCAGGGTCTTCAGATAGGCTTGAGATTTTAAACATTTTTCATGCGTTATTTAGACACTTTTATACATTTTTTGTAAATTTAGCGTTCATTCTCTTTGTCTTTTTTTTTTTCCAATGAAATGTTTGACGTTTCTAACTGAACCATAGAAACATTAAGGATAGCTCCTTTCATCTGATTTTTTTTTTTTTTTTTTTTTTTTTTTTGGTCATACCACATGGCATGTGAGATCTTAGTACCCTGCTCAGGAATTGACCCCACACCCCCGGAAATGCAAATACAAATTCTTAACCACTGGACCAGGGAAGTCCCTCTCCTTTGATTTGTTTGAGAGATGTGAAGAGACTGATTAGATAAGACCCTGATGCTGGGAAAGATTGAAGGCAAAAGGAGAAGAGACCAGCAGAGGATGAGATGTTTAGATAGCATCACCAACTCAACGGACATGAGTTTGAGCAAACTCCAGGAGATGGTGAAGGACAGGGAAGTGTGGCGTGCTGCAGTCCATGGGGTTGCAAAGAGTCGGACACGACTTAGTGAATGAATAGCAACAACAATTTATTGAGTGCCTAGTATATGCCAGCAACTGAGCGCTAAAGACGTGGTAATGAACAAAACAGATGAAATTCCTTCCCTCAGGGAGTTTACATTCTAATAGGCAGAGACCAAAAAAAAAATAATACAAATAAATAGTGCCATAAAGACATAGAGCAGGGTGATGTGATAGCAACTTTCTGGTGTGGTAACAAAGAAAGAGGACTCCTGGAAGTCAGAAAAGGTCTCTCTGAGGTGGCCTTTACACTGGGATCTGCATGGAAACAAGACACAAGAGTATTTTCTTAAGTGAAAAACATGCCAGGCGGCTGGAACCACAAGTGCAAAGGCCCTGGGGCAGGAATGAGCTGGGCTTTCGAGGCGCAGTTAGGCAGGCAGGAGGCATGCTACTCTAGTCACCTAGGGCTGGGAGAGCCTGGAGGTGCTCTGGCAGGTGGCCAGAGCCTCTGGTGTTATTGCAAGATAATACCATGCAAGAGGTGGTCATTAACTTTTGATCCCTGCCAAAGTGCCACTGCTCCCATCAAATGCAATCTGAGTAAGCCCTCCAGGCAGAAAGTGAGCTGGGAGAAAATCCCTGGGCACCCAAAGGCGTTTCCTGGAACGGTTTTCTCCAGAATCTCCCTTCCTGGAGCAGCAAGGGTCCCCCGTTCCTTCTTGTACCTGGCACTCACACCACTGGACATCAAAAATGAAATGTTTCAGTAGAAACCAACACAATACTATAAAGCAATCATCCTCCGATTAAAAACAAATAGATTTTTTAAAAATTAAAGCTTTAAACTCAAAGACATAGAGAACAAACTTATGGTTACTGGGAGAAGCATTGGGGAAAAGAATAGTTAGGGATTTGGGGATGGACACATACATACTGCTATATTTAAAAGACATAACCAAAAGGGACCTACTGTATATATAGCACAGGAACTCTGCTCAATGTTTTGTGGTAGCCTGGCTGCAAGGGGAGTTTGAAGAATGGATATATGGATATGTATGACTCCCTTTTCTGGGCACCTGAAACTATCAACACTGATGACCAGTGCAGTTGCTCAGTCGTGTCTGACTCTGTGCAACCCCATGGCTGCAGCACGCCAGGCCTCCCTGTCCATCACCAACTCCCGCGGTTTACTCAAACTCATGTCCATAGAATCAGCAACGGCATCCAACCGTCTCATCCTCTGTCATCCTCTTCTCCTCCCACCTTCAATCTTTCCCAGCATCAGGGTCTTATCAAATAATTCAGTTCTTTGCATCAGGTGGCCAAAGTATTGGAGTTTCAGCTTCAGCATCAGTCCTTCCAATGGATATTCAGGACTGATTTTCCTTAGGATGGACTGGTTGGATCTCCTTGCAGTCCAAGGGATTCTCAAGTCTTCTCCAACACCACAGTTCAAAAGCATCGATTCTTCAGTGCTCAACTTTCTTTACAGTCCAACCCTCATTCCATACATGACCACCACCAGAGAAACCATATCTTTGATGAGATGGACCTTTGTTGGAGAAGTAATGTCTCTGCTTTTTAATATGCTGTCTAGGTTGGTCATAACGTTTCTTCCAAGGGGCAAGCGTCTTTTAATTTTATGGCTGCACTCACCATCTGCAGTGAGTTTGGAGCCCAAAAAAATAAAGTCTGCCACTGTTTCCAGTGTTTCCCCATCTATTTGCCATGAAGTGATGGGACAGGATGCCATGATCTTAGTTTTCTGAATGTTGAGCTTTAAGCCAACTTTTTCACTCTCCCCTTTCATGTTCATCAAGAGGCTCTTTAGTTCTTCACTTTCTGCCCTAAAGATGGTGTCATCTGCATATCTGAGATTATTGATATTTCTCCTGGAAATCTTGATTCCAGCTTGTAATTCATCCATCCCAGCATTTCTCATGATGTACTGTGCATATAAATAAGCAGGGTGACAACATACAGACTTGACGTACTCCTTTCCTGATTTGGAACCAGTCTGTTGTTCCACATCCAGTTGTAACTGCTGCTTCCTGACCTGCATACAGATTTCTCAGGAGGCAGGTCAGGTGGTCTGGTATCCCCAGAAATTTCAGAATTTTCCACAGTTTGCTGTGATCCACACAGTCAAAGGCTTTGGCATAGTCAATAAAGCAGAAATGCATTATTTTCTAGAACTCTCTTGCTTTTTCAATGATCCATGGATGCTGGCAATTTGATCTCTAGTTCCTCTGCCTTTTCTAAATCCAGCTTGAACATTTGGAAGTTCATGGTTCACGTACTGTTGGAGCCTGACTTGGAGAATTTTGAGCATCACTTTACTAGCATGTGAGATGAGTGCAATTGTGCAGAAGTTTGAACATTCTTTGGCATTGCCTTTCTTTGGGATTGGAATGAAAACTGACGTTTTCCAGTCCTGTGACCACTGCTGAGTTTTCCAAATTTTCTGGCATATTGAGTGCAGCATTTTAACATCACCATCTTTTAGGATTTGAAATAACTCAGCTGGAATTCCATCACCTCCACTAGCTTTATTCATAGTGATGCTTCCTAAGGTCCACTTGACTTCACATTCCAGGATGTCTGGCTCTGGGTGAGTGATCACACCATCATGGTTATTTGGGTCATGAAGATCTTTTTTGTACAGTTCTGCTGTGTATTCTTGCCACCTCTTCTTAATATCTTCTACTTCTGTTAGGTCCACACCATTTCTGTCCTTTGCTTTGCATGAAATTTTCCCTTGGTATCACTTACACGTGACTTCTACGAAAGCCTCTCCTCTGTTCTCGTCCATTGGCCTGTGTCACTATTTTTATGCCAGTACCACTCTGTTCTGCTGTGAGTGTGGACTGCTAATGGCTCATAGGTGCAGCCTTCTCTGGGGTATTGCCCTCAGCCAGGGGATCCACTTCTCCCAGAAATGCCAAAGTGGAGGTGGGCATCACATCCCCACCTCTTGGGGACACCCCTCGGTCAGTGGATAGTTACTATGGCCTGCAGAAGGCCGAAACCCCTGCTAGAGGCAGAACTGAGCCCATGGTATAGTTTATATTCTAGAGGTCCCTTGAGGACCAAGTCAAAGCTTGATTCGAACTGAAATGATATCATTGCATCCAGAGTTAATGAGGCAGCCCGCAGTAAATGGGCTTTACTGTGTACAGAGCTTTGAGTGTGCAGAAACCACCCAGCCATGCCATTCCTATATTTTCTACTCCCTCAGTGAAACACTGGCCCCAAAATCCATGGCTCGAGTCTTTTTTTAAGGAATCCAACCTAAGGCACATCTCTTTCTAAAATTCCAGACAAAAGCTCTATGGTTAATATTAATAATGGAATAACAATAATATTTGTGTAATACATCAAAGCACTTCAGATCCTCCCAGTATGTCACAAAGAGAAGAAAGCAATAATTACCCCATAATTTTGCAAGTTTCCAAGGGGATGCTTGGGTTTCCCTGGTGGCTCAAATAGTAAAGAATCTACCTGCAATGCAGGAAGACTGGGGTTCTATCCCTGGGTCAGGAAGATCCCCTGGAGAAGGGAATGGTAACCCGTTCCAGTATTCCTGCCAGGAGAACTCTGTGGACAGAGGAGCCAGGCAGACTACAGTCTGTGGAGTCCCAAAGCACCAGACACAACTGAGCACTGTGGAGGGAAGGGGATGTTTAATGGAATACTACCACTACTGGCTTATTCGCCCTTTTTCTCTCTATTTTTTCCGAACAGCCTCTGTACCCTCTAGATCATTCCAGGAAGCATTCACAATACAACACACAGACTCTTTCATTGTTTCAGCAAGCTTGTGCACTTCTTTTGTGACCCCATGGACTGTAGCCTGCCAGCTTCCTTTGTCCTTGGGATGAAGAATGTTTAGCACACCTAGCCTCATTTCCTCCAGAATCAATAAACATCTCCTCCTAATAAAACTTGGAGCAGATGATATGCCTAAGTATCAGATCCTGAGATGAAACTTGACGCCAGGTTTAAGATTTAAGGATGGATTGATGTAGGATGGATGCAGTGTATAAAACTTCACTCAGAGTTTTCAGAGTTGAGTCCTGGTCCTGACATCGCCACTAATGGCACAGCTGGACACTGAGGGCCAGTGGTGAAGGGGAACCAGCCTTAGTCCCTAGAGGAGCTGCAGATGAGCTTTGAGACTAATGAGACTCGGGAGTTAAACGGAACCCCACAGGATTTGTTTTCATCCTCTCTGACGTGGGAGCTGAGCTAACGAGCACCTTCAGAAGAGTTTCCCCTGACAGCGCTGCCTGTCCCAGGGAGCCCTGGGGGCTGTCCAGGTGCTGATTCACAAGTCAGGGACCGTTTTCACGCTCACTGCATCCTCTACAAAACCATCCCCAGACGTACTTTTAAAGAGCTTCTGGTTTTCTGAGTAAGAAGAAACCTAAAACCTGTCAGCTCTATACATCCATTTGCATAATCTGAGCTGCTTCTTCAAAATTCTTGAATGACTTTTGATTAGTTTGATTCCAAAATGAAGATGCATCCAACTGGATTATTCCACCAGGTAAGTAGGATGTCATCGAGACCTTGATAACATTGAGACGGTCCTGGCTCTGAAGGAAGGTCCACACAGACTAGGGAGGGTGAAACTGGGCAGAGATTCTGGCCACCTCATCAGACCTTGTCACCTAATGGGACCCCGGCCAGACTGGGATTCCAGCTCTTATATGAAACACACAAACAAGACTGGCCCATCTTTTCCCTTGAAAACCTAAGCTGCAATCTTTTCAGGCTTATCTGTGTGTCAGTAGGCAACAGATAGAAAATGTAGATAGTTTTCCCGGACAGGGGTGGGGTACTATACTGCCTTGCTTAGACCAGAGAATCCACCACAAAGCACTGGGTGTCCTGTGATTATGTGTAGGTGGGATCACTCCTATGTACTGAAGCTTTGGCTTTGAAACACTGCAGACCTGAGTTAGAATCTGGGGTTTTCAACTGACTAGTCATGTGACTGTGGACAAGTTACTTAACTATTCAGAGTCTCAGTTTCCTGCAGGACAAAATAGTCATTTTATCACAGCATCATCATGAGGATTGTATGAGATAATATATGTGGAATGTTTAATATCCTGGCTGCCACTCTTAGGAAGGGCACACAAGAGAGAATAACAAAATCAGAAAAAATAAACAATTCATCGAGACAACATGGATGAATCAAAAAGATATACTATATGTGGAAAAAGACGCAAAAAAGATCATGTCTATAAACATTAAACTACACTAAAAATAAGTATATTTTTTAAATATACACATATTTTTAAGTAAATATAAAAACAATATCAGTTCAGCTCAGTTGCTCAGTTGTGTCCAGTTCTTTGCGACCCCATGAATTGCAGCACGCCAGGCCTCCCTGTACATCACCAACTCCCGGAGTTTACGCAAACCCATGTCCATCGAGTTGGTGATGCCATCCAGCCATCTCATCCTCTGTCGTCCCCTTCTCCTCCTGCCCCCAATCCCTCCCAGCATCAAGGTCTTTTCCAATGAGTCAACTCTTCTCATGAGGTGGCCAAAGTATTGGAGTTTCAGCAAAAGCAATATACATAGTGGTATATATAGTTGACATATACTAGAATGTATCCCTATAAAGGATCGGGAAACAATTGAGGATGGAGAGAAGAATAAAATAATATGAAGGATCTCACCCTGCTCAATAATGATGGTTTATCAGGAACTTGGGAATATGATTAATTTTGGATGCAAGACTGCATAATATGACGTTTAAGTAAAGACACCCTGGAGAAGGAAGGGACAACCCACTCCAGTACTCCTGGCTGGGAAATCCCCTGGACAGAGGAGCCTGGTGGGCTGCAGTCCATGGGGTCACAGAAGTCAGACACGACCTAGCAAGCAAACAAGCGGTACACCACCTGAGAGAGAGCCGCATTCATATGCTCAGTGACTCACACTAGAGCACCCGGGCTAGAAAAACCCTTTCCGGAGCCGCACTCGACCGCACATCTAGATACAGTCATGGGTGCTGAGAGCAGAGGAACTTTCATGACGGTGTCATCATCATGATGACGTCATCTAGCCCTGCCACTTTGCAGGACAGACAGCAAAGTCCAAGGAGAGGAAGTGACTCTGGAAGTTTATGCAGCTGGATAGTGTCCGTCCTAGAGATGGTGGCTGCGGATCCTGACAACCCCAAGAGGGCTCCCCGAAGAACATCCTTCATCCCAGAATGGGGCTGCCGGAGTGGGGTGCAGGGAACGGCTCAAGGAGGCTGTGTTTTCTGTGATAAGCCAGTGCCTCCCTCCCACGAGCAACCCTTGATCCCAGCTAGAGGAGACCTCCAGCCCTAGAATAACATGGCAAAAATTAAAGTGGAGAAAATCTTTCAGTTATAATTTTTTTTACTATTGAGACATGATGACATATAATAGTGTATAAGTTTGAGTTGTACAATGCTTTGGTTTGATAGTCCTATATTGCAATATAATTGCCAGCATAGCATATCTTCCACCGTGTCCCATAACTGTCCTGTCTTCCTTGTGGTCAGAACAGTCAGAAACTAGTCCTCAGCAGCTTCGAAGTTTATAATACAATATTTCAACTAAAAGCACTCTGCTGTGCCCTAGATATTCAGAACTTATTTACCACTTGCTAGTTTGGACCCATGAACACGTCTTTTAATACCATCTGACTAACGGTATTGACCACACATTGAAACAGGCAATAACTGGGTCACTTGTAGTGATGTGGATGGACCTAGAGTCTGTCATACAGAGTGAAGTAAGTCAGAAAGAGAAAACAAATATATTTAATGCATACAGACGTAATTTAGAGAAAGGATACAGATGAACCTATTTCCAGAGCAGGAATAGAGATGCAGACATAGACAAGGGACGTGCAGACACAGGAGAGAAGGGGAGGGTGGGATGAACAGAGGGGCATAGACATACATGTGGCACATGTGTGAACTAGACGGCCAGCGGGAAGCAGCTACAGATACACGGCACACGGCACTCAGCTCAGTGCTGGGTGATGACCCGGAGAGACAGAACTGGGTGGGGGAGGCTCAACAGGGATGCAAGTATGTGCACGGAGAGCTGATTCTCTTTGCTGTATGGCAGAAACTAATGCAACATTCTAAGGCAATTAGAGTTCAATAGCAGAAAAAAGAAAGAAAGAAAATAAGCTACAAGGATAGAGTGCACAACACAGGGATCAGGGCCACTATTTTATAATAGCTATAGCTGGAGCGCAACATTTCAAAATTGCAAATGACTATATTATATACTTCCAACTTATACATCAACTACATCACAATAAAATAAAATTGCAAAGTAAAAAAATAAAAATATGTATATGGGAAAATGAGGGAATAGTCCACCTAAAGATTTGCCATCTTCCAACTTTCGAAATGCTTTCCTGAGAAGAAGGGTTTAGAATTGTTGTGTCTTGAAGGGGTGAAACTAAAGCCAAAGTGTGGAAGAAAAAGACAGAAAATCTAGAACCAAAAAGGCAATTCACCGGTAGAACTGTCCATAGATAGAAGCTCACAGGGCAACCAGACAAACACATGGAGTGGTGTTCAGTAGAGGAGACTCCAGTGTCCAACGGATGTTAGAGCAGATGCAGCCTAGATTGTTTCCAAATCTCAGAGTCTATGTGTCTCTTATCTTCACAGAAATTTCCAAATATAGACCAGAGTTAATTTAAATTAGAAGCACCAGCTCATGGTTCAGTTCCCAAAAATGCAGGATGTCCGAGAAGAGTCAGCCAGGTACAAGATTTCTCAAACACAACCTCTGTACATTTGCCTACAAAGATAAACCTAACTTCGACCAGACAGAAAACATTTGTTCTTCAATTCTGGGAATTTTTTTATCCACCTCATTCTCAACCTCAGATCTCTAGTCTATGTGGAATCCATGGGCAAGAATAATCTCACCATAGTAACTGAGTTCATCCTCATGGGCTTTCCTGACTATCCTGAGTTAGAGATCGCCCTCTTCATGGCATTTCTGAGTTTCTATCTAGTCACCCTCCTGGGGAACCTGGGCATGCTCATTCTGATCCAGGAGGATGCCCGACTCCACACCCCGATGTACTTCTTTCTGAGCCATCTCTCACTGCTGGACACCTGCTACACCTCGGTCATCACCCCTCAGGTCCTGGCCACCCTGGCCACGGGCAGGACGGTCGTCTCCTATGGCCAGTGTGCTGCCCAGTTCTTCTTCTTCACCGTCTGTGCAGGCACGGAGTGTTTCCTGCTGTCGGTGATGGCCCTCGATCGCTACGTGGCTGTCAGCAACCCGCTGCTCTACACCGTGGCCATGCCTCCCAGGATCTGCTGGGCGCTGGTGCTCGGAGCCTACGTCTGTGGGCTAACAGGGTCCATCCTGCGTACCTCGTGTACGTTCACCCTCTCCTTCTGTGATGACAATCAGATCAACTTCTTCTTCTGTGACCTCCCACCCCTGCTGAAGCTGGCCTGCAGTGACACAAAAGATGCAGAGGTTATCATTATCTTTTTTGGCAACTTTGTGATTTTGGTCAACACCTTGGTCATCCTGATTTCCTACCTGCTTATCATCAAGGCCGTTTTGAAGGTCAGCTCTTCAGGGGGCAGGGCTAAGGCTTTCTCCACGTGTGCCTCCCACCTCACTGCTGTGGCTCTGTTCTTCGGGACCCTTGCCTTCATGTATCTGCGGAGTGCTTCAGGCACATCCCTAGAGGAAGACAAGGTGGTGTCTGTCTTCTACACCGTGGTCATTCCCATGCTGAACCCTCTGATCTACAGCCTGAGAAACACGGATGTGAAAGCAGCCTTCAGAAAGGTCACTGGTAGGTTCCAGGTGTCCCAGAGTGTGTAGATCTGGCTGAAAGGCTCTCTCGGTCCATTTTCTTCCCCGTTTCAACCTATCCGAACAGGCGCCAGCAATATATGCAGCCTGTATCCTCAGAGAGACAGTAGTCACACAGACACACAAGAACAACTGAAAATCAGCGGCAACGTGGATGGACCTAGAGATTATCATCCTAAGTGAATTAAGTCAGAAAGACAAAGGCACATACCATATGATATCACCTGGGTGTGGAAGCTGAAATATGACACAAATGAACTTATCTATGAAACGAAACAGACCCATCAATGTAGAGGACAGACTTGCGGTTGCAAATGGGAGGGAGGGTGGGCGAGGGCTGGATCGGGAGGCTGGGGTTAGCATGTGCAAGCTGTTATACATGGAACGGATAACCACCCAGCATCTACTGTGCAGCGCAGGGAACTCTGCTCCGTGTTATATGCAGCTGGATGGGAGGGGCGTTTGGAGGAGAATGGAACCTTTGTGTGTATGGCCGCGGACCTTCTCTGTTCAGCTGAAGCTAGCTATCAGCATTGTCAGCCAGCTGTGCGCTAATAGAAAATAAAGAGTTCAGACAGTAAAAGAAATTGTCTTGGATGCTCAGATACCAGAGAATATCCTTGGATAACCTTTATAATTCAAGCTAAGTTTAATTCAAGTGTGCGGAAAGCATCCATCCATCCCAGTACAGTACTCCTTGGATGGACAGACACATCAGGGAAAAGAAAAGAAGGTCTGAAATCAGACTCATCTCAGACAGTGCTCATTCTTGTGCTGCTTACTATCTTTCTGTTCCTCTGGATCCATTCTCAGCTTGCCCCATCTTTCCTTATCCTGATCTGTCCAGGCTAAACTGACTCCTGTCCACTCAAAAGAAAAGGAAAGAGACAGGCAGTAGGAGATGAAGAAGGGAGATGCCTTATGATCTCATAGACTAGAACAAGAAACTAGACTCTTTTCTAAGTGCAATGAGAAGCCCATGAAGGGTTTTTAATAGGGAAGTTATAGAATCTGTTGTAGTTTTTAAACTACTAAAGTAATAGTTCAGTCACTCAGTCATGTCCGACTATTTGTGACCCCATGAATCGCAGCACGCCAGGCCTCCCTGCCCATCACCAACTCCCAGAGATTACTCAAAGTCATGTCCGTCAAGTCAGTGATGCCATCCAGCCATCTCATCCTCTGTCGTCCCCTTCTCCTCCTGCCCCCAATCCCTCCCAGCATCAGGATCTTTTCCAATGAGTCAACTCTTCGCATGAGGAGGCCAAAGTATTGGAGTTTCAGCTTCTGCATCAGTCCTTGCAATGAACACCCAGGACTGATCTCCTTTAGGATGGACTGGTTGGATCTCCTTGCAGTCCAAAGGACTCTCAAGAGTCTACTCCAGCACCACAGTTCAAAAGCATCAATTCTGTGCTCAGCTTTCTTCACAGTCCAACTCTCACATCCATACATGACCACTGGAAAAACCATAGCCTTGACCAGATGGACCTTTGTTGGCAAAGTAATGTCTCTGCTTTTTAATATGCTGTCTAGGTTAGTCATCACTTTCCTCCCAAGGAGTAAGCATCTTTTAATTTCATGGCTGCAATCACCATCTGCAGTGATTTTGGAGCCCCAAAAAATTAAGTCTGACCCTGCTTCCACTGTTTCCCCATCTATTTGCCATGAAGGGATGGCACCAGTTGCCATGATCTTAGTTTTCTGAATGTTGAGCTTTACGCCAACTTTTTCACTCTCCTCTTTCACTTTCATCAAGAGGCTTTTTAGTTCCTCTTCACTTTCTGCCATAAGGATGGTGTCATCTGCATATCTGAGATCATTGATATTTCTCCCAGCAATCTTGATTCCAGCTTGTGCTTCTTCCAGCCCAGCATTTCTCATGATGTACTCTGCATATAAGTCAAATAAGCAGGGTGACAATATATAGCCTTGACGTATTCCTTTTCCTATTTGGAACCAGTCTGTTGGTCCATGTCCAGTTCTAACTGTTGTTTCCTGACCTGCATATAGGTTTCTCAAGAGGCAGGTCAGGTGGTCTGATATTCCCATCTCTTTCAGAATTTTGCACAGTTTATTGTGATCCACACAGTCAAAGGCTTTGGCATAGTCAATAAAGCAGAAATAGATGTTTTCCTGGAACTCTCTTGCTTTTTTGATGATCCAGTGGATGTTGGCAATTTCATATCTGGTTCCTCTGCCTTTTCTAAAACCAGCTTGAACATCTGGAAGTTCACAGTTCATGTGTTGCTGAAGCCTGGCTTGGAGAGTTTTGAGCATTACTTTACTAGCGTGTGAGATGAGTGCAATGCGGATGTTTAATGAAATATTATCAACACTGGCTTATTCTCCTTTTTCTCGTCTATTTTGTCCCAACTGCCACTGTGCCCTCTAGACTACCTCAGGAAGCATTCATAGTACAGTGTACAGACTCTTTTTTTTTCACTAAGTCCTGTCCAGTTCTTTGGTGACCTCATGGACTGTAGCCCGCCAGGCTCCTCTGTCCATGGGCTTTCCCAGGCAAGAATACTGGAGTGGGTTTTCCTTTTCCAACACATACTCTTTTAACACATAGTTATTTGAATAAGTGTTTAATTACAGGAAATGATCACACATATTGTCCAAAATACACTGGAAAATAGTATTCCTTGTGCTGCCGGAGGTCATGACACATGGTTGCTTTCCATCTTCAGAATATTTTCTTGCATCACCTGGCATCTGCAAGTGCAAAAGCCTCCCTGGCTTGGCGGTAAGTAAGGAAGTGTTGGTCGTTCAGTCAGACTCTCTGAGACCCTATAGACTGTACAGGCTCCTCTGTCCATGGGACTCTGCAAGCAAGAATACTGGAGTGGGTTCCAATTCCCTTCTCCCAGAGCTCTTCCTCATCCGGGGATCGAACCCTGGTCTCCTGCATCGCAGGCAGATTCTGAGCTACCAGGGAAGCTCTAGAGTGGCTAAACACTTGCTGATTATGAAAAGATTTTATTCCAGCTGGGTGACTCTAGAGTGAAGAAGCACATGGCCTCTCTGAGGCCCCAGTGCTGAAGGATTTCTGATTCTACGTGGATGAGTCGATGGAAGCCTACAGGGCAAGAATAGAAGTCGTTAGGAAGGAGCAGATGGGGTGTCTCAGAAACCTGTAATCCAGCTGGAGAGATGAGACTAACCAACAAGGAACAGCCATAAACAACGTAAGACAAGCAGAACTAAGTGCCAAATTGCATGGTTCTGAAGAAGGGAGCGTGGGTTTCAGACACCAGGAAAGAGACAAGAGCTAGAATAGCCGGAGAACACTGCCCAGAGAAACTCTGGAAATGGATCTTTAAGGAAAGGGCTATACTCATGGCACAGATGAGTCCCTCCCAGTGAAATTCTGCACAGATGATGCAGCTGGACTCCAGATTCTGAGATGGAATTTGACATCAGGTTTAAGACTTAAGGATGGATTGATGTAGGATGGACGCAGTGTATAAAACTTCACCCAGACTTTTCAGAGTTGAGTCCCGGTCCTGACATCACCACTAATGGCACAGCTGGACACTGAGGGCCAGTGGTGAAGGGGAACCAGCCTCAGTCCCTAGAGGAGCTGCAGATGAGCTTTGAGACTAATGAGACTCAGGAGTTAAACGGAACCCCACAGAATTTGTTTTCATCCTCTCTGACGTGGGAGCTGAGCTAACGAGCACCTTCAGAAGAGTTTCCCGTGACAGCGCTGCCTGTCCCAGGGAGCCCTGGGGGCTGTCCAGGTGCTGATTCACAAGTCAGGGACCGTTTTCACGCTCACTGCATCCTCTATAAAACCATCCCCAGACGTACTTTTAAAGAGCCTCTGGTTTTCTGAGTAAGAAAAAATCTAAAATCTGTCAGCTCTATACATCCATTTGCATAATCTGAGCTGCTTCTTCAAAATTCTTAAATGACTTTTGATTAGTTTGATTCCAAAATGAAGATGCATCCAACCGGATTATTCCACCAGGTAAGTAGGATGTCATCGAGACCTTGATAACATTGAGAGGGTCCTGGCTCTGAAGGAAGGTCCACACAGACTAGGGAGGGTGAAACTGGGCAGAGATTCTGGCCACCTCATCAGACCTTGTCACCTAATGGGACCCCGGCCAGACTGGGGTTCCAGCTCTTATATGAAACACACAAACAAGACTGGCTCATCTTTTTCCTTGAAAACCTAAGCTGCAATCTTTTCAGGCTTATCTGTGTGTCAGTAGGCAACAGATAGAAAATGTAGATAGTTTTCCCGGACAGGGGTGGGGTACTATACTGCCTTGCTTAGACCAGAGAATCTACCACAAAGCACTGGGTGTCCTGTGATTATGTGTAGGTGGGATCACTCCTATGTACTGAAGCTTTGGCTTTGAAACACTGCAGACCTGAGTTAGAATCTGGGGTTTTCAACTGACTAGTCATGTGACTGTGGACAAGTTACTTAACTATTCAGAGTCTCAGTTTCCTGCAGGACAAAATAATGATTTTATCACAGGATCATCATGAGGATTGTATGAGATAATGTATGTGGAATGTTTAATATCCTGGCTGCCACTCTTAGGAAGGGCACACAAGAAGAGAATAACAAAATCAGAAAAAAATTAACAATTTATCGAGACAACATGGATGAATCAAAAAGATATACTATATGTGGAAAAAGACACAAAAAAGATCATGTCTATAAACATTAAACTACACTAAAAATAAGTATACTTTTTAAAATATACACATATTTAAGTAAATATAAAAGCAATATATAGAGAGGTATATATAGTTGACATGTATCCCTACAAGGGATTGGGAAACAATTGAGGATGGAGAGAAGAATAAAATAATATGAAGGATCTCACCCTGCTCAATAATGACAGTTTATCAGGAACTTGGGAATATGATTAATTTTGGATGCAAGAGTGCATAATATGACGTTTAAGTAAAGACACCCTGGAGAAGGAAGGGACAACCCACTCCAGTACTCCTGGCTGGGAAATCCCCTGCACAGAGGAGCCTGGTGGGCTGCTGTCCATGGGGTCACAGAAGAGTCAGACACGACCTAGCAAGCAAACAAGCGGTACACCACCTGAGAGAGAGCCGCATTCATGTGCTCAGTGACTCACACCTAGAGCACCCGGGCTAGAAAAACCCTTTCTGGAGCCGCACTCGACCGCACATCTAGATACAGTCATGGTGCTGAGAGCAGAGGAACTTTCATGATGGTCTCATCATCATGACGACATCATCATGATGACGTCATCTAGCCCTGCCACTTTGCAGGACAGACAGCAAAGTCCAAGGAGAGGAAGTGACTCCGGAAGTTTATGCAGCTGGATAGTGTCCGTCCTAGAGATGGTGGCTGTGGATCCTGACAACCCCAAGAGGGCTCCCCGAAGAACATCCTTCATCCCAGAACGGGGCTGCCGGAGTGGGGTGCAGGGAACGGCTCAAGGAGGCTGTGTTTTCTGTGATAAGCCAGTGACTCCCTCCCACGAGCGACCCTTGATCCCAGCTAGAGGAGACCTCCAGCCCTAGAATAACATGGCAAAAATTAAAGTGGAGAAAATCATTCAGTTATAATTTTCATTACTACCATAATAGTGTATAAGTTTGAGTTGTACAATGCTTTGGTTTGATAGTCATATATTACAATATAATTGCCAGCATAGCATATCTTCCACCGTGTCCCATAACTGTCCTGTCTTCCTTGTGGTCAGAACAGTCAGAAACTACTCTTTAGCAACTTTGAAGTTTGTAATACAATGTTTCACCTAAAAGCACTCTGCTGTGCCCTAGATATTCAGAACTTATTTACCACTTGCTAGTTTGGACCCATGAACACGTCTTTTAATACCATCTGACTAACAGTATTGACCACACATTGAAACAGGCAATAACTGGGTCACTTGTAGTGATGTGGATGGACCTAGAGTCTGTCATACAGAGTGAAGTAAGTCAGAAAGAGAAAACAAATATATTTAATGCATACAGACGTAATTTAGAGAAAGGATACAGATGAACATATTTCCAGAGCAGTAATAGAGATGCAGACATAGACAAGGGACATGGAGACACAGGAGAGAAGGGGAGGGTGGGATGAACAGAGGGGCATAGACATACATGTGGCACATGTGTGAACTAGACAGCCAGCGGGAAGCAGCTACAGATACACGGCACACGGCACTCAGCTCAGTGCTGGGTGATGACCCGGAGAGACAGAACTGGGTGGGGGAGGCTCAACAGGGATGCAATGTATGTACACGGAGAGCTGATGCTCTTTGCTGTATGGCAGAAACTAATGCAACATTCTAAGGCAATTAGAGTTCAATAGCAGAAAAAAGAAAGAAAGAAAATAAGCTACAAGGATAGAGTGTACAACACAGGGAGCATGGCCACCATTTTATAATAACTACATAGGAGCACAACATTTCAAAATTGCAAATGACTATATTGTATACTTCCAACTTATACATCAACTACACATCAATAAAATACAATAAAATTGCAAAGTAAAAAAATTAAAATATACATCATTGGGTAAATGAGGGAAGTGTCAGACTTTATACTTGGGGACTCCAAAATCACTGCAGATGGTGATTGCAGCCATGAAATTAAAAGATGCTTACTCCTTGGAAGGAAAGCTATGACCAACCTAGACAGCATATTAAAAAGCAGAGACATTACTTTGCCAACAAAGGTCCGTCTGGTCAAGGCTATTGTTTTTCCAGTGGTCATGTATGGATGTGAGAGTTGGACTGTGAAGAAAGCTGAGCGCCGAAGAATTGATGCTTTAGAATTGTGTTGTTGGAGAAGAGTCTTGAGCGTCCCTTGGACTGCAAGGAGATCCAACCAGTCCATCCTAAAGGAGACCAGTCCTGGGTGTTCATTGGGAGGACTGATGCTGAAGCTGAAACTCCAGTACTTTGGCCACCTCATGCGAAGAGCTGATTCACTGGAAAAGATCATGATTCTGGGAGAGATTGGGGGCAGGAGAAGGGGACAGAGGATGAGACATTTGGATGGCATCACCAACGCTATGGACATGGGTTTGGGTGGACTCCAGGAGTTGGTGATGGACAGGGAGGCCTGGCGTGCTGCAATTCATGGGGTCACAAACAGTCGGACACGACTGAGCAACTGAACTGAGCTGAAATGAGGGAATAGTCCACCTAAAGATTAGCCATCTTCCAACCTCCAAAATGCTTTCCTGAGAAGAAGGGTTTAGAATTGTTGTGTCTTGAAGGGGTGAAACTAAAGCCAAAGAAAAAGACAGAATCTAGAACCAAAAAGGCAATTCACAGGTAGAACTGTCCACAGATAGAAGCTCACAGGGCAACCAGACAAACACATGGAGTGGTGTTCAGTAGAGGAGACTCCAGTGTCCAACGGATGTTAGAGCAGATGCAGCCTAGATTATTTCCAAATCTCAGAGTCTATGTGTCTCTTATCTTCGCAGAAACTTCCAAATATAGACCAGAGTTAATTTAAATTAGAAGCACCAGCTCATGGCTCAGCTCCCAAAAACGCAGGATGTCCGAGAAGAGTCAGCCAGGTACAAGATTTCTCAAACACAACCTCTGTACATTTGCCCACAAAGATAAACCTAACTTCAACCAGACAGAAAACATTTGTTCTTCAATTCTGGGAATTTTTTTTTTCCATCTCATTCTCAACCTCAGATCTCTAGTCAATGTGAAATCCATGGGGAAGAATAATCTCACCATAGTAACTGAGTTCATCCTCATGGGCTTTCCTGACTATCCTGAGTTAGAGATCGCCCTCTTCATGGCATTTCTGAGTTTCTATCTAGTCACCCTCCTGGGGAACCTGGGCATGCTCATTCTGATCCAGGAGGATGCCCGACTCCACACCCCGATGTACTTCTTTCTGAGCCATCTCTCACTGCTGGACACCTGCTACACTTCGGTCATCACCCCTCAGGTCCTGGCCACCCTGGCCACGGGCAGGACGGTCGTCTCCTACGGCCAGTGTGCTGCCCAGTTCTTCTTCTTCACCGTCTGTGCAGGCACGGAGTGTTTCCTGCTGTCAGTGATGGCCCTCGATCGCTATGTGGCTGTCAGCAACCCGCTGCTCTACACCGTGGCCATGCCTCCCAGGATCTGCTGGGCGCTGGTGCTCGGAGCCTACGTCTGTGGGGTAACGGGGTCCATCCTGCGTACCTCGTGTACGTTCACCCTCTCCTTCTGTGATGACAATCAGATCAACTTCTTCTTCTGTGACCTCCCACCCCTGCTGAAGCTGGCCTGCAGTGACACAAAAGATGCAGAGGTTATCATTATCTTTTTTGGCAGCTTTGTGATTTTGGTCAACGCCTTGGTCATCCTGATTTCCTACTTGCTTATCATCAAGGCCGTTTTGAAGGTCAGCTCTTCAGGGGGCAGGGCTAAGGCTTTCTCCACGTGTGCCTCCCACCTCACTGCTGTGGCTCTGTTCTTCGGGACCCTTGCCTTCATGTATCTGCGGAGTGCTTCAGGCACATCCCTAGAGGAAGACAAGGTGGTGTCTGTCTTCTACACTGTGGTCATCCCCATGCTGAACCCTCTGATCTACAGCCTGAGAAACACGGATGTGAAAGCAGCCTTCAGAAAGGTCACTGGTAGGTTCCAGGTGTCTCAGAGTGTGTAGATCTGGCTGAAAGGCTCTCTCGGTCCATTTTCTTCCCCGTTTCAACCTATCCGAACAGGCGCCAGCAATATATGCAGCCTGTATCCTCAGAGAGACAGTAGTCACACAGACACACAAGAACAACTGAAAATCAGCGGCAACGTGGATGGACCTAGAGATTATCATCCTAAGTGAATTAAGTCAGAAAGACAAAGGCACATACCATATGATATCACCTATTCAGTTCAGTTCAGTCACTCAGTCATGTCTGACTCTTTGTGACCCCATGGTCTACAGCATGCCAGGCTTCCCTGTCCATCACCAACTCCCAGAGCTTACTCAAACTCATTTACATTGATTCAGTGATGCCATCCAACCATCTCATCCTCCTTCGTCCACTTCTCCTCCTGCCTTCAATCTTTCCCAGCATCAGAGTCTTTTCAAATGAGTCAGCTCTTCGCAACAGGTAGCCAAAGTATTGGAGTTTCAGCTTCTGCATCAGTCCTTCCAATGAATATTCAGGACTGATTTCCTTTAGGATGGAGGTTGGATCTCCTTGCAGTCCAAGGGACTCTCAAGACTCTTCTCCAACACCACAGTTCAAAAGCATCAGTTCTTTGGCGCTCAGCTTTCTTTATAGGTCAACTCTCACCTCCATACATGACTACTGGAAAAACCATAGCCTTGACTAGACGGACCTTTGTTGACAGAGTAATGTTTCTGCTTTTAATAAGCTCTCTAGGTTGGTCATAGCTTTTCTGCCAAGGAGCAAGCATATTAATTTCTTGGCTGCAGTCACCAGCTGCAGTGATTTTTGGAGCTCAAAAATATAAAGTCTCTCAATGTTTCCATTATTTCCCCATCTACATCTATTACATCCCCATTATTTTCCCACTACTATGCCATGTAGTGATGGGACCGGATGCCATGATCTTAGTTTTCTGAATGTTGAGCTTTAAGCCAACTTTTTCACTCTCCTCTTTCACTTTCCTCAAGAGGCTCTTTAGTTCTTCTTTGCTTTTTGCCATAAAGGTGTTGTCATCTGCATATCTGAGGTTATTGATATTTCTCCTAGCAATCTTGATTCCAGGCTGTGCTTCATCCAGCCCAGCGTTTCACATGATGTGTTCTGCATATCAGTTAAATAAGCAGGGTGACAATATACACCTATGGTGGAATCTAAAACATGACACAGAAGAGCTTTTCTACCAAAGGGAAGCAGACTCACAGCTGTAGTAGACAGACTTGTGATTGCCGAGGGGAAGGGAGGAGGAGATGAGTAGGGAGTTGGGGTTAGCAGATGTGTGCGTGTGTGCGTGCTTCCGACTCTTTGAGCCCCCATGGACTGTAGCCCATCAGACTCCTCTGTCCATGAGTTTTCCAGGCAGGAATACTGGAGTGGACTGCCATTTCCTCCTCCAAGGGATCTTCCTGACCCATGATCGAACCCAGGTCTCTTGCATCTCCTGCATTGGCTGGCGAATTCTTTACTAGTTGAGCCAGTGCAGATACCTGGGGGCTAACACATGCAAGCTATTATATATAGAAGGGGTAAACAACAAGGTCCTACTGTATAGCACAGGATACAATATTCAACATCCTGTGATGTCCTTTGTAATCCTTAGTGGAAAAGAATATGAAAAAAATAATATATTACGTGTGTGTGTGTGTATATATATACATATATGTATGTATAACTGAATAACTCTGCCATACAGTAGAAATTAACACAACATTATAAAGCAACTATACTTCAATAAAAATTTTTTTTAAATTTTAACTGTGTATATGATAACACTTATTTCCAGCAATTCAAATGTACTTTCTTCTCTTGCTCCCATCTCCATTCCTTAGAACCCAGAAGTCTCAAGCTGCTCACTGACATCATAACTCACAGGGTCTCGGCGGCCCAGGGAGGCTTCAGTTACTCTTCCCCAGTCCAGCGTTCTTTGTGCCCAGACCTGGGCTTCCCGTCCTTTCCTTCTCAGTTTTGCTCCCATTGGTTCTGCCTTCTTCTCTGGGACAAGGATTGCTTCTGAAGATACCCGTAGATAAAGTTAAATAGTCTTATGTTGCAGCCTGGATGGGAGGGGAGTTTGGGGGAGAATTGATAAATGTATAGGTAGGACTGAATCCCTTCATCATTCAGTTAAAACTATCACAACATTGTTAATCAGCTATACTCCAATACAAAATAAAAAGTTTAAAAAAAAAGCTAGTCTTTACTTTTTAATACATAAGTGACTCATTCCCTCAGTAAATGGGGAGTGTTGCATAAGACAAACGTGAGTCTCTACCTAGACTTACAGAACAACACAGGGACACTAAGAGGGCAGGTGGAATGGATTGGGAGGTTGAGGCTGACATACAGACACTATTGATATTACGTATAAAATATGTAATGATGAGAACCAACCGTATAGCACTGACAAGTCTACGCGATGCTCTGGTCTGCGGGGACCTACATGGGAAGGAAATTCAAGGAAGAGGGGATATCTGTAAACATAGAGCTGATTCACCTTGCTGTACAGCGGAAACTAACACATTATTGTAAAGCAACTATACCTCGATTTTTAAAAAGTGAGTCTCTCAATGGTCACGGGAAGGGAGTGTTTAAGAAATGAGCCTTCCTCCTCACATCCTAGATTCTCACGTCTTGGAGTGTCTTTCCTCCTGGTTCACACCAGAACAATGGAATTTGTAAATCTGCAAATTGCCTTCCCACCTAATCACTCAGTTTGTTTTGTTTCCCACTTTAATGTTACTGTGATACCTTCAAGATGAATCAAGCCTTTGGGAATGCTTCCTCAAGGACCAAGTCTTTAGTTTCTGAAGGATATGGTGCATGGCCTGCCCTCCTGACTCACACTGCCTGCCTCATACACAGTTCTCCCCACCAGGCATCCGGTTTCCAGGAAAAGCAAGGTCAGAGAGCAAAGGCAGGTATAAGGAAAATGCTGCCCCGCATATTATCTTCTCTAGCAAAAGATCTGGTAAGAGGGGGAAGTAACTATAACCCCTTCACAAGACTGCAAAACCCTTTTAGGGCAGAGTCTGCTTTCTGCATGGCTGAACGCGTCCCCCAGTCCAGAGCTTGAACCAGAGGAGTGCTCAGTAATTGCCTTTGAACACGTTTTTACAGCACATGCCTGGTCTCATCTGAGCTTCACAGAAGTGGCAAATACAGAGGCCACAGTTACATAGAAGAGTCCCATTCTGCAGTTAAGAAAGTGCTCTCTCACCGTCCCTTTGGGCCTTTGCTCAGAGTCCTTTTGTTCAGATTATAGCCATAGACAAAGGCATGACTCTCAGAAGCAGGCTTGTATTCTAATTCCACTTCTACCACTAATTCACTGTGACAACTGGGATAAGTGGTTTAATGTCTCAAATCCTAAATTTCATCAAGTCTAAAACAAATGTAACAACTTTTAATTCAAGAGCATATTGTAAAAATTAAACAAAGTGATGAGAAAGAAATCCAGCACCAATCAGTTGCCCAATATATATTGTTCTCTTCCCTTCTCTTTCGTTTACTTTCTGATGTCAACACTGGCCCTTGCCACAATTCCATGGCCATGAGCAAATATTAAATAGATCATGAACAAATGAAAAGGCAAGACAATGAACACAGAATGATGAACAACATTCCTTCTCACCTAAGAAATAAAATGAATATGAATGTTTAATTTTGGGGGTGGGGTAGGAGGAGTGAGTGTGTTTATTTGCATCCCACATACTCAAGGGTAACCCAAGGATGCCCTTTTCATTGAATGTATTGCTCTGTGCCCAATGAATCCCTCTAACCAATTGTGAATTTATGAGAAGTCGATGCTCCATGCCCCTCCACATGGGAACAACTGTTTCATTAAGATGGCCTGCCCCTCTGCCTGCAGGCGTTTTGTTCAGAAGTGAACACCTGGTATGAATACAAACTTTTCCCCGGGCATCGCGAGGCTCAACACATGAGAGATCAAGCGTAGGAGACCAGATTGACCAGCGTGGAGACGTCAAGAGAGAGGCGACAATGACGTAGTTATTCAAAGAGAACCTGCATTTAGGCCACCACGGAGCATTAAGCAGAGGCCCCTTCTCTGTACAGTATGATCTCATTGGTTATCTATTTTATGTTGTTGTTGGTGTTTAGTCGCTAGGCGTGTTTGACTCTCTGTGACCCCGTGGACCGTGGCCCGCCAGGTTCCTCTGTCCATGGGATTTTCCAGGCAAGAACACTGGAGTGGGTTGCCATTTCCTCCCCCAGGGATCTATTTCATATATAGTACCAGTATGTATACATGTCAATCCCAATCTCCTAATTCATCCCATCCCCATCTTCCCCCCTTGGTAGGTATCCATACATTTGTTCTGTATGTCTGGGAAGGAAATCAAAAAAGAGAGGGCATATATGCATACGAATAGCTGATTCACTTTGCTATATGGTAGAAACTAACACAATATTGTAAAGCAACTACACCCCAATAAAAAAAATATTTTTTTAAAGAATCTGCAACAAAAGACTCAGGAAGAGCACGGACAGTTCCCATTCCCTACTTTCCATTTCAGTGAACACGGCCACAGCCATGTTCTTGCTCCCTTAGGACACACTGGGGCCTGTAATAAATTCCCCTTCGGGGACTAGCTCCAGCTCGGTCATCAGGGTCAAAGGCCTCCATCCTTACAGAACACTAATGGAAAGGAGCTCTTTAGTATGCTGCAGCAGGTCTGCCCTCATGGACACTCATTTCATCTACACTCTTTGAATCAACAAAGGACTGGGTCTCGGTGTGAGACCTAGTAAGTGGTGTAAATGAAGAGTGTGCCTATGCTTCTGTCATTCCCCCATAACGGGAGAAACCTCCCTACTTGTCGCCTTTGCTTAGGTAACTACGGTTCTAGCACTTGACTTTGCCCTTCAGGCGATCAGACTAGAATAAGCCCCCGGCACAGATTTCATCAGTACATGAACAGAGTAGGAAACCATGAGACGCTCTAGACTCGTACAGTGGTGATTACTAAGCAGGAGCAATAAAGGCGTCTCTGCTTTGAGGATTTAAACCGAAAAATATGAGGAAAGACTACGTTAGCTGAGAAATGAGACTCACACGTGACGATAAGATATGGAGAGAATGGCTGAGTCATGCTTATGGGCAGACCGAGAGGAAATGAGCAAATGAGATGCTGAAAAAGCAGCCGGAGAAACCAGTCCCTGGTGCAGCATTAGATCTTTCTGAGTCTTGAATTATGTTCCAGACTGAGCTCTAGCATTGCCATTAAGTCGCCCAAGAAATCTCTGTCTCCCTTTTGGAGCATAAAAGTCTTAACCATAGACCCTTATTCTACTAGATAATCTGAGTGGTCTTTTTTACAATCTATAGAATCTAATAACTCACTGTCCTGGCTCCTAATAAAATATCATCATTACAGCTAAGAGTTACAGAGCACCTATTATATGCACGACACGAGTCTAAGAACTTTGAGATGTCTTTAACAGCCCTGTGATGCCTCAGCAACCCTAAAGTGCAGGTGCGATTATCACCCCACACAGGAGCGAGGTGGGCTTCTCTGAGAGCTCAGTTGGTAAGCAACCTGCCTGAAATGCAGGAGACCCCAGTTGAATTCCTGGGTGGTGACGATCCCCTGGAGAAGAGAAAGGCTACCCACTCTAGTATTCTGGCCTGGAGAATTCCACAGACTACAGTCCACGGGGTCCAAAGAGTCGGACACGACGCAGCGACTTTCATTTTCGCTTTTCAGTATGAGAGTGTGTCTACGCTTCTGTCATTCTTCCATTACAGGACAGACCTCCCCGTTCATCACCCTCTGCTTAGGTAACTACTGTTCTAGCACTTTCTAGAACAGGGGTGTTCTAGGCTACTGTTCTAGCACAGGGGTGAGGGAACTAAGACATGAGAAGCTAAGCTGTCCAAGGTCACAGAAGCCAGACTCTTGATTTGCGCTGAGAGGATCTGGCTCCAGAAACTGGACTCTTATTTACCAGTTTACATCACCTTTGAACACCAATTTATAAACAATCGTGCCTTCTCTGGTACAGAATCACTTAAGGGAAAATAGCCCATGCGTCCCTTCACAGCACACCTGAAACTAACACAATATTGTAAGTCGGTTATATGTGTGCTCAGCCATGTCCAGCTTTCTGCAACCCCAGGGACTGTAGCCCACGATGTTTCTCTGTCCACGGGATTTCCCAGGCAGGAATACTGGAGCGGGTTGCATTTCCTTCTCTAAGGAATCTCCCTGACCCAGGGATCAACCTTGCATGTTCTGCGCGGGCAGGTAGATCCCTTACCACTGAGCCGCCTGCGAAGCCCAACTATACTCCAATATAAGATAAAAATCAAATTAAAAATAAATAAATTTCTCCCAACAACAACAGAACGGGCTTACTCATTAGTCTCTTTCTCCAAGAATCATAGAAGATGGTTTTCTTGCTGGGGAACTTAGGAGTCGTGTGATGGGACATTCAAAGCTCAGTCAGGGAAAATCCAAAGGTCAATACATCAGAGAAGACAAGATAAACAAAATAAAAACATGTATTTAACAAGGAGAGAAGCTTACTTAACCTAAATGCCTATACACCTGCAAGTTCTTGGCTAAACAGCTGGATAGAAAATGGAAGAGACTGTATATAAGAGTAATTCAATAAAAGATTTATTCAGTGCCTACACTGACCCTGTTCTCTGTGATGGCTGAGATGGGACCAGGGCATTTAAGTCAGCTTCAGCTCTAAGTCTTGTCCCAGACAAGACAGCTCTACTGATGCCTGAGAGGCTGAAAGCAGCAATGACATCTCAGATCCTCCAACCTGCTAAGCCGTGTCCAAACTCCCTACATTCAATTCCGCTGGAATAAAAGGAATGAGAGAATGCATCCTTCCTAACATCTACTGCAGACCTCCAAGAAGAACGGGTCTGCGCAAGCATTCTCATTATCATTCTACAAGACCTATTCATTTACTTCACTCAGGTCTCTGCTGAAATGTTGCCTCATCTAAGAGAAACCCTTCTGGACCATGATATTAGAACAAGAGCTTCCCTGCTGCATGTCACACTCTATCCCCCGACCCTGCTATTTCACTCTTAAGGACACGACAAGGCCTGGTATCTATCTGCCTGTTTGTTTTCTACCCCGCCTCCGGTAGAATGTAAGTTCCATGGAAGCAAGAACTATCCGTTATTTTTAGTGTGCTTTCTGAATCACAGTAGGTGCTCAACAAAGACTTGTTGAAAAGCAGAAAGATTTAAATGAATAGGATTTCCATTTCTGGCAAGATGGTAGACTAGGATTTTCTGACCAAACTGGCCTTAAAACATGTAAAGAGATAAAACAAAAGCACCTAAAAAGATAAAATAAACAAGTGAAAAGATACTAAGAAATCAAGGGCTAAACATACAAGGCAAAAAAAAGAACCACAAGAAGTAAGCAGAGTATTGAAGTTCTGCCTGCCATCAGTAGCATCTCTGCATGAGGATGTGTTAGTTGTCTATTATTGTTAACTTGGCAGCTTAAAGCTGCAAACATTTCCTGTCACTGTTTTCATGGGGTCAGGAATGCAGCACCAGTGGCTTGGGAACCTCACTCAGGGTCTCTCACAAAGCGGTGATTAGCATGTTGGCCTCAGGGTCTCACAAAGCGGTGATTATCTTGCTGGCCGGGGCAGCATGTTCAGGCATGGCTGTTGGCAAGACTCGGATCCTTCCCCACTGGTCGCCAAATATGTCAGCTCCTTGCAACATGGACCTTCCCATGGGGCAACTCACAATACGACAGCTGACTTTTCTCAGAGAGAATAGCAGAGTATTAGAATAGTATTCTAATAGAGAATAGAATAGTATTCTCAGAAAGAATACCCGATACAGGCACCAGCGTTTTTTTGAAACTTAATCTCAAAAGTAACACCCCATCACACTTTATTTACTAAGGGTGAGTCACTAAATCCGGGCCATTCTCAAAAGAGTAAATCACTCAAAGAGTGCTTACCGGATGGCAGGAATCACTAGGGCCATCTTGGGGGCCGCCTACTTCATCGTGCCCTCTGACCCCAAATGATTCATGTTATCTAGCTAGGGCTGGTAAAACAACTAGACTCTTAGCCAGCCTCCTTTGCGGCAAAGTATGGACACGCAGCTTAGCCAATAGAACGCTGAAGAAGTGGTGCAGACCATCCCAACAAGCCCTGCTTCCCCCCACCCACTCCAGTATTCTTGCCCGGAGCATCCCATGGACGGAGGAGGCTGGTGATCTACAGTCCATGGGGTTTCAAAGAGTCAGACACGACTAAAGTGACTCTCACACACACACACACACACACACACACACACACACAAGTGATACCTATAGGTGTTAAAACCACCAAAGGATTCAATAGGATCCAAAAACTCAATGATTCAGAAACAAGACGGTCTGAATTGGGTTGCTTGAGCAAGAAGGCAAAACAGTTAGACACCAGGAGGACCTGGGGGTTGCAGGCTTTGAAAGCTGCCCAGGCACTCTGGATAAAACTGGGCTTACAGCCTGGTCTTGCTACCTGCTGGGAGTGTGTTCAAAAGCGGGTTTCAGCAAAATGTAATATCAGCCCGAGGAAGATTAGGTAATTGCATTTTCTATGACTTTCAGATCACCACAGCAGCAGTCTTTTTGGATCTGCTCAGAACACAGGAAATATCAGCAGTGCTTCATAGAATTTCCTCACAGAAGCAAAAGGACCAGCTCTTTCCCCATGAGGTAGGGTAAATCCTGTAACTATGTTGGGAGATCAGAAATATTCCAGAGACTATTAAGTGTGTTTTCCAAATGTTTGAAAACAATTAAAATTTTTCTGTGACCTCTCAGGTTATCTTGCCAAGGCTTTAATTCTGTCTCCTGTGAAGCAGACGCAGGAATACATACCTTACTGATGACTGCAGAAGTTAGCACTAAGTATGTCAAGTGCAGGGAACAATAATTGGCATAGATACTATTACTCTCCTAACACCCACATGATTGAATAACTAGGTATTCAGAGCAGGTACCAAGGCTGGGTCCCATCCCTCTGGGGAGGTTGTCTCAGGTGGTGAGGTCAGAAAGACCTTCTTTCAGAAGAAGCTTTTGAAAAGATAATGTAGAACTGGTCAGAACAGCTGACCAAAATCGAATAGCCTACAAACAATAAATGCTGGAAAGAGTGTAGAGAAAAAGGAACCCTCTTACACGGTTGGTGGGAATGCAAACTGATACAACCAGTATGGATAACAGTGTGGAGATTCCCTTAAAAAAATTAGGAATAAAACTACCATACCACCCAGAAATCCCACTGCTGGGCAAACACCCAGAGCAAACAAAACTGAAAAAGACACGTGTACCCGTGTTCACTGCAGCACTATTTATAATAGCTAGGACAGGGAAGCAACCTGGATGTCCATCGGCAGGCAAATGGATAAGGACTTTGTGGTACATGTATGACGGAATATTACTCGGCTATGAAAAGGAGCACATCTGAGTCAGTTCTAACGGGGTGGATGAACCTAGAGCCTGATGCAGAGTGAAGTCAGTCAGAAAGAGAATGACAAATGCTGCATATTAACACATACATATGGAATCTCGAAGGACGGTACCGATGATCCCAAGTGTTAGGCAGCAAAGGAGACGCAGACATAAGGCACAGGCTTTCGGACTCAGTGGGAGAAGGTGAGGGCGGGGGGATTTGAGAGAACAGCACTGACGCGTATCCATCACCACTTGTCAAACCGTCAGCCAGCGGGCCTGCTCTGTGACACAGGGGCCCAGAGCCAGCGCCGAGACAAGCTGGAGGGGCGATGGGGAGCCGGGGGCAGGCGGGCTCAGGAGGGGGACGCGCATGCCTGTGGCTGGTTCACACTGATGTGCGGCAAAAACCCCCCATTAACAAAGAAGGTGCCGTGGGGATGGGCGTCACAGAGAGGGAGGTGGCCACTAGGAAGCCTCGGGGACCTGGCCGCCGAGGCTCCCAACTACGCTGCCGCAATCCTCCCAGCCCGGGGGCTCCGTCCCGGGCCTGTTAGCTCCGGGCTGCCCTCTCACGACCCCACGGGCTGTCCTGGGCCCCACAGGAGACGCCCCACCGGCAGCGGTGTGGGAGCAGTGTCTTCTGACACGCTGGGTGACAGTTACTTCTCTGAGCTTCTGTGTTCTCTTCTGCCAAACGAAAAGAACGTAGTGGAGCAGACGGCCACCTTTCTTTAAGGTCAACCCCCTCTCCAAACAAGATGGAAAAGTACCTGTCTGTTCACAAGCGTGACAGGAAACGCCGCGTTGTTTGAACCGTCCGCGCTCCGCCTCCTGCTTACGTCCCCTGCCGTGTCCCCCGAGGCATCTCCACAAAGGCCGAGGCCTCTGAGGAGCAGAGGGGAAACTCACAGAACAGCGTGCCAAGGTCCTTCCTGGCTCCAGGGGTCCGTGTGTTTGTAAAGCCCAGGAGCCCTGGTGAGGGTCGTGGTTACTCCCACCAACTGCTAGAGAAGAACATGTAAGCCCATCCTGACGGCCGTGGACACAGAGACCCCCAGTCCCTGGGGAGAAAGACAAACCACTCTCCCAGACGCTCTGCTGACACGAGGTCACGTTCAAATGTCAGACATCGGACAGACGTGCACCCAGAATCCAGCAGACAACTGCTGATAACTAAGTTTCAAGGAAAGTTCTCTCTGTCAGGTTTCCCCATGGAGACAGTGTCTTGAACAGATGCAAATTTTAGCTACCACCTCGGAAAGAAAGTTGCCAGATGAACGTTTCTTTTTAGGTCAATGAGGGCCTATTGAAGACACCAATGAAGGTGCCTATTCTCAGGCTGTGTTAACTAAGTTATGCAAATGCTGTGGGGCATGTCCAAGGGCTGGACTGAAAGGTTATGCTGCCTGCATGTTCACTGGTTGGCCGGCTCTTTGCAAGACCATGCACTGCAGACCTCCAGGCTCCTCTCTCCGTAGGATTTTCCAGGCAAGAATATTGGAGCAGGTTGCCATTTCCTCCTCCAGGGGATCTTACCCCCCTCCCCACCAGGGATCGAACCCTTGCCTCTTGCATCTCCTGCATTGCAGGCAGATACTTTACCACTGAGCCACCTGGAAGCCAAAAGATTATGCCCACTCTGGAAAATAGATGGTGGATTAGCCAATCCAAATCCAACTAAGCTGTGGGATATTGCTATGTCTACAAAGCATGTGATTGTTTAGAAATCTGAATTTACTAGCTATTTAGTCCAAATACTGAAATTTTCAAAGTAATCTTTCAAATGCTTCAAAGAAACCTACATTTCTAATCTTAAGATTCAGAGACAAGTGTGGCAAAAAGAGTTGGAGGACATTTAGTTAAGCATGTTCTAAAGCATGCTTCCATGTCTTTAAATTTTCATCTCTATGGAAAGAAGGAAAAATAGAGTGTGTGCCTAAATGAGGATAAAGAATGCTGCTTTGAAAGAAGGATTTAGAGAGTCTTGGAACAGAATAATAGATGTGAGTACAAACTCAGTTTGTCTATACTAGTAAGTTCCAAGCTGAGTTTTCAAGACTTGGGTCTCAAAAAGCTATCACAATGCCAGCATCTTCCACAATCCAGGTGAAGGCGTGAAGCTCTGTTTTGTACCACATAACTGATCCTTCGGACACAGCAATTAACATGTAGGCCCGGCTATATAGTTCAACTCTTTAACTTTTGGACTGCCTCCCAGAAAGGCAGCTGGATACATCAAATTCCCTTTTTAATGTATTTGAACTATAACATAAAGCCCTGAAAATTTTCTTTCAGTTTTTCAATAAGGTGATGGACCTCCATGTGGTGAATAGCCGCACCATGTGTAAGTTATGAGACAGCAAAAAAGAGAAAAATGATGGGAAGCATTTCACAGAGGGACAGAAAGAAACAAAAGGTAGGAACACAGGAAAATCACAGGAATCACAGTGCTCTGGAGGAAAGGCACTTGCGGTCGAAGAAGATGAGAGCGATGGGGTGAGCCAGGGTGGTCGGCACTCAAGCTGCGGCTAATCAGCAGATCTAATATGGTAATCGTCAGAAACTTGGTGGGCCCGGTACTCCGCATCTGAAATACTAGGAATTTGATTTTGCCTTATGAGCCTTGAAATCCTCAGGATTGAAACTGACAGACAGCCCAAAACGTTTTATGGAAGTTCTTTGGCTGGTGAGAACCCCTAGCTCACAAACAAGTCTTTAATCCTGACTCCAACCAGCTTCCCAGTGAGTCCCTGAATTCCTGAGGGAGAAGTCTCCACCCCCACCCCCACCCCCAGAGGCTTCATTCCAGAGGGCAGCGCCTGGAACAATGAATAGCTATCAAAGAACCCATTCCACCCCTAGAAAGTGAAGAATCAACCCTGATTTCTCTTAA